>NW_017306363.1:769333-811884 GCF_000935625.1 Nanorana parkeri
CCCCCCCCCCCCCCCCGCAAGGGTTAATTTTTAAAATCCTTTTTAAGTTCTTTTTTTTTATTTTGTATCCAACAGACATGGGGTCTGATTTACTAAAGTGTGACAGTAGATAAAATGCAGTGAAATAAATGGAGTCTGTGTTCACTTCAAGTATCCAGTCATGTTCAGATGAATATAAAAAGACAGAGTTTATCCATCAAATGACGGGATATTTGAAGTGAACACAGGTAGTCTACGCTTCACTGTTCTGCCCTTCACGTAGCTTCACACTGCCCGTTCACACTGCCTGACTGCTATAACGCTCCATTTTAGCGGTTGGATTAGTGTGTACTTACAAGATCCATTGGATGTGCTGTTTGATGCGCTGTCTCAGAATATCACCCTGTTTGCTTTGTTTTAACTTTATTTGGAATGTACAAAGTGTACACTCCATTCAGGTCCCGCACAGCAGCGTGGTGTACTGCGCTGTGATGCATTAACATGCGGTGTAGTCCAGTGTGCTACAGAAAATGCAGCATGGAGAAGAATTAGAACACCTATTAGGTTTTTGTTACTGTCTAGGTCCCCATTAGGGAGATTCTTCCTCTGTATTTGTCCTGGTGATACTTACCGTGTTTCCCCGAAAATAAGACACTGTCTTATATTTTTTTGGGCTCAAAGGAACACACTAGGTCTTATTTTCAGGGTAGGTCTTTTTTTTTCTTCTAATGTACAACAATTCACACTTATATATGTGGAAAAGTCTACATGTATTCATGTCAAAAAATATAGTGATCAGGGCAATCAGGGGTGCCGTACCTTTTCAAGAGCAATTTGCTAACCAATCGCTGGCCAGAGTGAGTGCATTTGGTATCACTCCGCCTATGACAGGAGTCGGCGCTACAGAGGAGGCATCGGCTTATGCGGCTCTGCTCCCTCCGGTGCCGCCTCGCTTCCTCTAGTGCTGGCTTTGTTGGCACCGCTGATTCTCCTGACCTCTCCCGCGGCTCTTCAAGTTCCCCCTTATGCCACCACCAGACCGGGGAATAGTCACAACTAGGTCTTATTTTCGGGGGTAGGTCTCATATTTGAGCAATTCCCAAAAATAGTACTAGGTCTTATTTTCAGGGAAACAGGGTATTACTGAAAGTGAAAGAAAATCCCACATTTTGAGTGGTCATCAGAACAGGAGTAGATGGGAAATCTTCCAATGGGGACCCTGCTGACCACCAGGGATGTCTCACACATTGAAGGTATTTCCTCTCACTTCCTGTTGTAACTATCAGTCAGGAAGTGAAAGGAAATCTGCCCAATGGGAAACGAATGACAAAACAAATTGACAGGGATTATAACACTCCCTTACTCTATCCAAAGCTAAAAAATAAGTTTTGGCTTCAGTTCTACTTTAGTATCTATCTATCTATCTATCTATCTATCTATCTATCTATCTATCTATCTATCTATCTATCTATCTATCTATCTATCTTTGTGCATTACAGTTTAGGCGAGTATTTCCCTGACATCCTGCCTCAGAGACACGATTAGAAATCTCTCTAGGGATGGCCATACACTTTTAGAATCTCGGCTGATCCTCAGGAATCAGCAGAAAATATTATAGCGGGTGACCCTGCCAGCTCAACAAAAGTCTGTTGCTGAATCAACTTTAGTCAAATGAGCTGAGATGTATATTTTTGGCCAATCAGCTACAGCCACTGTTCATGTTTTCTGACAGCAGTGGCCCCCGAGGCTTTTTAGAATACAGTAGCCACAGTGGCAGAGTCAGCCATCCACACTGTTAAGTAGTGAATCTAATAGTCCAGGCCAACCTAAAGTGAAAGGACATCCCCTCTTAGACATTGGTCACCGGAACATGCATTCCAGTTGGAAATAGCCTCACTTCCCATTTAACTACCTTAAACATTTGGATCACCCATCTGTCCTGGTGACAATAGTCTCTAAGACAAATGAAGAGAGCGGGCAATAAAAACCTGACCTCGGTAAGGTAAACCAAAGATAAAGTCCACCTTTTAAAAAAGAAATAATAAATGCACACATTCATAAAAGAAAAACATTTATTTATTTTTTTGGCATGGAGCCAGTAAAGCATTGCAGCTGCAATCAGTAGATGGCGGTTACAGTGCTCGGCTGTGGTGGCTGGTGAGACTTAGGGGTCTATTTACAAAGCTGCCGAAGGATCTGGCCGTAGCTTCGGCCGATCTTTCGGCTAGCTTCGGCCCCAAGACCCCTTCGGTTCAGTAGAACCGAAGGGGTGCTGTACGGGCTATTCACAATAGCCCGTACAGCTACCGATCATGGCCGAGCGGCTCCCGGCCGCCAAGGAGAGAAACACTGCTGTGTCTTTTTTTCTTTATTCTGACACGAGCGATGTCAGAATAGAAAGAAAAAAAAAGAATTTTCCCATTGAAAAGCATTGGGACATTACTATTGGCTATTTCAATTTGCAATAGCCAATAGTAAACTAGCATTGTACCCTCCCCCTGCTGCAGTTCCCCAACATGCTGAGCTGAAATCAGCCGTACCAGCCTGAAGTGAATAGCCGAACAGCGTTCGGCTCACTTCACTTCAGATCGGTCTTTCACTTGGCTGCCCTCGGCAGCTTAGTGAATAGACACCTTAGTATCGCCATTCATAGATCCAGCCAAAGGATCTGTGAATGGATAACGTGGCTGTATGGGCCACGCACAGCCCTGCAAGATTTAAAAAATGTCAGCAGCCTGCAGGTAGAAGAACCCTGCGATTCCGATAAGTAATGGTGCAGATTGTTTGTCGCTATGACCGTGTTTCAAGTTACACCCTAAATAGGGACGTAACATTAAAGATTGTTTTAAAAGTAAACTCAACCTTTAAAGAAGAACTCTGGACTACTCACTTGATCCTCGCAACCAGCTAGCTGTGACAACACTCTCTCCTGCCTGACTCCTTCTACCCCTTAGAGATGGTATGCCCCTCGGCGTTCTCATGTACTATACACCGTGTATAGAATGTGATGACTTGGACTGGGTTCACACCTAGGCGGTACCGTTTTTGCACGCGCGTGTTCAGCGTGCTGTTATTGCTCACATTTTGATGTTTGTCTGTACGCGTGTACATGAAGACACACGTTTTGACTGGCAGCTTATAAAAACATTGCGGGCAATGGACGAACGCCTGTCTAAACACACAGTGCGCACGAAAATGTGCAACATGCTCCTGCTGCGGATTTTCGGGCGTTTCCATTGAAGTCTATGGGGCAAAAATGCACTATTAACTGCCCAAAGAAGCTCATGTACCTTTTCAGGCATCTGGCATTTTCCTGCTGGCGGTTGTGAACAGTGGCCATTATAAATCATAACATTTATTGTGTTGGACATTTAAAGACGTTTTTCCAACTGCTTAAAACGCCTAGATGTGAACCAGGCCTTAAGGATCCTTAGACCACTGCAGAGGAGGGGTAGAGAGGCTGGAAGGACTGGTCTGAGAGCAAGCTGTTCAGAGGATCCGGTGAGTACAAGCACAACACATTTTTAGCTTTTAGATATACTTTAATATAAATTGGTAATGTAGCACATTAGAATGCCAAATATTTACAGAAATCTTTTCACAATATTTCTGCAGCTGTATATAATATTAGTTTTGTTGCTTGGTTTGTAAAATGAGCCTGGTAGACCATAATAGTGTAGAACTGGCGTCTGCTGCACACAATGACAATTCAGAAAAAGCCTGTCCTCTTGTCTGTATAGCACCCATGGGTCTTGCTGCACTAGAGTCTTGATGATTTAGGGTCCTCATTAGTAGGATTGCCTTGCCCTACCTGTAGTCCATCAAAAAGCAAATCTATTGTAATGCTGATTTGTTACTCCAGCCGCAGAGCATCCCAGAATATAGGATGCACAATATAGGATGACTGGTGGATAGAGTTTCAGCTGCTGGTTTTGCTCTTGTCAGCAATGTCTGTGCTCTGTGGTGCATTAGCCATTCTTTACTCACTTATATATTTGCTTTGCCTGTGCGTTTTACTAAAGATGACTGCAAGGCGGCTTTGTACCTATAAATCTGGAATAGGCAGGGAAGGAATGTAGACATACCCATTTCAGATTAGCTGCAATTTTAGATTAGAGGAATGTTTTAATTAGCATAATCTGCACATTAGCAACTCCTACATCATCAGAAACTGAGACGGTGAAGGTGATTTACTAAAGAAGTAAGAGAGTTTTCCTTTAGCTTAGTGAATAAAATGTGGTTGGGTTCACTTTGAATACCCAGTCATGTGCAAAGGCAATAGAAAGCCCCACTTCAGCAGAATGTGATGGGATGAGTTTAACAAAACTGCTTCGTGAGATTCATTAGATCAGCTGCAGGAATACTGCATCGCATGTTGCTTTGTTAGCTGCAATGCAGTGCAACACTCTGAGCCATCGCATGTGTGTTGTATCTTACCACATCACATGGTAACCTATTACCATGCGATAAGGTGCGATGCAATTTAAATAAAAGGTGCTTGCACTTCATTTAGTGAAATTTACCTGCAGTAGGATGCATATTCAAATAAATGGGCAGTCTACTGCAGCGCACCACAAGTTTACCCTGCAGCACCTTTGCAATGTGGCATTGCTGTGGTGTGAGCAAGAGATAAATAAGGCCATGACATGGTCCAAAAGGCAAACATAACCTATAATCAATCTAACAGACCCTGCTACTGAACTGGTTAAAGGAGAACTATGGAATGAGTGAAATACACGTATCCCCATAGTTAGAGATGACACTGCAGGCTCTATAGATCGTGAACTGAATGATCACATACCACTGATCGCTCAGTTCCCAATCTACTCTCTACAGAGAGCGACGATTGTCACTCATGGCTCCTCACAGGGATTCTGTCCTCTGTTCCTCCAGCGCTCATTGGAGGGACAGACGGGGGAGGCAGCCAGCTGTCAATCAGGTAGCGGAGTGGATCCCGACAATATTGTCAGGATCTTTCCTGGCTGCAGCGCGTCTTTGTGCTGTCAGCATATAGCAAGCAGTAGCCGCTATATGCTGAGTTTTGGATTACAGGAGGACAATCGTAAATGTCCTTCTGTGACCCTAAAGAGAACGATGGCCAAAAATTATTTGGCCATCGTTCTCTTTTAAAGCAGAATTCCAGGCAGATATAAAGTACACACATTAATCAGCTCTGTATTCGGTAAAGAATATTTAAACCAGCAAGCAGTAGATATATGCAAAAACATTAAAGAAAAGTTACGAAAAAGGTTTAAACTTACCTGTGTCTCCGCCGTGCGCTCCCGTCCGAAGATCTGAAAAATCTCGGGCGGCCGCAAAGGATCATAGCGGACGCATGCGCAGTACAGATCTTTGGACGGGAGCAGAGGAGAGACACAAGGTAAGTCAATGGAGGCAGTGTGCACCCGCACAGACTCTGTGGGACAGGAAGTACAAGGAAGAGAAAGGAGTCAGCACTGGATCGGAGACCGGCACCAGCGCTGGAGGGACTCCTAGGCACTACAGGAAAGAAGAAGATGATCGGATAAAGAGGCATCATTTAAGGTAAGTCCTTACACTAGCATTGGAGGGGGGGGGGGGGGGTATCCTTTAATGTCACTTTAATATGTTTATTTTTTCTTAAAGCGGACCTTTACCCATATCTTTAAAATAACAACAAACACAAACAAAAGAAGCAGCAAAAGGAACAATCAGGTGTGTTCCAGTGCCTGCTGATAGGGGGAGAGAGCAGAGTGACAGAGACATGAGTTTGTCAGTGTGTTGTTTCTCCTTTCACTGTCCGGTAACAGGCTGGAGGTGGGGAGGACACCTATAAGTGAAAGTGAAACTGTAGTGAGAAAGGTCCGCTCCCCTGCACTGTCTGGACAGGACTGCGCTGTTCACACCTCAGAATTGGATGGACTGAAAAATAAACCATTAAAAGCAGAACTCCATGCTTGGCAGGGTGGCTACTTTACATCACACACAGGGACCATGTGGAACAAAAGTAGCCCTCTCCAGAAGGAAGGACAGTGTCCGCACCAATTCAGAGATGATTTAAAGACCTACAGCCGAGTGATACACAAATAAGATACATTTTTGTTAATAATTAAGGTACTTGAATGTGTTTTTAAGATTTAACTCCTGAGTTTAGCGTCACTTTAACTGTTTGCCTGGAGTTCAGGATTAAATGCATGTGTAAAGTTAAAAGTATCTTAAAATCACTGAGTAATGAGTTGGTAGTGGTGCTATGCCCATAAATCATAAGCACTATAATAAGATTACAGGTAGAACAATAGATATTCAGACTAGTGATGGGCTCGGGCGTGTTCGCAGCTCCACATGCCGAGCCCGCCAGGAAGCTGACAGCACGCAGCGCCAATCACAGGCACAGAGACATATCCCGATCTCTGCAGCTGCGGACCGGGAACATGTGTACCTGTGATTGGCGCTGTCAGCTTCCCGGCGGGCTCGGCACGTAGAGCTGCAGACACGCCCAAGCCCATCACTAATTCAGACCAGGATCAATGAAGAACATTAGTCACAAACTACAAGCAAAAAACAAATTTGTCCACAGCTTTATTTAAAGCCAATTACAATCTGTTATTCCAAATTAACAAGTGAAATATTAATGTATGCATTTACTTTTCAATACCTGGATGTCATCCAAAATGCAACCTGCTTGTAAATAATAGAAACAACACAAGTATATAACCACTTCTTGGCAAGCGTGTTTTTTTCACCATGGACAGATTATATGCACAATGTCATGTTATAATGCCAGGCAGTGAAATGATGAGCTTCTTCACTGAGTTTATGGGCTGTTGTACCCTCCATTGTGCATCTTACTATAGATAGTGAATGGCATAGAAGAAATGTTAACACATGATTAAGTTTACAGAATGTGGTTGGCATAGATTAATTTAACTGACCATTGGGTAGTCCCAAAACCACTTCAACTGTTTTTTAAAGACTAATTCCACCCTGCCTATTATTATTATTATTATTATTATACAGGTTTTTTTACAGCGCTAATAGTTTGTACAGCGCTTCACAATATAAGGAAGACATTACAATCACAATACAAAACAAGACAAGATGGTAAGGAGGGCTCTGCCTGTGAGGGTTTACAATCTACCAATTTTTACATTACATCCAGAAGCCACTGTGGCAGAGGGACTCATAGTTCTCAATGGAGTACAAGTGCTGTGACCTCCATTGATATCTTCCACTAGCTCCCTAACCGAAAGTCGGTACTTCCGTATGGTCCTGGGGTTAGAATAGTCTGCAAGAGCCTGAGCATTGCACCAGCGATCCACTGATTATGGTTGCAATGCTTTGCAGGCTTCAATTCAGACATTTAAACATGCACATTTGTTTCTTTTTTGGCATTATGGGTGCGTTTATTAAATTGTTGCAAAAGGTGGAATATACTTTTTACTTTTTTATGCCATACTGTGCTTATTGCCCTGCATTGCTTTATCTATTTTTTCAGACATAACATTTAATGCTAAGAGGAGCTGCTAGAAATCATGTTTTATAAATGTGGATGGTGAGATGTGGTGCAGGACTTGGTTTTACTATCAATTTGTATACGATGAGTGTTGTCACCTTTTTTTAGGTGTTTCCACAAATTCTAGACTAATTTGAACCAGCAGTGCAGTCTGTGAGGGTTACAGATAACAAAGCATTTTAAATCATGGTGTACTATCAGTTTAAATATAGATCTCTCTTTAGGTTCTCTACCATATTCATTTAACACTTCATTCACACTGATGTATTATGGGAATGCACAGACAAATTCACCTTTTCCCATGTGTTACTGTAATGCAAAATAAAGAACAAATCGTGTGGTGCATTGCAGTATCATTCAAAATGAGCGGTACTGCAACACACCTAGGTTTACACATAAATGTGCATTGGTAAAGCATTTCCCTACCTCTTTCAGCAACGTCCTGCCTACATGCACTCCATTGTCAGGTGTATATCATTGCCTTGTTCTGGCTTTCTGACAAAAGGTACATGGAACTTTCCATCTGTCTGCGACCAGGGGCAATCATCTATCTCAAATTGCAGGTAATTGTTCCATGTACGATTACATGTGGCAAGCCACAGACAGATGCAGCCGCTGTCAGCCTGTCATTCACTTGAATGGGCACAGCGGCTGCATCTGTATGGACCAAACTACGATTCCTTCTGCAGGATTCCTCAGTCGCAGCTTCTAGCCCCATGTGCATGAGACCTAATGAACAGGTTCCATGGTTGTTGCTTTGGCTTCAGCAGGGCAGCCATCAGGGGGGTACGGCCGATACTCATGTAAGGGGCCCGGGCAGTCTGGGGGGCCCGCCCAGGTCCCTTACATGACTATAACCAGTGCGTCACTAAGCCCTGCGTCCAGCGCGTCACTAAGCCCTGCTTCCAGCAGCGCGGAGGGGGGGGCCCTGCCTAAAGCTGTGTAAGGGGCCCCAAAATTTCGGATGGCTGCCCTGGGCTTCAGCTGCTCACATGCGTACTACTGTTAGCCCATCACTGTGCTTGGCATCCTCCATAATTAACAGTGATGTGAACATTCAAAAGTCTACTTCCCCTTCAACAGAGATCCCAATATAGAATGATAGTGAATAATATGAACATTCACAGAACTGTTGCTAATTGCATCATAAAGTTGCCCAGTCTCAGGGTACCCAAACACTCTACAAAGGAGCAGACATAGCATGCATTCAGCTGGAGGTCCTTGATGTTCAGGTTTAGTAAGACTTTATAAATTATTCCCCACAAGGTCACTTTAGGATAAAATATTTTAGAAATCATTTATGAATGTTCCTTTATTCTATTTAATATTCTACATTCTATGTAATGCTGATGCTACCTTTAAATCCATTAGAAAAAGAAAGCATTTACAATCCTGCTCCATCCCAAAAGTGCCTCATCATGATAATCTGGCTTTTACTGAAATTAAAAAATCAGATGCTCATTTGTCAAATGTTGTCTTCCTGGGTTCATTTTGGGATGTGCTATGTGCTCACCCTGAGGGGGGGATAAGATATGCAGTTATATCATATTAATATTCCATAATATAAAACAAATATTCACAGAGCAGTCTGTATCCACTCTTTATATAGATATACTGTATTGCTCTAACTATGGCGAGATTTCCTGCAGCCTGCAATTGTTTGCAAATAATTAGCTGAACTTTGGTGCAAATGATAAGATCCCTGCGGAGTTGCAGCTGTACTCATACTGAGAGTGGATCACTCTATGGGGATAACTACATATGACATCCAATAATAAAAAAAGAAGATTAGCGTGGATTAAGGCCAAGCAGAGAAAGCATGAAAAAGAATGACCTTAAGTTCATTTATTATGTGCTATTTTAGGTCAGTGCAGGTTGCACTTCACACATAGCCTGCTGCTGCTGTACATTTACCTTCTGAAAATAGATGCAACTTTTTGAGGGGCCTGCTGCTGCTGTGCATTTGACTTCTGAAAATAGATGGAACTTTTCTGGGGGTTTTAAAATGTATCACAGATAAACTAGACATATAAATTAGTGTTGTCAATATGTATTTTGTGCTGATGCTTTTAGTGCATATGATTGGTGTTGCAACAATTCCCAAAAACCTATCCCTTGTACCTCATTATTCCCCTAAACATTACCTAAAGCTGGGCACACACCTTACAAGATGGTTGTAAGGTAATTTAAAAAACGTACGATCTGCCTATCTTGGACAGGCAGATCGTACCTGCGATGATTGCAAGCCCGCCCCGCTGAGGGGCGGGCTTCCAATGAACGCAATGCCGAACGGACAGTGTGCGCTTACGCACACAGGCCCGTCCAGCTTTTATCTTAAGGACATGCTACACACCCGCCGAAAATCGTACGATTCTCGGCGGGTTTTCGAACATGTTCCTAAGATAAAAGTTGTGCGACCTTACAGTAGTAGAGGTCGCACTGCTTCTCCCGCGTTTATCGTACGATTATCGCAAGGTGTGTGGGCACCTTTAGTCCTCATCTTAACACCAACCTCTAATTGTCAATCCACCACCTAGTCGTGATTCCAGTCCTGAACCCTAACCCCGAAATGTGTTCCCTAAAGGCAAGTTATAGTCTATATTTATATACAGAATTAGAGTTATGACTATAACATAACATTTACTTGTCACTTTCACATTTTATTGCTTGCTGCTTCATATTTTGATTATAGTATAGCAGGGGTAGTGAATACAAATTCAAGGAGGTCCATCGAGCCGAGGTCCAAAATTGCAGTCCAGGCTGAACAGTCACTCAGTTTGTGTCCATGGCGCGTCCAGGCCATTTAGGCTGCATCTGGAAACAGTCTGGTCTGGTCTGGAGGTAATCTGGATGTGGTGTGAATGGGCCCTTAGCACAGAGCAGATTGAGGAATGGGCGTTCTCCATTCTAACAGTATGTGCTGTTGTCCTAGGATCCCCAGATGAGTGAGGGACCCAAAAAAACTAGGGCTGGTGGCTGCAAGGGGGGCGGGGGGGCACAACAGCAGGCTAGAACAAGTGATCTGGGTTGTTGTAGTAGCCTGCCCTGCTTGACATCAATGGTTGCTAGTATGCCAGCTGTCCTGGCAACAAATTACTGGGGGGCCTGCTCTGAGTTATGGCTGCCAGTCAGCCATAACCCAGCGCAGGTCGGTGATCATGGTGCAGACAGAACCGCCATTCACTGGCTCCTGTAGTATATCATTAAAATTGGTTGCCTGTATATAAGGGAAATTAATGGCATCTCTTTAAAATGGAACTCTAGCCAAACAAGTTTGTTGTATTGGATAAACTGGGGAAGGATTAGAATCTAAACTGCATTTTTATTGCTGACCCCTCACTTCTTGCCCTAGCAACAGAGACCAACACAGGAAGATTTTTAGTATAAAAGGTAAATACTAAAACCTATATGAATTCCTTATTGTTTTGTGCCCATTCTGGGAGGAGTATCCTCACTTGCTATCTTTGGTCACTGGAATTGGATATAAAGGCAAAACATCAGAAAAACATAATCAGCAAAAACAGCAGTTCTTAGTTTCTCTGTGGAGCAACATTCTTCCGGCTTCCACAAGGTTAGTGAGACTTTGAGGTTGATTTGCTAAAGTCAAATAGGTTGTTCACTTTGCAAGTGACTGTCCCTTAGCTTAGTGATTGTTAGCTTATCACTAGGACCAAAGCAGTGAAAACCTGACAGGTTTTCTGATCCTTCTATCTGTAAACAAAATAAGTCAAGGCAACTGGACTTGCTGTATATTTCTTGAAGAGGTTTCACTGGTCATCCAAGCAGCTTTCTCCATTCAGAATGACTTGTACAAAAAATTATCTGGGAATAAATATGGTGAATGTCGCTCCAATCCACATAATTTGTCAGTCACAACCAAGTGACTTTAAATATTTAAATTTGTTTGATGATCTGAAACAAACGTGCAAAACAATGAAAAATCAGGAAGGGGCCAACACTTTTTCACACAACTGTAAATGGCCTCTTTCACACCTCTTTTGAACCAGTCCTCCTTCCTGTCTAGGATGCGTACTTGACTGTCTTCAAAGGAGTTACCTTTTTCCTGTAGGTACACAGCTGAATCCTGACCAGAGGGTTTGGCTCTTCTACGCTGTGTCATACGCTGGTGTCGCTGCTGTTTTGTTTCACCGACATACAATTCTGAGCACTCCTCACTGTACTGAACTGTATACACAATGTTGTTCATCTTGTGTTTTGGTGTTGGGTCTTTTGGGTGAACCAGTTGTTGCCTCAGTTTATTGCTGGGTAAGCGCAAGTGGTTTCTATAGTCTGCCAATTTTCTTGCTGTCTTTTCATATTCTCGTACAAGTTTAAGGGTTCTCTCCCCAAAATGTGTAGCAATATGTCTGTGAAGCAGTGGCGTAACAATCGCCATAGCGACCCAGGTGGCTGCTATGGGGCCGGGCATAGGGGGGCCCGGCCAGGGCCGCCTGGGTCGCTATGGCATGTGGGGGTGCTGGCTGTCACAGACACAGCTCAGCAGTGGCCATGGCGCATTTCCCCTCATAGCCGCTGCGGAGCTGTGTCATTGACAGCCAGCCGCTGCGGCCCGCCTCCTCTTACATCACTGGCCAGCGACCAAAGAGCAGATGGGGCCAGTGATGTAAGAGAAAGCGGGGCCCGTCGATAGCAGAGGAGTCGGGGCCCAGGGACGGAACAGGAGTCGGGGCCCGGCGACCACAGAGGCGCTGACAGGTAAGAGATCTCAGACCCTGCAGAGCCCACTATAGAGAGTCTATGGTGGGCTCTGCAGGGTCACGCTCCGCTGGGGCTCTGCAAGTGGCATAACTAGCAATCACGGGGCCCCATACAAAATTTTGCTCCCTGCTGTTAAGGCTCTCATTCATCCAGATGATGGTATATCTGTAAAAAAAAATAAGTCAAGGCAACTGGACTTGCTGTATTTTTCTTGAAGTATTTTTTTACCGATATAGCATGACCTGGATGAATGAGAACCTTCACAGACATATTCTGATCCTTCTCCTTTCAAAATTAAAACTGAAAAATATGCTAACATTCTACTTTACAAGGCAAACATCAGTGTGATCAGGCTCCAATAGAGCCATTTTTTTAACTTATGGTGCTGCATATAAACCTTAGGCAGTTTAGCAAACCCTTTTTATTGTGGTTAATTTACTAAAGGAATAAAGAATGTTGACTTATCAAAGTGAAGCTGGTTTTATTTAAATCACCATATCATGCCATGTGCAAAGCAAACTCTTGCTTTTCCATTACCTTCTACTTAACAGGGTATTTACCTTGCTTAGTGAACATTCTCTTCTTGTTTATTAAAACCACCTCGACGCAGCACTGTGTGGGAACAAGTATACAATGCATGAAGTAATGGATGTATCCATCAAATTCTACACTCAAGGATTTTGCTTTGTTATTGTGTTTGTAAGGCAATTGCTGTCTTTTACATATAGTGAAAACCCTTAGAGGATCTGTACCTGACTAAAAAAAATTATTTCTAGAATTGTGCCCCATAATTAATAGCTGATGGCTCATGTATTTGAGCGTTGATGTGATGGACTCATTACTATGGAAGCTGCTACAGTGTACCACAGTCCATTCTCACTACCAGTCCTATTTGCATATCTTACACTGATGGGAGCTGGTAAACTAGCAACAGCGATATGCAAACTAGAGTTATATCCATGTATATTAGGTTGTATATAACAATCAGTGGGATGGATGTCCATAAGGACTAAAACAATGATTTATTGATCCCATCCCTTTTATTCAAATGAATATACCAATGTAATTAAGTAGCTGCAGATTTTTGACGCATCAAGGAGCTAAACTGTTACATGAATTTCGAGAATAGTCTATATCAGTGAATATGTCACATTTCAGCTGAGTTTAGCTGGTTTTAGGATAGTAGCATCATAGCCAGCTAAGAGCAGGAAGATTTTTAAAAATAAAATTAAAGGCTGACAGTGTAAAAGGATCAGGAACATTTTCCCATTTAGCAGGATTTCTTTTGTGTGGCTTTTCAGAGTTGTATTTCTGTATCATGCCTCACTCTAAACAATCATGTACATGGGGAAAGAATCAAACCATATTATACTTGAGGAAAGGGAAATCATTCATGACGACTATGAATGGGTTCGATTCCTTGAATCCTCTTTGAATCTCATGAAACCCAACTTTGGCAACAAATCCCACTTGCGTGCCCATTTTAAAGGTTAATAGGCAAGATTTCGTAATAAAAAAAAAAATATAGGAAACTGGGCACTTGGAAACCTGTGCTAATGCCAAAAAAAATTCTAAAAATTACAGCGGGGACAAGGTCCTACTCATGAGGCTTTAGGGTCACATGGAAAACAGGATTTATAAAAAAAGAAAAAGGAGACATTACAGTTACAGAACATTAAAAGTCAAGATGGTTAGGAGGGCCCTGCACAACCAAAAAGGAAAATGCACGTGATACAAAAGGTGGTAACTCTGTGGGAGTGAGTTGTTTGAGAAAGTTAAATTTCAGTTGTTAGGTATAGAAGGGATAGGCTTTCATGCACACATGGTAGTTCATGCTCCAGGCAGAAGAGAGCAGCCATGCAACAGCACTATCAATTGAAGGGCCAGAGGACCCACTTGCGTGCCCATTTTAAAGGTTAATAGGCAAGATTTCGTAATAAAAAAAAAAATATAGGAAACTGGGCACTTGGAAACCTGTGCTAATGCTTTCTGTTGCTTTCTGCAAGCTGGGTGCCAGTGAGCAGTACAAAGATGATGTGTCAGACTACACTTCACTGGCAAGGAGGGGAGATGAGGACATCCCTAAAATATATGCAGAAGTGAAAGAGCAATGACTGGAAGAGAGAACAGCGGGGAAGTCACAATGTACAGCGGGCAGCAGGTGCCAACTGGAGCTGCAAAAACTAAACTGTAAGTAACCCCAAGTCTGGTGGTCTGAGCCCAACTTTGTACAAGCTCTTTGTGCAGTCCCTTCCATATAATCTTGTGGATATTTCCTGGCCTGGGTTGCCCAGAGTGGCAGATTCCCAGCTGCAACTGCTTTTTTTTAAACTTTTTATTTTTATATGTATTTATATTTTTTTCTGTGTTTTTAGTATTGATGGTGGCTGAGCTGCACACTGCAGAGGCCAGCAGTGATTTGCTTTGTCAGCATAATCTTTCTCCTCCAAGGTACTCGGCAACCAGCTGTATTTTTTTTAATTTATCTATTTCACTATAGTCAGGGCACTAATGGCATAGCTGCATGGGGAATGCTTAAAACCATAGATTGCTCACCCTTCTACAACACAGGGGGAAGGGCAGGGAGCAGCCAATGGGGGAAGGAAATTCTACAGCCTGGGGGAAAAAACATTAAATCCTACAGCCATAGGCTGTCTGCCTGTACCCAAATAAGTACTATATGAACCTGTAGACCTAAAAGGAGGGGTAGAGGTGTCCCTACATGGAGGTAGTGGGTGCTAAGCATTGGTAATGTGACCTGTTCTCCTCCTCCGCTTACTCTACCCCCATCTCCTCCTCCACATACCCCCCTTCCCTTCTATGCCTTCTTCCCCTTCTTCTCTGCTACGGCATGGGAAGAGCTGGGGGTATTTCACCCCAAATGTGGGTCATCATATAGAAAGTCTGCACGATTTTGGCTCCCTTTGAAGAGGTGATGAAAATGGCGAGCTTTGATCAGGCAGAGGTTAGTGACACAATCCTTCTTGTGTTCATGGCCTGAGCTGCCCCACAGTAACATACAGTGTGGCAAATAATTATTTGATCCCCTGCAGATTTTGTAAGTTTGCCCACTTACAAAGAACTGAAAGGTCTATAGTTTTTTTTATCATAGGTGTATTTTAAATGATAGAGACAGAATATCAACCGAAAATCCAGAAAAAACACATGATACAAATGTTATAAATTGAGTTGCAGTCAAGTGAGTAAAATAAGTATTTGATCCCCAAGCAAAACATGACTTAGTTCCTGGTGGAGAAACCCTTGTTGGCAAGCACAGAGCTAAGACGTTTCTTGTAGTTGGTTACCAGGTTTGCACACATCTCACGCGGGATTTTGGTCCACTCTTCTTTACATATCTTCTCTAAATCCTTAAGGTTTCTTGGCTGTCACTTGGCAACCCGAAGTTTCAGCTTCTCCATAAATTTTTTATAGGATTAAGGTCTGGAGACTGGCTAGGCCACTCCATGGCCGCAATGTGCTTCTTTTTGAGCCACCGCTTTGTTGCCTTGGCGGTATGTTTTGGGTCATTGTCATGCTGCAAGACCCATCCACTACACATCTTCATTGTTCTGGCTGAGGGAAGGAGGTTCTGTACCTGTAGCAGAGAAATGGTCCCAAAGCATAATCGTTCCACCTCCATGCTTGACTGTAGGGATGGTGTCCATGCTTGTGTCCATGCTTGACCATAGTCAGCATTTTTCTTCCCTCCAAACACGGCGAGTCGAGTTAATGCCAAAAAGCTAAATTTTGATCTCATTTGACCACAGCACTTTCTCCCAATCCTTCTCTGAATCATTTAGATCAGGGGTGTCCAAACTGTTTTCAAAGAGTGCCAGATTTGATGAAGTGAACATGCGTGAGGGCCGACCATTTTGTCTGACATTCTTTGAACCATTAAAATTAAATGCAAATTAACTCTTTTATGCAAAGTTTATTGCAAACGGCATACTTTTCATTTCGTCACATGGATGACAAATCCAAACAGGTGTTAAATCACTCTACCTTTCTTTCTTCAAACTTTACCCCCTCCCCTGTCACCTCTGCCATGTAGCCCCTGGTACAGTTGATACCCATGTAAGAGGCCCCCCAGATCCCTCACATGGGTGCCGGCCATACCCCCCTAATGGTGGTGTTCTATCAAAGTTTGTGACTACGTTAGAATGTGGTACCGGTGACGTGGTCACACGTTTTAACGTAATCCCGCCCAGTTTTTTGGCGGAATGTGTGACCGCCAATAGGTAAAGCATTCCAACGCTTTCTCAGCTGTTCCAGGGCAGATCGTCATCGCAGATCGTATGTGCAGGAGTACCGATCTACCCTGGAACAGCTGATAGGTCCTGAAATGTCACTTCTCTCCGACTCTGCGACTGTGATCTCACATTCCACCCCACTCACAAAGTCGGATAGAAGTGAAATTTCAGGACCGAAAAACTGGGCGGGATTACGTTTAAATGTGTGACCACGTTCCCCATTATAATCCACTTTTCTAATTAGATGAAAATAACAGCACACAACCCTCGCCCGCCCCCCTGCCCTCCGCTCGCACTCACCCAGCCAGAGCATCACAGGAACGCAACCAGAAGGTGTCAGTGTGTGCACTGCACGGGGGCGGGGTGTGTGACACACACACTTCTCCTCTGCCGCACCTCAGGCCCCAGCTGCACATGCAGTATTTCCGCCACTGTACCTGTGGGACCGTATTAAACCGGAACACGGGCCGCAATTGGCCGCGGGCCGGACTTTGGACATGACTGATTTAGATGTTCATTGGCAAACTTCAAACGGGCCTGTACATGTGCCTACTTGAGGAGGGGGACCTTGCTGAATCTCAATCCATGGTGGTGTATTGTGTTACCAATGGTTTGTTTGGTGACTGTGTTCCCAACTGCCTTGAAATCATTCACAAGCTCCTCCTGTATATTTCTGGTCTGATCCCTCACTTTTCTTATGATCATCCTTACCCCATGAGGCGAAATCTTGCATGGAGCTCCAGACCGAGGGCGACTGATGGTTATTTTGTATACCTTCCATTTGCAAATACATTTTCCTCACTATATTTCTGCCCATTTACTTTTTATAATTTTTATAATTTTATTTTTTTTCCTGTCAAGGCAATTTCTGCCTTGGTCAAGCAACCACAAGCAGAGATATCAAGGCTGTAAATATAGAATTGAATACTGAGTGTTCAGCATGTACCAATGGCTGAAGGTGGCCCAAGATGCATTTGCGGTAATGGCTGTCGTGCTGAAAGTGTCATGTCAGAGAGTGCTTGCAGTGCAGCAGGATAATTTATTACTGAGGAGCTGTCTTTTATTAAAATGAATCAGGCCTGGATCACAGAGGACTACCAAACACTCACTGGGGATGTTACTGACAAAAATGATACATTTATTATATATCTAGTTAACTAAGACAAGATCAAAAAGCTTTTCTCTTATTCTCGTTATTCCTGCTGCTGATGTCAGCATTTCTGCCTCCTTATTCTCCTTCTCCTTTTCTTTCCCTGATTCTGTTTGCCCAAAAATAGAAGGAAAATGTAAAAACCATCCTCTGAGACTCCAATGATACTGGCCAAATTCCCAGCACTGCTCTGGTATCTTATTGCTCCTACTGTATTCTCCAAAATGTGCTGTGCTGCATATGCATATGGACGTACCAGGACTCTATGACATTCATTTTTTAGTTACAAGTTATTCACTTGGGCAATATTATAAAATATTGAAAATATTGCTTTTGTTTTTTTTTTTTACTTGTATTTAAGTGCTACCAAATAGATTCAAACGTTCATACTCCAGTTGCAATTGTAAAGAAGAACTCCAGTTATTTAGAAAATTAAACTTAACTGCACTGCAGCGGTTAACTGCTCGTTTGGGTCTAGGGGCTTGAATACAGAAGATATACTCACCTGATCCTCAGTCCTGCGGCAGTGAGTGCTCACCTCTCTCCCGCTCCGGGTCTGGTATGTCCCTCGGCATCCTAATGTCTAATATAGGTGGACATGGACATTGGACATGATGACCCCAGAGGGGCTTAGACTGCCGGAGCCCAGGGAAGAAGAGGCTGCAGGGACTGGTGTAGAAGCCAGGCAGGACAGTATTATTATTATTATCAGGTGAGTATTATTTTTTTTATTTGAGCCCTTCACACAGCGAATGCGGTGTGTTCCAGAGCGGTAGCTGCTGGAACACACCGCAATCCCTCACAAAGCTTCCCCCTGCGTTCTGGGGCGGGAGGGGACGTGGCGGTGCATTGAATTCAATGGCACCGCTTCCACGCCCGCCCCCCTCCCCGCAGTGCGATCGGACGCGTGGCAAAACTTTGCCTGTGTTCCATTCCACTGCAAAAGAATATGGACACCGGCACTCCAAAAGCAGATAGAATGCGTCTATTTATTGACATACATGCAAAAAGGTAGCATAGAACACTTGGATGTCCACTAATTGGAGTCTAGGAGGTGGTATTAACCTGCCCAGAGAGAGGTGTTAAAACAGCATTGTACGTGGCAGACACGAGACATGAGCAACGGAAGAATTTGGTAATTCCATAGATGGGATGTCTGAGAAACTCAGAAGGGTTTTTAACAAACATCACATCCCTGTCTGCTTTAAACACAGCAATACACGGAGGCAACAACTGGTTCACCCAAGACCCTATGCCAAAACACATGATGAACAACATTGTGTATACAGTCCAGTGCAGTGAGGAATGCTCATAATTGTATGTCGACACAAAACAGCAGCTACACCAGTGTATGGCACAGCATAGAAGAGCCAAACCCTCTGGTCAGGATTTGGCAGTGTACCTACACCTATAGGAAAAAGGTAATTCCTTTGAAGACAGTCAAGTAAGCATCCTAGACAGGGAGGAGGACTGGTTTAAAAGAGGCCATTTATGTAAAAATGGAGAAGCCAAGCTTGAATAGAGGTGAGACATCTATTGTCTGCCACATACAATGCTGTTTTAACACCTCTCTCAGGGCAGATTAATAACACCTCCTAGCTACAATTATGCAAATGCAATAAACACCTGGTTGTGACTAACAGATTATGTGGACTGGAGCAACATTCACCATATTTATTCCCAGAGAATGTTTTGTACAAGTCATTCTGAATTGAGAAAGCTGGTTGGATGACCAGTGAAACGTCTTCAAGAAAAATACAGCAAGTCCAGTTGCCTTGACTTATTTTATACAGACAGGAAATATAGGGGGTTATTCACAAAGCTGCCGTAGGCAGCCGAGTGAATAACCGACCCGAAGTGAAGTGAGCCGAACACAGTTCGGCTATTCACTTCAGTCTTGTACGGCTGATTTCAGCCGCATAGAGGTCTGAAATCAGCCCTACATCGGGTGACTTCGGGTCAGCCGAGCATGCTCAGCATGTTCGGCCGACCCGAAGTGCAGAAGGAGTTCGACTCAGCTGATCCATCTGGCTGAGCCGAACCTCCGGCAGGCTACCCGCTGCTGTTCGGCCTATTCTCATAGATGCCAAACAGCATTGCGTGAATAGCCGAATGCTGCTGTGATATCACGGCGGCTCAGCCGGGTTCTGTGTGTAATGACAGAAAGGCGTCCCTGGTTACCTAGTAACCAGTTACGCTGATCTGTCTCTGCAAGTGGCCGGAGCCAGCCGTGAGATGATGGCTGGCTCCGCCTAGCCGTCAGTAGCAGGCTGTCAGTCGGTCGTTCGGCCAGCTTTGAATTTCACCTGGGCTCAGTCGAGCCGAAGCATATGCCTTCGGCTCGACTGAGCCCCTCGGCCAACTTCGGGAGCTGTACGGGCTATAGTGAATAGCCCGTACAGCAGCCCTTTGGTTCTGAACCAAATGGGTTCCTGGGGCCGAAGCTAGCCAAAGGATCAGCCGAAGCTACGGCTAGATCCTTCGGCAGCTTTATGAATAACCCCTATAGTGTTTCAGCCAGGGCTATAGACACAAATAACCCTTTTTGGCGAGCTGGTAATAGAGCAGCTCAGGGATAGCCCTTGTGAGAGTTGCAGTAGATGCAGTCGGCTCTACTGTGTCTTGAAGAAAGCAAGCTCCTATATGTATGTTTTGTGCAGTCACAAGAGCCTTTAGCACCTTGGACAGAGCTAATCTTCTGAGCTCCTTAAGACTATTTAAACTCTTACCCTTAACAAACAGACAAATTGTTTCATTTAGGTTAGAGGTCAAAACTCTAAAAGGATTGGCATTTTGCCAGCAACTATCAAAATTACTGGTCAAAGTGCACAATTTAAAAGTAAACCTCTTGTGAAAGCGTCTGCTGCCTTCCCTCAAAGCACAGGCATGTTTTCTAAAAATGTGAACAAATGTATTCCATATACCTGGTTTGCTGCTGAATACAAAATTCATTGTATTGTTCTTTTGTTTTCTTGTGCTTATCTGTTTACAAATAGTCTAAATAGTGTTTTGCTGCTTTGGAAATTACTTTCGTTGAGAAGGTGGTAGTTGCTTTATGTAGAAATGCTATAGCTACTAGTTTGACCGATTAACCGATTAATCGAACCTAATAATCGGCTAACTAATCGATTTTGAAAATAATCGTTAGCTGCAGCTCTAGATGTTGCCCACAGGTTCTTTTCAGGAAATGTAATCAATAAGAACAGTAATGTCAGTACTGCAATGCATGCTCAATTGACTGTGGAAAGTGACTGTAACTCTTTAAAGAACTCTGGGGAAAACTTTATTAACCCTTGCAGTGGGGCTACCCCCGCACTGCAAGGGTTAAAGGAAAACGATGGGGTCAGTGCTTTTCCCCATAGTTCTCCTAATGGTAACGGGAGGACACAAACTAGCGTCCTCCCGTCACCCAAAGCTCAGTATACCGCGAACTACAGCTTGCGGTATACTAAGACGCCGCTTTTTGATCTGAACGCTCAACTTTTTGATCTGCCAGTTCTTGATTTGGACTTTCATAGCTGATTTCTCGTTCTGCAAACATTAGTTGCCTAGCTATCATGCTCACCCACTTGCTTCAGTACCTTAAAGCATTGACCCAGAAAACTAATTCAATTTAACAATCCTGAGTTAGGCCCCATTAATACTTGCAGGCAGTGGCAGATTGCATGAATCTCGAGGGGGAATTTGATGCATTTGGCCCTTTTGCAGGTATGCCCCTGTTCTCTTTTTAATACAAATAAAAAACTATATGCATGTCAGAATTTGAAAGTAAAGTGAAGTAACCTAACAAAATGATAGGTACAAGGTCCTTTTACCTTGTTGAAAGAGCACAATTTTATAACTGGTTTTATTCCTCTTTTAAAGGATTTGCAAATCTTGCTGTCATACGAGTACTAACATCTCAGTCAGCAGGAGTACAAGTTAGCATTGTTTTATATACCTAGATCTGGGGTTTTATATGTGTTGACTTTTAAAGAACATTTTCATCTATGTTTATATAGTGCTGTTTTGCGTAGGTGCAAAAATACTTCACAGTGGGTAAAATTATAATTGAGGTGGTGAAAAGAGAACATGTATTGAGAGTACACTGAAAGCACAATATAATAATGGCATTATAACAGCCCGTGAAAGGTTCTTTCTTCGTTACATATACCTGTGTCCTTTATCAGAACACCAAATGCAAGCTGTCACTGTTTCAATATAAATGCTGTGTTGTGCACTTTAACATAAAATGACTTTGGAAATATTTGGTAGTTCTATATTTGCTAATCCTACTTTTAGCTACAATCCTCTCTCCTTGCAGTCCGTATGATCCTGTCTTGGGTGAACTGGGAACAGAGAAAATTAATTTTTTGTATACATTTACAAGCTGAACTGGACCGTTTACCTACATTCTTTATACAGGTGGCTTTTTTTTGGCTGGGTTTAGTTTAGGCTGTTGATTATCCCAATTCTATAACAAAATATATACAGTATATACAGGGCCAGGTCGAGGGGGAAGTAAAGGCAGCGGGGTGCAGGGCACTGAAACATTCTGTGCATTCCAGCACCCAGGATGCAAATAAAGGCTGTACTGTCAGGCGGAGTACAAGTACACTCCAAGCCTTTTTGGGAAGGGAAAGAGACCCCTACCATGTAATCAGGTAAGTAACCCTTACGGGAGCCTGTAATCAGGTAAGTAAACCCTCTGCTGTAGGGTCCAGACATTTAGACATCTCAACTCTCCCGGAGGTTTCGGGAGTCTCCCGCTATATGATAGGGCCTCCCTGACGCCTGCAAGATAAATATTTAATACCGGAAAGGTTAACTCTGCTCCTTTTCGGGATCCCCTGATATTTGTTTTGTTTTTTCTTGCATTCTGAGGACGGCCGCTGGCAGAATAAGAAAAACACAACAACAGATAGCAGGGGCATGAATAGCTAGGCTGCTATTGGCCATTTCAAATTGCAATAGACAATAGTAGGCTGGCAGGTACAATAGCCAGCCTGCTATTGCAATTTGAAATAGCCAATAGCTGCCTAACTATTCATTCCCTTGGTATCTGTTGTGTTTTTTTTTTACTCTGGAAGGCATCCGCTGTCATCTGTTATCTGCCATTATTTCAGGAGGTGCCCTCTTTTTTTACAATGCAGCTCAATGCACAAAAACAGACCTTTACAGCCCCCTACCCTCAGCTTTAAATGCCTTCAGCCCTGCCCCAGAAATATTCACTGTGCATGTGTACTGCTTCCTCTATTCATTCTTATGAATGTTGTGGAAATCCTCCATGACGATGGTACCATACATAGGAATGAATGGCGGCAAGTGTCGCAAAGGCACAGCCATGACTATTTATGAGCAAAGGTTGAGTTCCACCATGTAGGGCCCCACAGTAAAATCTCTGGAGCAGGGCTCAAGGCAAGTATTTGACATTAGTGGTTACACAAGAGAAGGGAAGGTTAACTT
Organism: Nanorana parkeri; assembly: GCF_000935625.1. Lineage (NCBI taxonomy): Eukaryota > Metazoa > Chordata > Amphibia > Anura > Dicroglossidae > Nanorana > Nanorana parkeri. The sequence continues at coordinate 792,369 of NW_017306363.1, forward strand.
CACCAACGAACCTTATAAAAATTGGAGGCATCAGCAAAAGACTGTTGACACATTTTAAGTTAGTTTGTGTGGCTATGTGAATTCTACTATTTATCTAATGGTTCATGTTACTTTTAAAACAAGTTTTAGAGTGTCAGTTCCTCAGAAGGTTACAGTTCTTCTGAGCCAAACATCCTCTTGGCTTAGACAGAACCTTTGTGAGATATGAAGACTTTTAGAGAGGGGCTTAAGATCTCATCGACCTGCTGCAAGACTTCCACTATGCTGTAACGTATAATATAATAAACCTTGGATGTAAGCATAATAATAAAAAAAAAGTTTCAGTAATATTATTAAACCAATCCTACTACAACCCCAATTCCTAAAAGGTTGGGACGCTATGTAAAATCTACAAAAAAAAAGAATGCACTAATTTCCAAATCTCATAAACCCATATTTTGTTCACAATAATCAATAGAAAACATATCAAATGTTTAAACTGAGAAAATGTATAATTTTTAAAGAAAAAATTAGGTCATTTTGAAATTGATGGCAGCAACACATCTTAAAAAAGTTGGGACAGGGCCATGGTTACCACGCTGTAGCATCTCATTTTCTTAAAAACACACAGTAAATGTCTGGGAACTGAGGAGACCAGTTGCTGGAGTTTTGGGAGAGGCATGCTGTCCCATTCTTGCCTGATATAGGATTCTAACTGCTCAACAGTCCTGTGTCTTCTTTGTCGTATTTTTCATTTCAAGATGTGCCTAATATTTTCAATTGTTCAAAGGTCTGGACTGCAGGCAGGCCAGTTAAGCACCCGGACTCTTCTACTAAGAAGCCATGCTGTTGTCATAAATGCAGTGTGCAGTTTAGCATTCGCCTGCTGAAATATGCAAGGCCTTCCCTGAAAAAGACGTCATCTTGATTAGAGCATATGCTGCTCTAAAACCTGGATATATCTTTCAGCATTGATGGTGCCTTTCCAGATGTGCAAGCTGCCCATTTCATACACACTAATGCACCGCCCATATCATCAGAGATGCAGGCTTTTGAACTGAGCACTGATAACAAGCCGGAAGGTCCCTCTCCTCTTTAGTCCGGAGTAACAATGGTTGCCAAAAAGAATGTCAAATTTCGATTCATCTGACCACAGAACAGTTTTCCAGTTTGTGACAGACCATTTTAAATGAGCTTTGGCACAGAGAAGATGGCGGCGTTTCCAGATCATGTTCAGTTATGGCTTCTTCTTTGCATGATAGATCTTTAACTTGCAGTTATGGATGGCACGGCAAACTGTGTTCACAGACAGTGATTTTTGGAAGTATTCCTAAGCCCATGCAGTGATTTCCGCAGAGTCATTACTGTTTTTAATGCAGTGCTGTCAGAGAGCCGGGAGATCACGGGCACCCAGTATTGCATTTCGGCCTTGTCCCTTGCACAGACATTTCTCGGAATCTCTTCATGATATTATGTACTGCAGACGATGATATATTTAAAGTCTTTTCAATTTTACATTCAAGAACAATATTCTGAAATTGTTCAATTTTTAGACACAGCTTTTCACAGATTGGTGAACCTCTGCCCATCTTTACTTTTGAGACAATCTGACTCTCTAAGGCCTGGTTCACACCTAGGCATTTTTTGAGCCATTGGAAAAGCGCTTTTAAATGCCCAACACAAGTAATCCCATTATTTTCAATGGCCACTGTTCACACCTGAGCAGCAAAACACCAGCAGGAAAATGCCAAACATCCGAAAAGGTACATAAGCTACTTTGGGCAGTTAACACAAGCATTTGCTCATTTCCGTGCGCGTTTTTGTGCAATGTTTCTTTAGCTGCCAGTCAAAACGTGCATCTTAATGTATGCGCATACAAACGCACATAAAAATGTGCACAATGCACATAAGCATGCAAATAACTGTGTGTACACACACACATAACCGATGCAATCTAGGTTTGAACCAGACCTAACATGCTCTTTTTATAACTAATCATGTTACTGACCTCTTTCCAATTGACTTAATCAGTTCCTTGAAATGTTCCTCCAGCTCTTCCTTGTTAGTACCACTTACTTTGCCAGCTTTTTGTTGCCATGTCCCAACTTTTTGGATGAACTGAACCATTTTCAGCGCATCTTGATATGAAAAATACGACAAAGAAGACCCAGGACTGTTGAGCAGTTACAATCCAATATCAGGTAAGAATGGGACAGCATTCCTCTCCCAAACTCCAGCAACTGGTCTCCTCAGTTTCCAGATGTTTACAGAGTGTTGTTAAAAGAAGAAGGGATGCTACACTGTGGTAAACATGACTCTGTCCCAACTTTTTTGAGACGTTGCTGCCATCAATTTCAAAATGACTGGGTTTTTTTCTTAAAATGGTAAATTTTCTCAGTTTGAACATTTGATATGTTTTCTTTTGTGAATAAAATCTGGGTTTATGAGATTTGCAAATCATTGCATTCTGCTTTTATGTACATTTTACACATTTGGGTTGTACTTCACTTTTGTTTGGCAAAAAAGTGTCATCCTTTGCAGATACCTCTTTTTTTTCTGCAAATCCTATTATTTTATTGTGAATTTTTTGTAATTCTTTTTATTATTTTTCATACAAACATATACACATAAACAAACATCCCCATTACATTGTTCTTTATATAACTTAACAATGTATATACACTACTACCACCCACCCACCCCACCCACATTATACAACACCCCTATAAAACAACAGATAACATTTCTCTCTTTCCCTGCCTATTCCCCAGGATGCAGATTTCTTTAAATTAAAATAGATCACGAAATGTTTAAACATTTTATTTGCCATCTACGATAACGTGGATATCAACAATTGGGATTTGCACAGGGAAGAGAATTAATTATAAACATCATATTGGTGATTAAACATACTCTGAATAGGCAGAGAAGCGTTAAACATATTTCTAGTCCAGCTAGAGGGCAGTGTTCTTAAATTATGGTTGTGTGATTCAGTATTCAGATGCACTGAATACAGAGAGCTTAGAATTCCTTTAATAAGAGGATTGGCACTAATTAAAGATGGCGTTGTGCTTCATGCATCATTTCTCCCTGGATGTTGCGTTCTATTTGTCTGTCTGTCATACTCAGAGAAACTCTAGTTTCAATGACTATTGTCCATTCTGATGTTATAAATTGACCTTTCTATTTCAGTCTGAACCTAGCTGTGATTTTCTAGTATGTAAAAATGGTTAAAATGCAATCTTGCACCCATTGTTTGTGTACAGAACACCCCCAGAAATGTCATTTCCAGCTAATCTGATTGGTTCACTGCTTTTATTATATTATTACTACACTGGCACTGATCATGTAATCATAGCAGAAAGACTTTCCCACATAGTACTTAAACTTCTTTGAGTTTCAAAACAATATTAGAATGACCCAACACATTTTCTGCATAGCAGAAGCAGACAGGAATCTTTACTTGAGTTTGCAAAAGTGGAGTTGTGCGTTACTTGATTGCTTAAAAGGTTTTTATGGCTGTTCTCCCAAGCTTTATATTTAACCTTGCATTATCTCATGCATGAAAGCCTGCTTATACTTTGCTGCTTTCAAACAAAACAAAATGCCGTAACAGTTACTTTGTAATACATATGATGTTTCTTTGAGTTCTTCTTCTCAGAGTAAAAATGTTATTAACCCTGGCAGTGGGGCTACCCCTGCACTGCAAGGGTTAGGTGCTCATTTTTGCTTAGGGTCAAAAATAACAGAGTTACACTCACCTAAACCTCCAATCCGGTTGGCTGTGACATCGCTCCCTCCAGCCTGTCTACTCCTCAGCTGCATAGATAGTATGTCACTTGGCATACATATCTCCTATGTGATGACTATGGATGCGGGTCTGGCAGCGTTGAGTGTGAGTTGGGGAGGAGGTGGGGCGCGCAGCGTGTGTGGAGCCGTGAACAGGGCCAACTGATCAGAAGCCGATTAATCGATTATTGAAAAAGTTGACAACTTTTTCAATAATCGATTATAATCGATTATGTCGATTAGTTGTTGCAGCCCTATCAGGGACCTTAGACCACTGCAGCAGAGGTGGAGAGAGACTGCAAGGACCAGTCTAAGAGCAAGCCATGTCCAAGGATACAACTTTTTTTTACTTTTGACATAAAAAAAATTAGCACCTAACCCGTGCAGTGCGGGGTAGCCCCAATGCAAGGGTTAATAACATTTCTACCCAGAGTTCTTCTTTAAATCCAGGTAGCTATAAAATACAACACATTAATGTGGCTAGGTATTCAATGATAAATCATGAAATGCATTTTTTTTTAATTCAACTAGTGTAAGTACTTAGCTTGGTATTGGCCTCTTGCAATCCCTTGTATAGCATAACTCGGACTGGGGGAGGAAGGGAGGAAATTAAATGGGAGTGTCAGTTGTGCCACATGTTAATGTGCTGAAAATGAACATGTTGATAGGAGGAGAGAGCAAATTAGCCAGACAGGTGACCTTATTAGTCTGTGACTGCTTTTTCATTGTCCATTTTGCAGGTTGAGGTGGAAAGACAACAGCAGTGTATCACTTCCATCTGCTATAACTGTAACCGAGAAAGTGGTGTAATTCACCTGGCTGTACTGTTTGACAGAGTTGCGAAAAATCTCAGAACTGGCTGGATAGTAAATACAAATATAAAATCTGTATTTCACTAGTGTGTTTGCATGGAGTTCAGGTTTAAATAAAGTTGTAACAAGATATGAAATGCATTAAACACCAGCAACCCATTTATACATCTTATTACCTGACCTTCTCCTTCATGGCACAGTTACAGTTTCTACAGCTATAAACAAACCACTCCCCAGTGTTATTATTGGTCTGTGATATCTCACAGACCTGTAAATAGCAACATAGATGAAGAAGTCACTGTCTGAGCCACTCTAACCTCAAGTTGCCTGCCCACCACCATGCTGAACAACTATGAATAAACAGATGGGTAAGTAAGTAAGATTACAGAAATCTGAGTGTGCATAAACCTTGATGTTATTTCTGACCTTGAAACCAAACATTATCCACTGACCCTAAGGCTCCATTCACACATAGCACTGTATTCCGTGCAGAAGACCTGTGCGGGACAAAAAAGCTATCATTTTTAAATATGCACTGATTAAATAGCAGCGAACGTGCGGAATCCGACGTGATTATCATGCTTGTAGTATTTTGGGGGGCGCGCGGTTTTTTGCAATGGTCTGAACGATGCACGTTAAAGTGCATTGTATTCTCTGTTTAGAACGGCTTTGTGCGCATCTGTACAGCTGAATACGCGTGGACAGATGCTCAGTTGTGAATGGAGCCTAAATTGGAGAATGTATAACATTAAAACAGTCAGTTTCAGCAGTATAGTTGATTTATTACTTGTATACAAGAAATAAGAATGTGTGTTGCTAAGCTCTAGGCACATATAGAAAATACATCTCCTAAAGCTGATAATTTTCAAACATGCGGGTTAGTATCCAGGAGAGCATGGTTGACTTACAGTGATAGATAAAATACAAACCAACATCATTCGGTGCTTGAAGAGGTTTAAGAGGGTATTAGAAAAAAATTAAAGGTAACCTAGAAAGAAATTATTCATAAAATAATGCTGCACTTTTTATAGTTGCAAAACTTTCCGGATTCTCAATTAATGGATCCTTAATTTGTTTATACCTTGGCAATGCAGTTCACTTAAATGCCGCAATGGGGTATGTTCCAAAGTTGACAACCAATTTAGATTCTTCTAACGTATACTGGAAATGCTTTTTCAATGCTGTGCTAAAGTATTTTGATCCTTAAAACCTGCTTGGAGGAAAATCTCTTTTTCCATTTCAGCACTTTGACTGATAGGTAGAAGTGCCTGTTTCCAGAAAGAAATGCAGGTCTACAAATGGATGCTATTGATTTTGACTACTGGGATTGGGAAGGACAACAAAAAAGATTTAATTGCCAATACTGACTGTAACAAACAGAGAAAGTGGTGGCTTTGCGTACATTGCCAGTGAATTATACAAATTAAGCAGTGGATACCTGCAATCTGTCTGCTTCTAGGGTAGGATATCTGTCCCTAACCACAGCCAACCAATGGATGTGCATGGATCAGGGTCTATTCACACCACATGCGTTGGGACTGTGCTAGCCTCTGTTTCCAGTGCAGGCCTAACACAAGATAAGGCAATTTGCCTTGTTATGCATGGATAGCTTTCACACCACCACTTTGCGGTGGGAACACAGTGGTGTGTGCTGGAAAAAGTACAGCATGCCTTGCTTATTTTCAGCGCATTCAGTATCCAAACAACCATCTCACACCCCACTGTGCTCGTAGAACTGAATGAAATGTCACTTGTGACATTTCAATAAAATTCTTCAAAAAAAGTAAAGTATGTCGTGCACAGCACACCGGCCTATGAACATTTTGTGCAGCTGCTGTTGTGAATGGACCCTAAATCGGGCCCTCCTATTCAGTCTAGGTTACTTATGTATTCAATTGGGATAAATTACCATACTTCAGGTCAGGACCAAGTTTCTACCCAGCTCCTTAGGCTCCATATTCAGGCTGAAGTTCCTCCGTGGCATTTCCATCCTCAGGCTTCACATACTTTGCCTCAAACCTAAGCTTTAGACCAAGCACATGGTCACCCTCCACCGGCAGAAGGCCTAGGAGATTCAGACAAACCACAGCATCCCTTCCACAGGCCAGAGGCATGGTGAAGACTGACTTCCAAAGGTCAGTCCTGAATATTTATACCATCTCCCAGCATGCACCATTGCCAATAAATCTCCTAGTGGATGACCAGGGGGAAATAAATATTCCTATCTCTGGTAAGTGCAGCCTCCCACACTGGTGTCAGGGGGCTCTCTCCAGCAGCAGAAACAACTAATCACCAGTGCTTAGGAGATACCCAAGAAATCCAAACTATCAAGCAGAATCTGACTACAGCCTGAAATTTAAATAGATACTACTCCTTAGGGCAGGGTGGCTACAAGCATATACATGTGAACAGCGACAGACAGCCGTTGCTCCCGTCAGCCTGTCATTGCTTTGCATTGCTTCCTGGCCACAGCTGTTCTCATAAATCTGTGATCCCAGCCACTGGAATCCGCTTATTCTTGCCACAGGTATCCAATATACAGCTCCAATTACACGTGTGAATGAGCCCTGAATGTGCATGCGACAGGTTTGAAGAGGGGGGCGATATACTGCAGCCTTGTGTCTCACAGGCTGTTTCTTGTAATTAGATGCAGGGAGCTGTAATGTGACTTGAGGGCTTTGAATAATTTACTGTTTAGCTTCTTGACTCATCACAGCAGCTGCTGAGTCATTTATATAGGATGTCAATGACTTTTTCTCTCCATTGCTATTGACAAGGACCCCATTACACATCAAATGAAAAGTAAGCTAAAATCCCAAGTCCATTATTCAGAAATCTGTGTACACATTTTCTCTGCTATGCATCTTTCTGTCATATTTTTAATATAAATAGGAGTTTTTAGTAGCTTAAACCCCAACGATAGAAAAAAAGACAATAAAACCCTTGCAGAAGCCCCTCCCCCCCTCTACACACTGCTAGGGTTGAATGCTCATTGGGTCTAAGCAGTACAAGAAGAGGAGTTATTACTTATCTCACCCACCACTCCAGCAGGCTCCGGCACTCTCCTCTTCTTCCTGTCGCTCCAGGGTTGTATGTGGAATTGGACTTTTGTATGCCCGGAATTGGACTTTAAAGAAAACCTGTGACCTTTCAGGCATCACAATAGGTTTGCTTTAATCCCATATATACCAAAGCATATATCACTTAACCTTACTGTTCCAGTCAGTGCTGGGAGCTGAAGACAATTCAATGCCTATAGAAATGTGTTGGGAATGGGGCTTAGCAGCAAGTTCTAAAGTGTTAGATCTTAACCTGTCAGAACAGCCCAGAATTTGGCTGTGTCAGGATGGTTTTAGAGACTGCTGTTGCAGGTATGTGCATCTTGAAGAATTAGCCTGCTGAAGAAGCTTCAGCTTTTGAAAACATTTTCAAGCATGCCCAATGGCCTGCTGTGTGCTGTGGTTCCATCTGCCAGTAGTTAAATCCCCACTGTGTTCTGTGGTTCCACCTGCTGACTGCTACATCACAACTCTGTTTTACAGTGACATAGTGTGGAATCATGGCATGCAGTGGGGAACCAGGAATCTGACACTCCTTGAAGGTTGTTAGATGCTGAAGGTTCTTTGACTGGTATAGAACTATAAGAGGGCAAAGAGATGAGGAATAGGCAGCGGGGCGGGTAAGAATTCGCCCTCTTTTTCTAAAGAGGAAATTATGTTTTTTTTACTATGCGGCAAAAGAGTCAACTTTTATGCGGGTCTTCACTCATGTGTACGTTGAGGAATTTGTAGACCACAGCAGGCCAACATTGGATTTGCAGGGCCTATTTAAGCTCAACCCATGACACAAGGTACAGTAGGTGGGGAATGGCAAAAAAAAAAACAACAAGAAAAGTGAAGTTCCTCTTTAAGTCCTGCCCAATTAGACATTGATTTGAAATGGTGCCAAGAGAAACTCAATTTTTCCAGCATTTTGAAATGGTACCTGATAATGCTCTCCACCATTTCAAATCAATGTCTAATTGGGCAGGGCTTAAAGCAAGAAATTATAAAAATTGTAGCTCATCATCATAAAACATTAATCAAAAGATAAATTGTTCTAAAAGCAACTGGCCAGCAAATAAGAGCACAGGTAATGAAAACTGGAGCAAAGAGTAATAAAGATTGTTGTCCCAAGGGCCAGATTTCTATCCCAGCAGGCCATAGGCACTCAATATTTGGCACCTAAAGTACCATCCCTCTGCTAGGATCAGCAATATTACAAAGAATAGTTTCTTGTTGTACTGGTCCTTATCTGACATGATAAAGACAAATATGTATGTTTTCCTATATAGGAAAAAGCAGCCTCTTTTTCTCTAATGTCTATAAGCACAGGCCTACCCTACCTAATGTTTAGCCCAATACTACCAATCAGGTTTCAGTTTTATTCTGTAATCTACACTGGAAGAATGAAGCATTACATCTGCTTGACTGCTGTAGATAATGTCTCTATTGATTACTGTAATTCACATTCCATCCAGCTGCAAAAGAAGAGTTGTTTCCAAATAAAGTGCTCCCTCCACTGAATATGGTTTAGTGGTGTGATCCTTGAAGCTTTCTTGTTACAATGGAAGTAGCAACAAAGCTCAGATGTTGCATGTACTGTATTTTGTGGGGACATTGCTACTTAACTACAGAAATTTGTCATAGAAACTAAAGTACTATTGTTGATATTAGAATCCTTCAGATGAAATGTTCCCCAATGAAATGAAAAGCTCTGGTGGTTGATAGGGAATTAAGCACATAGGACTGCAGATGGAACTTATGAAGTACACAGAGCAGCCCAGTAAACCCAAATTAATACGCATTCAGCATCAGTTTAATTATCCAGGAGTTCAGAGCCATACAAATCCACAGGCCAATGCCTTACAACAAATGTCTGCTGACCTCATTTTCTTCTGTGTGTGATTAAAAGCACTAAAATCTAAACATGCAATATCTGTTTGTTAATATAAAACCATGCTTATTCCCCCTAAAGAAAGAACTGCTGAAAGTACTTTCTACCCATATAAATGGATGGATGAGTCACTTACAGTCATAGAATAAATAAACAAGGAAATACATTACTTGACATTTTACTGCTTGGCAAAACATTTTCAAATGTTAAAACTGTTTCTCAATCAGGAACAGTTTCTAACAAAGAAATGGGAGCTGGGTGCATTTTCAGCATTGAAACTGGGATTATCTTGGGGAAAAAACAAGACAGTTGCAACGTACAGTGTTTCATTGAAGATAGCCTTCTGGTTTTCTTGAGATTTTGCTTAAATTCAACCTTTTCTCAGAATGCAACCACCAAACCCCCTGGCCTCACCCCTCCTTCCTGAAATGCCCCCTACCAGTACTTAAAAAAAAGAAAAAAAATCCTTATACATACCTTTTTTCCGTGCAGTCTTTAGGCCAGTCTCAGATGTTACAGGATATTTCTTTTTTTCTTCCTTGGTGGCATTGGTGGGCAGTCTATCCTCTCAGAATGAGCGACTCTCATACATCATTATTTCAGCCCAAGAGTTCTGTGTGGCCAGCCTGCATGGTGACATGCCTCCAGGGTTTGTGTCCAGGACAGCTTGGACTCATTGGAAGTGAGTTGCATAATTTTGCCCATTACTCCACCCAGAAGATAAGCAGTCGCCAAGAGCAATAAGTCTGAAGCCTTGTAAATATTGCAGGGAAAACGAATAGCCAATTACTTTGAAACACAAGAATTCTTTTTTTATGTCCACCTTCAGGCAACATTTTTAAGGCCCCTTTCACTTGGGTGCTGTCCATTCGGAGCAGTACAGAACGGATGTAACTCTTGTGACATCCATATCCATTCAGTTTTTTTCCTTCATCTTGCAATGGAGGAAACAACTAAACTAAGTGGACCCGTGTGGGAAGTTGTATATATGCGGACTTGTGTCCATATACATCTGATTACCTCAGATCTGTCCTGTACAGGTCAGCTAAAACAAAACTATGTTCCATTTTTTGTTTTTTTTTGGACCTAGATGGAAAGGGCTTTCAAATATTTATAAGTGCAATCTTCAAACACTGGTGCATCCTTAGTAGGTACAGTCAGTATTTTGTTAAGGTGGAATATTGCCAGATCCACAGGTGGAACAGCCCACTTCTTATGAAAATCCTCATCAAACAGATATTGATCTGACAAGCCTTTGGGATAAGTAAATAATTTGTCAGGAGTAGTCCAGTCTCTGTACAAAACAGATTGAAATAAGCAGTGTATATGAAATCCTGTAGTTGAGAACAATTTCTGTGCAATTGCAAACATTTACCCATTAGGGACCAAGGATCATGGCTGGTGGTGTGTAGGAGCACATTTCCTGCCTTTGGTTTTCTTCACTTCCTGATCTCTGAATTTTAAATCTAAAAATTCAGTCACCATTTATAGGTAAAACATGTTGGTATTATTCCTATTTAAAGTTGAGATAAAATACAATAATTCATATAGGGTCCACACAACACCAGCACATCATCAATGTAGCATATCCACAACTCCACTTTGTCCTTGTAGTTTTGTGACGTGAATACTTAGGACTCCTCTCACCATCCAGGTTGAAGGCAGGCATAGAGAATGGCACATGTGGTGCCTATGGCTACACACCTTTTCTGTCTCAAAAATTGGCCATTGAACATTAGAAATTATTATATTATATTTCCAAAAGGTTACGAGGAAACAGAGTGGGGAGTGTGCTCAATTACATGATGCAGCGCTCAGTTCCTTAGTGTGTTTACCCTTTACACTGAAACCAATGGAATAGGGAAGTAAAATAGGCATTTAACATTACAAAATAGAGTATTAGCTCCAGGGGCTTAGCCTGAATGGCACACACCTTAATAGTCTTCAGAGACTTCGTCATATTATAGGCTGTGCCACAGCTCCGGACCTGGAAAGCACTCTGTGATTAACTAACACATTGACAGAGGGTCTGGGAAGTGGCATTGGCAGAGTCCAATGCTCAAAGGGCACATTTCAGGCAAGCCCTGCAATCTTCGCTCCATTGGGGTTTAGGTACGGCCTCCACGGCATCGCCAAGGATTAGCTGATCTGGATAGCTGCATAGAGAGCCAAGCTCAGCAACATGCAGATGTCTTGATTGAAAAAAAATCTTGATAAAAAAATAAAATAAGGAAACTGTCTAGTAAAAATGGGGTAAAGGTGTTTATCCTCTTAGGATTCTAGCAAAAAGCTGAAGCATGCTGGGAGTGGGAAGGGGAAGTATTCAGACAATACTTGGCTGACCAACAGCTTTTTTGTTTGTCAGTGTCCAAAGCCTACTCTTTTGGCAGCTCTGCTCACTGGGATCTAGCTAGAAGGAGTGTAACATCACCTTTGCAGTCACCAGGAACAGAAGAAATGGATAGAGTAAGAGTTTGTATAAATCTATTTATTTGATTTTTTTTTACAGGTACATTTTTCACCTAAAAGCAAGTAGTTTTTACATGGGGAGGGGGTGTTGATAGTGTAAGTAGACCTTGCAAGGACTTTACTGAGCGGTCTGCTTTAGCAATGAAAAAAAACTCTTGTTAAATTGCTTTTGTTTACCTTAAGATAAACTGCCTTCTTCTTCAATTGTTTAAAGATACCCATAGATGTGAAATGTCTTGCAGTACAGCATTTTTTGGCTGAATTGAGCAATGATGTCATGTGTATGAGGTCAGCAGAAATAGAAGGGTAAAAAGCCTTGTCCAACAGCTGTTTTCCATAGCCAAGCAAGTGCAGAAGGTATGTGTGCAGAGACGAACATCCTTGTTTAGGGCCCATTCACGCCACCTCCAGATCATCTTCAGAGCAGGCCGGATTGTTTCCGGACCCAAAATGCATTCTAATGTATCCCTATGCTATTTCTGGGCTCTGTCCACACCAGCGCAGTCCGTTCCAGACCAGAAAAATACTGCATGCCTCCTTTTGTCCGGTCTGGAATGCACTGGAACACATGGAAACACATAAAAAATGCATACAAACGCACTGGAACGCGCCAGAAAGCCCATTTTATGCTGAGGAAAAAAACAGCTCCGGAACGCGGAAAACGTGCGGTTAAAAACGCGGCAAAACGCAATGCAATGAGTTCCAGATCTAGTCCAGATCTGGTCCGGAAAATGGTGTGAACCTGCCCTTAGAGATGCAGACACAGACACAGATCATACCTTTCTCTAGTGTCAATAGCAGTTAAGGGGAGAAGCTTTGCTCGCAGTCATACAATATGCTGTTCTCTGATGTCTATGACTAACTTTATTATACTGAGAGCATAAATGTAGCTGTTTTTTTTAATAAACTAATTTTCTGTTACACACTATCACTTGTAAATATTTAAAAATGGTTGATGGTGTACACATTTATTGAACAGAATTTCTATCTTAACATTTATCTTTTTTTATCTTTTTTGCTGACTCCTGCATTTACGTACGCTGAGAAGATCCTTTTAGCCACAATGTAATGCACCATCCTTAAGGGAGTATGGCACTAGAATAATTAGAGGAAAAGACATTACATTACATAGCACATAAAACCACATCTGCATTGTCAGATAATACTGTGCCAGAAAGTTAGATTATATATATATAGCCTGAAAATTGTAATAATTCAAAGCATTATACTTGACAGTGTGTAGTCATTCTTTGTGATCATTTATGAACTGACATTTTTTTGGGTAACAGCACTTAAATAATACCTTTTTACTGAGAGAAATACTGGGCCTGGCCATCAGTGGCGGACCTAATAACCAAAGGGCCCTGGTGCAAGGGGAGGGTACTAGAATGAGATCCTAATAGGTTGGACTTGATGGACTAATGTCTTTATTCAACCTCAAATACTATGTAACTATGTAATGTGTGACCGATGACGTGGTCACACGTTTTCACGTAATCCCGCCCAGTTTTTTGGCGGTGGTATGTGTGATTGCCAATAGGTGAAGCATTCCAACGCTTTATCAGCTGTTCCAGTGCAGATCGGCATCGCAAATCGTATGTGCAGGAGAACCGATCTGCCCTGGAACAGCTGATCGGTCCTGAAATGTCACCAAAATGACCACAAGATGTCAGTGTAATAACCAGCTATACAACTGCTATAATACATGGCTTAAAGGAGAACTATGAGGTGAGTGCTTTTCACTCACCTCATAGTTCTAGCCGACCTGTTAGCATGAGACTGTCACAGGTCGGCTCAGTAGATAGAGAAGTGAGCGAACAGATACCGGCGTTCGCTCACCTCTCGATCCTGTCACAGCTCTCTGCCGTGACAGTGGAGGGGCTGGATTCCCCGCTCCATCCGCCAGCGCTGACTGGCAGATCGGACGGGGGAGGGGGCGGGTACAGCTGGCTCTGCCTCTAGATAGCCAGAGCCAGCTGTCAGTCACGCAGCTGGGCGGATCCAGACATAATTGTAGGGATCCACTTCAGCTGCGGCGTCTCAGTATACCGCGAGCACTAGCTCGCGGTATACTGAGCTTAGGGTGACGGGAGGTCCTCCCGTTACCCTAAGGAGAACTATGGAGAAAAGCCTTAACCCCATAGTTCTCCTTTAAGGAAAATTAACTATGTGATTCTCATTTCACATTACTATGAATATTAACGGTGTCTATGCACTGTGCCATATTTTAATGCAATTATTGTGAAAGCACAAACCCAATTTTGAAAATCTCATATAAGATTTAACATATTAATTTCAAAAGCTATTTTTAAAGTGATATTAAAGTTCAAAGGATTTTTAGGAATATTTTGAATGCGGATTAAATCACTTAAAATAGATGCTGCTCCTTGATGTTTACAACTTTTACTTTCCTGCAGAATCAGCTGGTTTTCTAAGCACTGGGCCTGATATCCTTTGGTATAATTTGGTTTCATTATTGAAAAAAATTTGAGGGTTTAATACTACTTTACAACTACGGATTGGACAGACTGGCTCCTGAAGTCCATACTAATTTGTCCACCCCGTCTTAGATGTGTATAGTTTGCACTGCTCACATAAACAAAATGAAAAAAATTGGCAGTATGTTATGGATACGCTATACTGTAATCATATTTTCATACAATAATACAACGCATTTAAAAGAAATGAAAAAATGGTATTCCATTTTAATGAACCACATTAGTAATTTTCTGTTCGTTCAGGCAAGCCATGTTTCTCATAGTTTTCATATTTACCTATGAGAGTGTATGAGAGGTCTGGGTAATAAGGGTCAGAGGCCATGCGCTTACAGCTCACAAGGGATTTTAGGGATGACAGTTGTAGATGAGCATTGACATACATTCCACCCAATCAGAGGGCAGGAAACCATGTACTCATTCCGTAGACTCACACTCCTAATGGGTTGTACTGCAATAACATCCCAATGTAACCCCAGTCCAGGTTCCTGATAATTCTCTCTCCATCTGAAAGGATTGTTTTGTTTCACAGTACCAGTCTTTGTGAGCTGAGAAGTTTCTCTTGCAGGCTTAGTTTTTCCACTTAGTCCTTTGAATAGAAGCACAATCCTCTCACCGGAGAGGCTGATTTGGGTGGTGTGACACAGAGAATTGCCAAAAACATCTCAGTCTGGTGTTCCTTTTTCGGCAGTGCCTATTTGCATATTCCCATTCACATCATCCTGATCATACACTGCTGAGAAAGCAAAGTTCTTGACTACTGAGTCTGATGAATGGAGTGCTTGGGAGATTAGGTCAGCAATTTAACGCATTGACTGCCCATCCCATTCCATATGGAGGCAGGGGGGGGGAGCTCCTGAACTATAGCAGGCTGAGATGTAGTGATTATTTATGGCAGGGTAATACATGATCCTGCTGAAAGTGGCAACCTGCTGTTTATGCAAACCATAATGTCAGTCGTTTATTAATGTTTGTCTCATTGTAAATGCATAGTTTTGCAGAGATCACAATTTACATTGCAGTAGAAACTGATTTGACTCATTTTGATGTATCTCATGCTAAATCTTAACTGTTTAACATACAATCTAAATACTTAATAAATGACTTGATTAGGATTTTGATAGCATGGTGCGGAAGGCAACATTGAGCAGTAAAACTAAGCGGGCAATTGAATGTTTCCTTTAAGCAGTTAAATGTAGTCATGATAGTAACATTTTATTTAAAATTTTATATACTTTTATTCTTTTTGTTAGTTGCTTACATTAAGTGCATTTTTTTGCCTTTCAATACAAAGGTGAGCTATTGGCATGATATTTTTTATTCGCTAACAAATTCCATAAAATATTTATGCGCTCAAGATCGACTAGAACTATGAGGTGAGTGAAAAGCACTCACCTCATAGTTCTCCTTTAAATTTGTAGTGCAGGGTGATATGGCCTGTTTATCTGGTACCTAGAGCAAACCGTGGAAATGGAAACAGTGAGGCTGTCTATAGAATCTACAGCTGATATACCTATCAACTAATCAAATGTAGTTTTTCAAATGCAGGTTACAAAGTAAAAGATAAAACCTAGGTAGCTGCTATGGGTAACTAGCCAAGCAAACCTATCCCTTAATTTTTTTAAAATTTAGAAGCCGTTATGCGATAAAGGTTGTTTTACATTTAGTTTCTACTAAAAACAATAGGAGCAGATTAAAAAAGTTTCATTCTTTTAGCCCTGTGCAGGATGACAAGATGCTTTGTAAATAATGAGCGTGCTTAAAAAAGGATGCTGAGATGAAAGATCGCTTTGGTTTAAAGGTTGGATGTAGAACAGCAAATGGCCCTTTATTTCGCTGTCAACTTTCACAAAACAAGCTGAGAGCTTACAGCACAGTGCTGACTAAAATGCCAGAATAAATTATACTCTGTAGATCTGGGAGCTATTTGAGAATGCATGCCTGTGTTTTATTTAGTAGGCTACATCCCGTTTGTGATATAAGGTTATGGACACACAAACAAGGCCTCCTTAATGATTCTAAAATTTAAAAATGACTTTAACACTCTTTTACAATTATGTAAATACTTGAATTGTTACATGTTCTTGGTTGTAATTGTTCAATGTTCTTGGTTAGAATTGTTCCTGGTTGTAATTGTTTCATGTCCTTGGTAAGAATTGTTCCATGTTCTTGGTTTGACTTGTTCCGTGTTCTTGGTTAGTAATGTTCCATGTTCTTGTTTGCAATTGTTCCATGTTCTTAGTTAGAATTTTTCCATGTTCTTAGTTAGTATTGTTCCATGTTCTTGGTTGGAATTGTTCCATGTTCTTAGTTAGAATTTTTCCATGTTCTTAGTTAGTATTGTTCCATGATCTTGGTTGTAATTTTTCCATGTTCTTGGTTAGTAGAATTGTTCCACGTTCATGGTTAGTATTGTTCCATGTTCTTGGTTGTAATTGTTCTATGTTCTTGGTTAGAATTGTTCTTGGTTGTAATTGTTTCATGTCCTTGGTAAGAATTGTTCCATGTTCTTGGCTTGACTTGTTCCATGTTCTTGGTTAGTATTGTTCCATGTTCGTGGTTGGAATTGTTCCATGTTCTTGGTTAGTATTGTTCCATGTTCTTGGTTGGAATTGTTCAATGTTCTTGGTTAGAAGAATTGTTCCATGTTCTTGGTTAGTATTGTTCCATGTTCTTGGTTGTAATTGTTCCATGTTCTTGGTTAGAATTGTTCTTGGTTGTAATTGTTTCATGTCCTTGGTAAGAATTGTTCCATGTTCTTGGTAAGAATTGTTCCATGTTCTTGGTTAGAATTATTCTATGTCGCAAGAGTCTCTATGCTGCCATTTGTTCTGAAGACATAATTCAGTAAGAAATCTTTGTGATGCAATCTTCCTTCCTATAACATGTTCGTCTATAGCAATGTAAGCGCTCATCAAACTGTCGCATTCGATTCACTTACATATTGTGAGATTGAATAGTCAGTCAGAGAAAAATCCTGACACAGGATTCTTGACATCTTTCTGACGTTAGCAGTCACCATTGTGCTCAGGCAATAAGAACGAATTGCTAGAGGCTTATCAACATTTGATTTTCTGCTGTTATTTATGAGATAAAAACGGCAATTTATATTTTTTTGATCTGCGAAGTTCAAGGTTGTTGCTGTGTCCTTGAGGAATAATTAAAGTAGTACTAACGGCTAATAATTTTTTTTTTACCTTAATGCAATCTCCGCATTAAGATAAAACATGCCCTGCTACCTTTCCATGCCTTCCCTCCACCCAAAACATTTAGGGTGTTTAGTGACCTAGGGTCCACATCACTGCCGCTGGCTCCTGGACAATCTGTCCCTGAAATTTCGTTTTGATGGGCGGGATCCCGAGGCCACTGAGACCAGGGCAGCAATTGGCTGCTGCACCTGCCTGTCAAGTTATTGTGAGGAGGGAGAAGGGGGCACAGGGGGCATGGCTTATCGAGCGCTGTGTGTGTCAGTGGATGCACACAGCTCAGCTCAGTTGCCGTCCGTGAGGGCGCACGCGTGGGTGTCTCCTCTGCAACCTGCTAGGCAAACTAGACACCTGAAAACAGGTGGGGAGGGGGCTACAAAATTATAGCTGCTAAAAATAAATTAAATGGTGCAATGATTTAGGTGTGCTTCGGGGGCCCAGTGAGATTCGGTCCTGGTGCCAGCAATTACCCCCTCTGCCCTCCGCCCTCTCCCATTGCAGTTGGACTTGGCTGCCAGAAGGTCTTCTGCATACAGCATCGGGCGCAAGGCAGGGGCGGAACTACTGCCAGTGTGGCTTCACCAGGGCCCGAGCCTGGGGGGCGCCCAGTAGACTCAGGCATAGTACCAGTGGCAGGATAGGATAATCAATGGTTGGGGGGTGCCGGGCGCCATCTGCTTGGCCGCCCTGCAAGTGAGGAAAGAGCCGGGAGTAATTATACTGTAGGCACACTGAGGCAGGGCTGGTGCTGGGAGGACCCAGAGAGCGGCTTCCTGAATACACAGCCCGCTGCCTCTCCCTGCTACATGCTGTTCCAGCCTGGAGGACAGTCAGATAAGGTGAGGCTTTAATCTCTGTGCCAATTTTATGTATATTCTGTGATATTGTTTGTAGTCCTGTTACTGTATAGCTGTTGGAACTAATCTGTATTTCTGTATAAAGTGTTACTTTATAGCTGGTGCCATTCTGCATTTCCGTATAAAGTGTTGCTGGGAGTTGTAGTCCTTTATAGCTGGTGCCATTCTGCATTTCTGTATGAAGTGTTGCTGCAGTTGTAGTCCACTATAGCCGTTACCATTCTGCATTTCTGTATAAAGTGTTGCTGGGAGTTGTAGTCCTTTATAGCTGGTGCCATTCTGCAGTGCAGAGGTACAGAATGGCATCAGCTATAGAGCAGGAAAACAGGAGAACAGGAAAACAGCAACACTTTATACAGAAATGCAGAATGGTAACGGCTATAGTGGACTACAACTGCAGCAACACTTCATACAGAAATGCGGAATGGCACCAGCTATAGAGGACTACAACTCGCAGCAATACTGCATACAGATAAGCAGAATGGCAAAGGCTATAGATGGTATTCTGCATTGCTGTATAATATATTGGTTGTGGGGGGATGTGAGGGGAGGGAGTGGGAGATAGTTTTGGGATATTTCAAGCACATTTATTGTGCACTGCTTAATTTTCTATTCTTTTTACATTGTAATATATAATCAAATAATTATGCAAGTCACCGAAATGCAGAATCAGTGGGAGCCCTGAGCTTGTTTTCCTGCGCTTAAGTGGTCAGTAGGGCTGTCAGATGGGCAGTGTGGACATTGTAAGAGCCAGGGGGTCCCAAAAAAAATCTTGCACCAGGTCCCACTGTTCCTTAGGTCCTCCACAGGCGCAAGGTACACTGGCCAGTCTGCACTCATCTCCACCGCCCACACATCACGCTGCTTATCCTCCGCATCTGCCTTGCTGAGCTTCCACAACTGCCCCCCTGAACCACCAGAACTGCCCCGCTGAGCTACCAGAGCTGCCCCGCTGAGCCTCCACAACTGCCCCG
>NW_017306363.1:811917-817199 GCF_000935625.1 Nanorana parkeri
CCACTGCGCTGATCCTCCACATCTTCCCCGCTGATCTTCCACATCTTCCCCCGCTGATCCTCCACATCTGCCCCACTGAGCCTCCACAACTGCCCCACTGAGCCTCCGCATGTGCATTGCTGATCCTCCGCATGTGCCCTGCTGATCCTCTGCATGTGCCCTGCTGATCCTCCTGATGTGCCCTGCTGATCCTGCACATGTGCCCTGCTGATCCTCCGCATCTGCCCTGCTGAGACCCTCCGCCTGAGACATCAGGCCAGAACCCTGGCAGCACATGTAGAAATTTCATATACTATTCTGCTTTGCTGTATAATGTATTGCTGGGATTTGTAATCCTCTATAGCCGGTAGTTTTTTTCTGCATTGTTGTGCAATCTATTGCTGGGGTTTGTAGTCCTGCCTTCACTGACGCAAAGAAAGCTGCATGCTCTATTTTTTGTGTTTGCAGTGGACTGGCACGCAGGCAATGTTTTGCCATGCATCCAATCACACTGCGGGTGGGTGGTGCCATCTCCCGCCCCAGAACGAAAGGTGAAGTTTTGTGAGCAATTGCTGTACGTTCCAGCAGCTGCTGCTCTGGAATGCACCACAATTGGTGTGAATGGGTCCTTAGTGTGAAAGTGCTGCCAAAACTGAATGTAACACATATATTTTCCTATTTACTGGTACATTCACACCATCTGATGCGTTCATCTCACAGTCCCGTGGCATGAACACAACTAGATCACTGAGGGCCAGTTCACACCAGCTCCAGTGCATTCCAGCACGATTCGCTGCTGGAACGCACTGGAGCGCATTCCGGGCGGGCTTACTGAGTTCAGGGCGGGAGGGGGCATGGCAGTGCCATGAAGTCAATGGCACAGCAGCCACGCCCACCGGCCACAGTGCGATTGCCTGCACCAGCGCGTGGCAAAACGGTGTTTGTGTTCCAGTCCAGTGCGATCCGAAAAAATGCTCCAAGCACTATTTTTTGTTTAAAAATCCTGGATGCAGAAAGCCCACTGGAATGCCCTCCAGTGCGTTCCAGCAGCAAATAGTGCTGAAACGCACCGGAGCTGGTGTGACAGGGCCTGAATCAGACTTGTTCTGGGGAGACAAACACACTGGATGATGAATGGGCCCTTAGTCATGCGTTACTGCATTTTTACTACTGATCTATGCGTTCTTTACTCCTGAACTGTGCATTCTTTACACTGATCTGTGCATTCTTTACACTGAACTCTGCGTTCTTTACTACTGATCTGTGCATTCTTTTCTCCTGAACTGTCCGTTCTTTACTTCGATCTGTGCGTTTTTTACAAGTGATCTGTGCATTCTTTACACTGATCTGTGCAACCTATACACTGATCTGTGCATTCTTTACTACTGAACTGTGCATTCTTGACACTGATCTGATCTTTAAATCTTGGACAATTTGAAAAATGAGCTAAATGAGAGAATTTTTCTGTTTCGGCTATTGATTGGCAGAATAGAAGAATCTCAGTCAAAATAGCCAAGCCAGAAAAATTCTGCCATTTAGCTCATTTTCCAAATCGCCTGATTTGTCTAGATTTTTTAATTCTCCTACCAATCCCCCTGCAATTAACTGTTTAGTAAATTAATAAAAATCAAAAATAGTAAATTTAGTAAATAGAGCTGCTATTTTGACAATAGTGAGGAGAAATTATTTCTGTAACACAAGAATGTATATGTGGATGGGGCTTGTGAGTAGGTGGGGCTTGTATATGGGCAGAGCACAAGGGGGCCCCATAATCTCGTATTGCCCAGGGGCCCTATGTGTTGTCAGTCCGCCCCTACCATATATACTACCATATATACTGCTGATTTTAAAAAACCCAAGGATTTAATGTTTCTTAAATACCATACAACTTAAATTGGCTACACATATATGCCACACTGTTGACAATGTAGCAGAAACATTTTTACAAACTTTTTGACCAATCCGTTTTCTTTCAGTGAGCTCTGACTGACTGCTAATTACAGAGGACAATATACGCATATTGAAAACTGATAACTTGAGGGCACTGCCTTGAGAATTTTTTTCCAGAATAAGAATGTTCCTTTGTAAAGCACTCATTGGACTCATTGTGACGTGACCTTATACCATAGGTTGTTGGCATCTGTGTAATGCTTTACTTGATGCTGATGGCCGGCTTACTTGCATTACCTGGCACCATCTGTGTTAGCTGCAGTCCGAATTCTAACTGTCAGCAGGAAAATAATATTTGATATCCTACATCAGGCGTAGCCAAACTCCGGCCCTCCAGCTATGGTGGAACTACAAATCCCATGAGGCGTTGCATGACTCCCGGAGAGAGATGCATCATGGGATTTGTAGTTTCACCACAGTTGGAGGGCTGGAGTTTGGCTACCCCTGTCTTACATCATTCTTTGAGCTGCACTTACTCTAAGCAGATAAAAAAAATCACAAATTATTGTAGCTCTGTAATCATTAAAGCAGAACTCCAGCTATATATATATATATATATTTATTTCCTGGCAGGGCCACAGGGATCCTGGAATACACTGGTATTTGTCCTCTAGTAAAACATCCTCTGAATGACCGCTGTACTCAACGAGCAACTCTCTGAATTTTATTAGCACAGGCAAGTCGCTCAGCATAGCAGCTGTATTAGGACCCAGGAAATGCTGTATTACAGTGTATTTCAGGATCCCTGTATATTTTAAAGCTGGAGTTCTACTTTTAATAAACCATATTGTATTTTTAAATGCAAGCAGTGTAGTTACCTTTGACCTGATATCATTCTCTTGCAGTCCCTGTACAGCAGAATTGGTGTGTGAGAGGAAGAAGCCCCACAAAGAGCCAATCAGTTCACGTGCTGACAAGAAGCAGGCTGATAGAAACAGAAATGTAATGTAATTTCAAAACTAATTTGCAGCATTTCTAAATGAAGCTTTGAATCAAATTTGTGATGATCCTGCCAGTTATGTGAGATGCATTTTTGATGTCCTTCATGATACATTGACATGTGTTGCCATTCCTATCCAAAGTCTTTATAATGCACAACAACAGATAAAAAAATGGATGTGACCTTTTTTTTTTTCAAAGCTAGAGTGTGAAAAGATGAAGCAGCACAAGGAGCCAACCAGTTCACCAATCTCCTCTCCGTTCTATGGGACAAGGACCGACAAGTATTACACCACTTCCGGTCCCTGAGCTGTCATTGCTGGGCTCCCGAAGCCAAGCAATAAGCTATTGATGTGTGATCTGCACTTCAATAGCTTATTTAGAGTAGAAAGGTGACTCTAGGGATCTTTTGGACCACCAGTATCACCTTAATGAGGACCTGTCACCACCAATTTGCTATGACATAGGGGGATTGTAAGTCCCTATGTGATAGCAAATAAAGTAAAGTATAAAAAAACAAACTGTTTTGAAAAGTAATATCAAATAAAAATAAATGTAAAAATAATAATAAATACAATTTAAGTCGGATGGGCCTACGTACGAAAACTACTATTACGCTACACATGCTTGGTATCACCGCGCACGCCAGAGTGAGAGAAATAATGCTAGGGCCAATATTTACGTGTATCTCTAAATTGATGACCTGTAGGGTATCTTAAATAGTCGTTTGTGGACTTTTTGGAGTACTGAAATTTTTCGCCATTTCCCATACGCACACAATTTTTTATCTGGGCATGTTGGGTATCTATTTACTCCTCGCAACCTCATCTTTTATATTTAAAAAAAAGAGGGTTGCGCTAATATCGTGCAAAATACAATTTGCAACTGCTGCCATGTAATTCTACAGGGTCTTGGCTTTCAGAAAATATATAGGGGTCTATTCACTAAGCTGCCTTAGCCAGCTGATTGACTAACCGACCCAAAGCGAAGTGAGACGAACGCTGTGCGGCTATTCACTTCAGGCTAGTACATATATCGGCTGGCTTCCGTACGGCCGAATATGCTCAGCATGTTCGGCCAACCTGAAGTGCAGAAGGAGTTCGACTCAGCCGATTCAACATCTGGATCGGCTAAGCCGAACCTCCTGCAGGCTACTCGCTGCTGTTCAGCCTATTCTCATAGATGCCGAACAGCAGTGAGTGAATAGCCGAATGCCGCCGAGCGAATAGAAAAACAGTTTAAAAAGTAGTCAAAAATAAAATAGAAAACGATTGGGCGGAGCTAGCAGTGACAGGGCGGTTTTGCTGCCGTCAGAATAAAAAAATCACCTCTGCTGCTGTCAATCACTAGAGGGGACCTGATGGAGAACTTCAGGTCCCCTCTGCTGATTGACAGCAGCAGTGGGCGGGTGCAATAGCTAGTTTGCTATTGGCTATTGCAAATTGCACATCTAGCTATGCATTCCTATGGTGATTTTTAAAAAATGTTTTCTTTTTTATTTCTGACGGCAGCCAACGACTCCGATGTCGGCTTTCACCTCGGCTCAGTCGAGCCGAAGCATATGCCTTCGGCTTGACTGAGCCGCTCGGCCTACTTCGGGAGCTGTAGGGGCTATAGTGAATAGCCCATACAGAAGTCCTTCAGTTCTACTGAACCGAAGGTGTCCTGGGGCCGAACTTAGCCGAAGGATCAGCCGGAGCCACGGCTAGATCCTTCGGCAGCTTATTGAATAGACCCCATAATGTTTGGGGGTTTGAAGTAAGTTTCAGGCCTGAATTGTGGATAATAACATGTGTGCAAAAAAACAGAAAGAATAGGCCTTGGCAGTGAAAGGGTCCTTAAGGCGTTAATGCCCATTTCTTTCCCTAACATTACTACAGAGTTTCCCCGAAAGTAAGACATCCCCCGAAAATAAGACCTAGCGCTATCTTCGGGGGATGTCTGTAATATAAGACCTACCCCAAAAATAAGACCTAGTTCGGGGTAGGTCTTATATTACAGACATCCCCGAAGATAGCGCTAGATCTTACTTCCGGGGTAGCTGTGAAGACCGGCCGCAGCTCCCTCCCGCCCCCTCGCCCGTCCACCTACCCGCACGCTGTTGCTCTCTGGATGACGACATCAGAGCGGAGAGGCAGCTCCCTCCCGCCCCCTACCCGACACGCCCCCCCTCCAGCAGCACGCATGCCCGCCCCCTCGTCTCCTTAGTTCCGAGCGGAGAGGCAGCTCCCTCCCGCCCCCCTGCCAGACACGCCCCCCCGGCCGCACGCATGCCCGCCCACCTGTTTGTGGCTCCCTGGACGGCAGAGCACAGCTGCAGCCAGGTAAGACATCCCCCGAAAATAAGACCTGGTGTCTTATTTCGTGCAAAAAAAAAAAATAAGACACTGTCTTATTTTCGGGGAAACACGGTA
>NW_017306363.1:818141-847023 GCF_000935625.1 Nanorana parkeri
GCCCCCTGCCAGACACGCCCCCCCGGCTGCACGCATGCCCGCCCACCTGTTTGTGGCTCCCTGGACGGCAGAGCACAGCTGCAGCCAGGTAAGACATCCCCCGAAAATAAGACCTAGTGTCTTATTTCGTGCAAAAAAAAAAATAAGACACTGTCTTATTTTCGGGGAAACACTTTAACTGTTTTGTGAGTGATGAGGCTACCATGCTACACACACTGCTTCCTCATACACTCAAAGGAGTAATTTATCAAGCAGCCATCTTGTATTACATATGGCAGCTAGCTGGGACACACACTAGCAACCCTGATACACAAACTTTCCTATATTTCTACACACAGCACATGGAGCACACACACACACAGCCTATTACCTGCTCCCTGGCTGCAGCCTGCCTCTGACTCACCCATTGGTCGCAGAGTCTATGGATCCTCAACAGATAGCCGCACGACCCAGGTGTGGCATGACTAATAACCCTGCCAACCTGGGCATGTGACATTTCTCAACTAACTTTATCAGTAGGGCCAGTTAGAATTCTAGGAAATTTTAAAGAAATCATATAGAGATCTATTTGGTTTCAGTATCTTTTGAGTCCAATGAAATCCTTATCCCATCTAAACCGTGATGAAGGGGGTGTATGAACAATTAAAAGGTACTTTTGGACTCTTTCACCTTTTGCTTTGGGGCCCTTTATTTCAAAACATTGAGTCACTTCTGGTCACCCAACAAGGGAGGTCTGTTTTGTTTGGGAACTGCCTTGCTTGTGCCAGTGAGCCTATTTGCAAAGTTTCCTGCATCATGACAATTTGCATGAGCACAGAAACCCCAGTGCTTCTTAAATGTGTTCTTTTGGAGTCAGGCCAGGATGTCAGTGGTGACAATTTCTCTGGAATTTCAGCACCCTCCTTACCTTCAACAATAGCGCTCACTGACATGGTGGCAAGAGAGTTTTTTAGTCTTCATGGCGAACGGGAAATGTCCAGCCTTGACTTAATGCTATAATGAATACTACCTATGATGCACAAACAATGCAAGTTTGATTTTTATTGCTTTTTACAGGTCCATTCTGCACAGTGATTCATCCATGGTTGACAGCTGTCCCTAATTTCCAGGGGTAATCCCACATTAAGATTTATCCAGGGAAATGTCCCTGGTTTGGATTATCTCAAATTGTTATAGTACATCTCTCTTCTCATCCATATGATGTTTCTCTTATTTAGAGGCAGCATTTAAAATGCATAAACACATTCATTTTTCAATTTCATATACTGTGTTCTGTGGTTAGTTATGAAAGTATTATGTGAAGGTTTAAAATTCTGGCACATATATCCATTACTGTACTGAAAAGTCATGCAGAGCTGACCCGTGCTATCTTGAAATTACAGCCTGCTTGTACCATAGAGGTAAACATGCCATGTGCAATTGCTAATACGTTGCTATGCTAATGTGTATCATGTGAGCCGCTGAATCTGTAAGAACATAACTAAACACGCATATGAATAATCCTTAATTTGTTTCTGGTATTTTCTCTTTATGTGCTAAGTAACAATTAGATAGCAGGTAAAAATTTCAAGCAAATAATTTTCTAAACCTGGCACTAAGTTTGGAGACGGTCACGTGGCAGCTGGCAATATGCTGGAGGCTTCTAGGGATGTGAATATATATTTTTTTGCTATTGTGATATTTATAGATTCGTGTGATATTGGGGTTGATTTACAAAATGATTACAGGGTGTTCACTCTAATTCTCACAATGCAAATTATATCTTTACTTAACTTAAAGTAGACATTCACCCTGGAATTATTCAGTGAACAATACACAGCCATATAATACTTCTACCTTGATAAATGTATAGCACCATCTTTGACTTCTGTCTGCACAGAAAAAGATGTTAAGAGATAACAAAAGTAAAATAAAAAGGAATAAAATGACAGTACTTAACAGTCCTGGGTTTATAAGTTCTGACAGAGTCCAGTTCAATGCACAGGCAATGGATCTGAATGGCTCTTTCTCCCAGTAAGGCTTTCAGAGATTCTGTCTTGATGCTAAAGGGGAATTCTTCTTGGATAATACATGAGCTTCTCCTTCTGATGTTGGGAACTTTGATGTTATGAATTTCTTGATGTCACGAGAGCCCCCTTGTCAGCCCTGCGCAGCCATTTTTGTCAGTCATCTAGAGGGTGTCACCAAGGCGGCCCATAAGGCAGAGCTGGGGAGGGTGAGCAGGAGACTAAGAGTAACAGTAGACCAATTAATTTCAGAAAAAAAAAAAACAGCCTTTAGTGCTACTTTAATATTAGTTACAATGGAATAACAAAACAAATTAGGGAGTACGAGTACTGATATTTTTTCTTTGCCACTGGCCAGTATCGAATACAGATAAGTCCTATAAAGGAAGCCAGGCGGCATGTAATGACTCGCCGCCTTGTTTCCTGATTAGCCGGGAAGCCAGGTGGCGTTTAATGACTCACCGCCTGGCTTCCTGATTAGCTGGGAAGCTGGCTCCATACTCCATCATCACCAGGTGACGAGGAAGCATGCAGCCGGCTTTCTGGCTGCACTCACCAGGTGGGTAATGACTCGCTGCCCGAGTTCCTTACTGGCCAGCTTCCCTACCAATAAGGAAGCTGGGTCATTACACGCCGTCCTGCTTGCTGATTGGCCAGGAAGCCGGCCCCATGCTCTCTCGTCACCAAGTGACGAGGGAGTATGGAGCCTGCTTCCGGCCATTTAAGAAGCTGGGGGGGCGAGTCATTACCTGGTTCTCATTTCCTGATTGGCAGGGAAGCTGGCTCCATGCTTCCTGGTGACGAGGGATCATTAAGACAGTTTCCCGGCCAATCAGGAAGCCAGGAGGCATGTAATGACTCGCTGCCTGATACCAGAAGCTCTGGTATCGGAATAAGCATCGGGAGTATTTGGGCGAGTACAGGTACTCGGGCCAAATACTCGGTGTCTGCACCGATACCAATAATAGTATCGGTGCATCCCTAAATCAAACCATTGAATATTTGTAAACCTGGCAATGTAAAATATCTTAACTCGAAACATCACACACAGCAATTGATTACCCTGTTCAATTATTTCAAGTGAGGTTTGAATTGGTCAGATTGCTAGCAGAATCATCATTTAAAGTGTATGTACACCCTAACAAATGAACCTCTCTTATTTGCTCCCTTTTGCCATTGAAAGCGTTTTGTTATACCTGCTGATTTTGCCATAAATCTTGTGAGCGGATAACTTCCTATGCTCTCTGTCTGTGCATAAGGAGGGGTTATGGAAATGAAGAGGGGGAGGAGATGAGGATAGGTCTGTGTTCTTTGCAATCCATCAGATATAAAGTGTGCAGAGTTCACACTACATACTTTGGAATTCAGAGCTGTGTTGTCATGTCTAAGAGGAAGGTCAGAGCATTCTTTATTTCTGGCACATGAACACTTATTTTTCTGCTGTTGTAACGCGTTCAAAGGGATAAACCATGGGAAATGTGTATATATGCCAAAGATGTGCTAAATGTTTAGGGTTTTTTTTCATTATGCCTTGACATACACTCTAATATATCTTTGTCTTTGTCTGAGTTCCTCTTAAAGTGAAAGTGTCCTTGGAATACCCACTGCTTAAAAGAAAATCACTGATCTAGATTACACAGACATAATAAACAGCTTGCTGTTTGCTCTGAAGCCACAAGGCAGTGTAGGAGTCGCCTCCCCGGGTGCTTCTGCCGTCTCCAGGCAGCCTAAGCTGACATTAGCCAAGCTTAACTCATTTGGGCAGTTTACAGATTGGAATAGGGAGGAGCTGACAGAGACTTGAGCGCAGAGCATCATGTGTGCTTTCCCTTTAAGTTTTTCCAGCAGGCGAGCTGACTGTGTCTTTGGAGACCTGCAGTGATTTCAAGCATGCGTCTTTATGGATCAAGATGAGATCGCTGCAAGCTGCACAAAAAAACATATTTATAACAATCATCTCATTTCATTGCAATTGCAACACCCCTGACTGTGCAGGATGAGGCCGACTGTTCCCCTATAATAACAGGCTGCTGAATTCTTACAGCACTCTGTGGTGAAAACTTTCACAACCAAGGTATGAGTGCTCTCCTTATATTAACAGATTTTTCTTCTAGGGTATAAATGCATGTCCCCATAGTTACCAGATGATGTTACAGACTTTTATAGATGTTCTGTTTCCTGGATGGCTATTTTAAATGCTGACAGTATTGATCGAGTTAAATGTATATAGATGTTCTTGTTATTGACTGCTCTGTTGCATAGTAGGAAATGTGATTTCATTTTAAAATAGCGGAGATCTGTTTGTATAGTAAAGATATCTGGTATCTCAGTCCATCTGTAGGTACAGGCCTGCAGGAGTTTCACATCAGTAATCTGGTATTCGGTATCTGTTGTCCTTGATGCTTATCCGTATTTACTGTGAAATATGCTCAGTGCATGGTACATGAGTAAAAGTCAATATCCAGGTAGATGGATACAGGTAGATGGATAGTTTTTTAACTATGATCTTTCAATATGTGTCCCTTTAAAGACATGCTCTGCTCCCCGCACTCTGACAAAGTCTAAAAGCATGTGCGATCAGATCAAATCCTCCAATCAAGTGCAAGAGGAATTGCTACTTTTCTTTAAACGGCATGTAACACAACTTTTTATGTTGGATAGAGTGGGGAAGGATTAGAACCTCCGTCGGGTTATTGTTACTGCCTATGTTCCCACTGAAGAGATTCACTCTCAGAAAGTGATGGAAAATCCAGCATTTCTGACACAGAAACAGGAGGTAAGGGGAAACCTTTCAATGTTGACCTGTTCGGTAGACATGTAACCCCCCCCCCCAAAAAAAAATGAGTTTCATTTTGTTTCGGATCCATTCAGATTTCTATATCTTTAGTTTTTCAGATTCTGGATCCGAAATCTGATTCGGTTCGTTATTCGGATTTCGGATCCGTCCAAATTTTCGTTTTGAAACGAAGTCACATGACCGTGCTTGTAGTGCAAACCTCAACAGGCAAAAAAAACACATCTGACTGGCCAGAGAACAGTCACGCTTGAATGTCCGATTTAGTTTCGTTTTGAATTACATTAGTATGGAACCAAATTTTCGTTAAATGAACAGTCGGATTTGTTCGCATTTGGCTGTATCCGAATGTTCAAATTTAAAAGAGAACTATGGGGTCAGTGCTTTTCCCCATAGTTCTCCTAAGGGTCATGGTAGGACATAATTGGCGTCCTCCCGTGACCTACAGCTAGGGGTATACTGAGATCGCCACAGCCAGCACGGATCCCGACATTACTGTCAAGATCCACCCAGCTGCGTGATTGACAGCTGGCTCTGCCTATTTAGAGTCAGAATTGGTTCTGACACCACTCCAAGCTCTCTCCTGTGATGGACTACAATCTCAATACAAATTAGTAAACTAAACGTGAGATTGTAGTCCATCACGGGAGTGAGCTTGGAGTGGTGACTACTTTACAACACACACAGGGACCATGGGGAACAAAAGTAGCCACTCTCCAGAAGGAAGGACAGTGTCAGCATGAATTCAGAGATGATTTGAAGATCTAAAGTTGAGTGATGCACAAATACGATAAATTTTTGTTAATAGTTAAGGTACTTGAATACATTTTTTAAGATTTCATTCATGAGTTTAGTGTCACGTTAATAATCTGCATACCTGGGGGCTTGGCAGTGGTATACCCATTGCTTAAATACATTGTGCTCCTCTTTCTGAAACTTGTGAAGTATGTGAAACTGCAAATCCCATAATGCCTCTGGAAGCCATGCGTGTGGCTTTTAGTGTCTTGCAAAGCCTTATGGGACTTCTAGGTAAACAGCTGAAGTACCAAGGTTGCCTACACTTGCTTTACTTTATCCAAAACTAACAAAAAATGTTTTGGCTTAACCTACACTTTAATTTCCTTGACATGATTGGGTATTTGAAGTGAACCCAGGGTCACTAGGCTAGGTGAACATTCTACATCTTCAGTAAATACACACCTGTCAGTGTGGAAATTATATTCATCATAAGCACTGATGTGTGTGAGAATGTTTGCATTGGCTAGTGGCTGAGAGTTTCTTTGGCCTGCAGAGGCTCAGAAAGTCCTATAAATTAACACGGTAGGCACTTAGTCCCCCTATTGATTCCATACTAACTCATCAAAACAATATGAAGAATTCAGGGCTCTGAACAGTAAATCTGAATACAGAGAAAGTTAAATTGGTGATGCTCAGTTAGTGACTTTGTGCTATGTAATTTGATTTGATTGTTGAATGAATGGTTCTCTTGTTCCATGTGGCATGCTTTTATATTATGATGGCATTTTTTATACTGCTTATTCCTTGGTATTACATTTGCTGTTTCTATTAGACTATTTAAAAATATGAGATGTAGGAAATAGTGAAAACTATGGGGTCTATTCATGACTGCCGTAGGCAGCCGAGTGAATGACCGACCTGAAGCAAATTATTCGGCTATTCACTTCAGGCTGGTACGGCTGATTTCAGCCGTACATTGGGTGGCTTCGCGCGGCTTCGGCCGACCCGAAGTGCAAAAGGAGTTCGACTCAGCCGATCCAACATCTGGATCGGCTAAGCCGAACCTCCGGCAGGCTACTCACTGCTGTTCGGGCTATTCTTATAGATGCCGAACAGCAGTGAGTGAATAGCCGAATGCTGTTCTGCTCGCTCCCTCTGTGGGACCGAGCAGAACAGAAAAATAGTTAAAAAAGTAGAAAAGAATAAATAGAAAACGATTGTGCGGAGCTAGTAGTGACAGCTAGCTCCGCCAAATTGTTTTCTATTGGCCGGCGGTTCTGCTGCCGTCAAAAAAAAAAGATTTGGCAATAGGAATGCATTGCTAGATTCCTATTGGCTATTGCAAATTGAAATAGCCAATAGGAATCTAGAAATACATTTCTATGGTGACATTTTTTTTTTTCCTGACACGGCTCCGTGTCACAATAAAAATAAAAAAGACAAGAAAAAGCAGTGTTTCTCTCCTGGGCGGCCGAGAGCGGGAGACTCTCGGAGCGCCCGGGAGAGTTAGGCTGTCTGGAGATCAGTGTCCCTGGTTAGCTGGTAAGTGGCCGGAGCCAGCCTTAACATCACGGCTGGTTCCGCCCAGCTGTTTGAAGCAGGCTGTCGGAAGGCCATTGGCCGGCCGCTCGGCCAGCTTCGGCTTTCACCTCGGCTCAGTCGAGCTGAAGCATATGCCTTAAATGAACATTCTGGTACTGATACATATACTTCAACTACCTAATCATCATGCTTTGCTTTCATATGCAGAAATACTTACAGGCAGTCCCCGAGTTACAAACATCCAACTTACATATGACTCCTACTTACAAAGGAGGCTATCACTGTACAGCAGGTGGTCCCATGCTGCAGCCCAAGTGTACCGCGCAGCATTTCAGTAGTTGCTCATCCCAACAAGGAGTGTCCACCTTTTTGGGTCTGGTTCGTAGTACTGTATGTACATTACAGGAAGCTGGCTCTCGTTAGACATACAGACGAGGGGTGCCCACCTCTTCTTCCGGGTCACTGTGAGCTTTTTTACTGCTGTCTGTATCCTCATTAGAAAGATTTAATCTCACTTCCTGTGCTTGAAACAACAGGAAGTGAGATGAAATGTACCACTAGGAAGGGAAATTTAATCCTGTAAGAGTTATCATGGGAAAAACGTGTCTCCACTGAAGCTTTATCACCAATCTTTGTTTCCACGACAACCCAAAATGTTCAAAATCCAATTGTCACAGGGACAGAAAATGAGGTGAAATCTTCTGAACAGGGGCACACACAGAACAAACATTACCAGGGCCAAACCCTTCCCTATGCTATCCAAAACAAACAAACATTTTTTTGGCTGGCGTTACACCTAAAAAATGTACCTGTTCCAGCTTACATAGAAATTCAACTTAAGAACACACCTACAGTCCCTATCTTGTTCGTAACCCGGGGACTGCCTGTATATATTTCCATTTTTTTAGATCTCTTCCACATTTTCTTCGGTTAGCTTAAAATGGGCAGTTTCTCCCTGTAGAATGACTGGCAGGGAAACATCTGCCCATTCCCCATGGCACATGGACCCACTTGTGAGTATAGCTCCACAATTCTGCCCATTATGCCAAGTCTACTAACCACTTAGTCAAGCAAGGTTCATATTATAAGAACAAAGCCACCCTTGTGTGTGCTAGTAAGCTGTGTGTGTCTCAACAAACACACAGGCACAGCAAGGCTAGCCTCTACAATGCTCCCCAATCTTCTCCGGTAGATGGTCAGCTGATCTGTCCCTTGTGATATTGTACGGGACAGAAAGTTCAGGGAAGGGAAGCTGAGAGAGTTGGAGCTGTTCTGAAACATGATCACCGTAAGTGCTTGGACAAAAGTTTAAATAATACTTTGCCGGGCAATCTATATTTGTTTGATCCATATTCATTAATGAATTGAGAGTTTACTACTTTAATCTCTCATGTCAGCATGTTCCTTGTTCGTATATATGCATTGCAGCAGAGCCGTATTGGCTCTGCTGCAATGCAAGTCATATGCAAGTCATTAAAAGGATGCTGATATTAAAACCAATTCAGTTACTTACACTCGCTCTCTGTAATAAATAATACATTTATTGATTAGTTAAATGAATGCATACTGGCATCATTTGGGTTTGTTTATATCTGCCTGGAGTCATTTACTAGTGTACCGTGGCCAACAGCTTTTATATCTTAGTTAAAAGCAGTAAGATCAACAAGACATGTATTTCTGCAGACCAAGATAACAAAAGTAACAGAGGGTGAAATATTCTATAGCAAAACTATTCAGTAGCTATCTGGAGTAGATATCATGGCAAGGTTTCAAGGAATTGGTCTTTTTTTATGTAGCTGACATAGGAGCCTTGTGCCAACAGTGGTCTGTTGTAATACATTGCAGCCAATCAGAATTTGGCTTTCAGTGGACAACCTTATCTGCTGCCATAGCTTAGCTGTCCTTTGGGGTTGTTCCTGCACTCATAGAAGCAGCAAAGAGAAAATCAGACAAAACTTCTATATCATCTAATTAACGTTTCATCAGACTTTGGGGTTGATTTACTAAAGGAATAGAGAATGTTCACTTAGCAAAGTAAATGTTACTTCTTCATAGGATATTGACACTATGTACTTTGCTTAGTGAATAAGGTGAGGCTGTTTTCCCTTTAATCATCCAGTCATATGTATAATTGGGTATTCGCAAGGTGAACCCAACTTTACCTAATATATTTACTAAGCTAAGTGAACATTTTGCTAAGTGAACCTTTTCTACTCATTTACTAAATGAACCCGTTTGTGTGATGAGATTGTCTGTAGTGATAGTTAGTACCTTTTATATACTTCCCTGTTATCAGTGAAGTTAACATGTGTGGGCTGATCACCATCTAAATTTGGCCATACATGTTCATACGAAAAATCTGGTCAGAACATTGGATAATGCCATCAGACACTTGATGAATGTTGTTCAAAATGTCTTTTGATTTTAACATTTGATTTTGAAATGATTGGAGTTTCCTGAAGGAAAACCACATTCACTGTTAGAATTTCATTTGCTCAAGAAAAATGTTCCATCCTGCTGACTCGATTTTTTTTTCTGTCACTACTTTAAAAAAAACGATTGTCGATCTGACCCCATTAACTATTAGAAAATCAAACAAACATTCCAAAATGAATTTCTTTGAATACAATTCTAGTGGTGTATGGCCAGCTTACCTCATTGGGTTGGAGTAGCTCACGAGTAGCCAAATGAAATGTCACTTTTTAATGTAAATAAGGTAAAGCTAAGTGAAAACTCAATTTGCAGGGAATAGCCAATCATGTCCAAGAAAAAATAAAAAAAACAGCATTGAACATCAATCATGACTAAGTGGTTAATGTAAACACAGTTTCACCACAGTTTCAATAAGTTAGGTGAAAATTCAGCTAAGCCAATAAGGTTAAGCTCTGCTCTGGGCTGGGGGGTGGTTGTTGTTTGGCACGTGCTGCCAGTGAATGGTCGGGGAACCTGGGGGTCTGCCAGTGGATGCTTGTAAGTTCTGGGTCCAGTGGCTCTTTTCGGCATCCCGCCCAGCTCACTGACGTCTCTGGTTGCCAGGAGCTGGGCGGGACACCAGCCAGAGAGTCCCACAGCCAGACAGAGCATCACAGGTTGCTAAGAGCTTTTATCAACCTGGATCGAAGTTGCCACCCCCCTGATGCCCCCCCACACCTTCCGCCCCTCAATGAGATGCTGCCTGAGGCAGCTGCTTCATTATTGGGACAGCCCTGGCTGTGCTGCAGTAATCCAGTCATGTGCATCCAAAAATCCATTTTTTCAATTTTGAATCATTATTGGGTATTATTTTGCTCAGCTGCACCTCATTCACTGAGTAGAAATTCAATTTGTAATGAACATGGTCTGTTCGTTTAGTAAAACAACCCCACCAGGTATCTTTGATTCTCCGGATAGGGTAACCAGAGGTCTCTGACCAACATGCAGCAATTGAATAAGATCTCCAGAGAAATGTTGTATGCACAGGTTTGAGTTAGGAATGCTAATCTGACTCACCTCTATGCCCTCAGCCTGGGAACCTTCAATTTTAATTTCCCAAACTAATCACCTCCACCCCCAAGTGCTCTTACGAGTCACTGCTGAAATGTTTAATTAGACGGAGCCATGTGGGAAATATTAAACACAGGCCAGAGAACAGGCTACAAACGAGATGCCTTAACTTTTATTCATATAAACATATAACTGGTATAATGGTATTACAGCACAGCTTTAACTTTTCCTAATACCGAATGCCACCACCACATACAATGTTCCTCTAACATTTAAAAGCAAGTCATTAAACGGGGTCTTTGGGAAATCTGAGAAATAGATCAAGCAAGATTTAATAGGGACTATGTGGAAAGCTATAGTGTATTTATGCCCATTTTTTAAATTATATATTTAGATAGAGTGGGAGGATTAAAACTCCTGTCAGGATTACATTTTGAGATTCTTCGTTAAGGTGCCCATACACTGCTCGATTCTCGTACGAGAAATGCGGGAAATCCCGCGATCGTACGAGAATCGAGCAGTGTGAACGAAGACGTGCGACTGTTTCTACTGTACAGTTGTACGTCTTTTGTCTAAGGAGCACGCTAGAAAACCAGCCGAAAATCGTACGATTTTCGGCTGGTTTGAACGGTGCTCGGGAGACAAATGCCGAACGGGCCGGTGTGTGCGCACACTGCCCGTTCAGCATTGCGGTCATCGGAAGCCTGCCCCTCAGGGGGGCGGGCTTGCGATGATCGAGAGTACGATCTGCCTGTCCAAGATGGGCAGATCGTACGTTTTTTTAATCACTTTACAACCATCGCAAGACTAAGGTCTTGCGATGGTTGTACAGTGTATGGGCACCTTTTGAGAGATATCTATACTTCCTGTTTGGTAACCCCCAGGATAGGAAGTGAGGAGAAATTTCTATAACAGCAACAGAGAGAGAGGCAACAATATTCTCTCTATGTTAAAGGCATAGTCCAGCCTTTCTTAAAAAAATAAATATAAATAATAATAATTACACATTATTAAAAGAAAGATTTGCATATATTGACTTTGCATTTGAGCCTGCAAAACATTGAAACCACAATTAGATGGCGGGTGAAATGCTCAGGCTCGCAGACTCTTTCTCCCAGGCAAGGTACATACAGAGCTATGGACTTTCAGTTATGGGATGAAAGAAGTATTAATGGACTACAAGTCAGGTGATGTCACCACACGTACACCACATGTACTCCATTGAGAACTATGAGTCCCTCTGCCATGAGATTCTCCATTCACATTCCAGTAAATGACTCTGTGAATGGATGATAGGGGGAGCCACGCACTGCCAGGCCAATATAAAAAAAATGGCAGGAGCCGGCAGGGAGAAGATCCCTATGATTTAGGTAACTGCATTGGGGACATTTGGGGGTGAGGGGCTGAGAGATGTGACCATCTTTCATGTTACACCCTGAAAATGGGTGTATCTTGAAACATGGTCTAAAAAGTGGAGTTATTCTTTAAGTAGGGGAATGTTACTATCTCTGAGTTTTATTTTTGTTTATTTCCCTGTTGAAGATTTTTGCTCACTTCTTTTCTGGTAAAATGTTATCCCAGAACAGGAAGTGAGGTGGATTCTCTTTGATGGAGCCCTGGCTAGCAGTAAAATCAGAGAGGGGTTCTAACCCTTCTCTATTATATACAAAACTAAAAATAAAGTTTTAGGTATAGAAACAGTTTAAAGTGTTACTAAACCCTAACATTGTATTAATTATTACACTAGCTGACATTAGTATTTACTTGGTCTGTTGCTTTATCTTCTTTAAAATCTTCCATGACTTGAGCCGGTCACAAGTTTACTGTTT
Organism: Nanorana parkeri; assembly: GCF_000935625.1. NCBI lineage: Eukaryota > Metazoa > Chordata > Amphibia > Anura > Dicroglossidae > Nanorana > Nanorana parkeri. Next base: position 830,534 of record NW_017306363.1, read on the forward strand.
TAGGGTGGCCCCAGTGCTTATCAAGGTCCTGTGGAGCCACCCTAGCAAGCGCTTTCCCCAGCAGGCAGTCCCTACGCTGTGTGCTTCAGCACAAACACACAGCACTGAAGCCTAGGGATGGCAACCAGCTGGAGTCTCTGCTCTCCCATATGATAAGCCCCCCGCACTGCAAGGGTTAAGTGCTCGTTTTTGTCTAGGAAGAAAAATAACAAAGACATACTCACCTAAACCTCAGAGCCAACTGGCTTCTAGACCAGTCCCTACAACCTCTCTCCTCCTTCACCCCAGCAATGGAATGTCCATCAGCGTCCTCATGTCCTATACACTGTATTGGACGTGATGACACACAGGACCTTAGACTGTCAGAGCAGAGGGGGAGCGAGACTGCAGGGACTGGTCTAGCAGCCAGATGGCTCAGAAGTCCATGTAAGGATATCTTTGTTTTTTTTGTCCCTAGAAAAAAACAAGCAAGGGTGGCCCCACTGCAAGGGTTAAGAATATTTCTGCTCGGAGTTCTTTTTTAAGAAATGAAACATGTGATCTATAGTTTTGTCTAAATATTGCATGCAGTGAGAATTCTGCCCTTTAACCTGTTTATGTATCACTTTTAGATTATTTATATGTAGATAATATACACTGCCAAGTGTCATTAACACTTTATTAGATATATAGTCTCTAAGTTATAATGACATTAAACTCAGGAGTTCAATCTTAAAAATGCATTCAAGTCACTTAAAGTGACATTAAACCCTCAGAACATAAAACAATAGTGTAATGTGTGCCTTACTGTAATCCATGGTAGTTTCCCTTCTCTTTGCTGCTCTTCCTTTTAAATCTGTATCTGTTCTCATGCTGGGCAGAACTTCTGTTTTGCAGCAGACTGCCTTGTCTCTGAAATGGATACATGGTGTCTGTGTGTACGTTTGCAACCTGAGCCAGCACTACAGGAAGAGGCACTCAGCTGTAAAGGGATGTTCTCCCCCAGCATGAGAAGACATGAGGATTTAAAAGGAAGAGCAGCAAAGAGAAGGGAAACTACCATGGATTACAGTAAGGCACACATTACAGTATTGGTTTATGTTAAAAAATCTGAGAGTTTCATGTCACTTTAACTATTAACAAACATGTATCTTATTTGTGGATCACTCGGCTGTAGATCCTCAAATCATCTCTGAATTGGTGCTGACAGTGTCCTGCCTTCTGGAGGGTGGCGACTTTTGTTCCCCATGTTCCCTGTGTGTGTTGTAAAGTAGCCACCGCTCCAAGCTCACTCCCGTGATGGACTACAAATTATTAAACTAAACGTGAGATTGTAGTCCATCACGGAAGCGGGTGTGGAGTGGTAGCCACTTTACAACACACACAGGGACCATGGGGAACAAAAGTGCCCACCCTCCAGGAGGAAGGACAGTGTCAGCACCAATTCAGAGATTATTTGAGGATCTACAGCTGAGTGATGCACAAATATTTATACAACAGTTTCTTACCTTGTTAGAATCTGTACACACTATAAAATCTCAATTAACGACTTTTGCTTAAAATTTAGGGATGCACCGATACCTATACTAGTATCGATATCGGTGCCGATACCAAGTATTTGGGCGAGTACTCGTACTTGCCCAAATGCTCCGATGCCTAGCACGAGTACTTCCTGTATCAGGAAGCCGGGCAGCGTGTAATGATTGGCCGGGAATCGGCTCCATGCTCTCTCATCACTTGTAATGAGAGAGCATGGAGCCAACTTCCCGGCCAATCAGGAAGCCAAGCAGCGTGTAATGATGCACTGCCCGGCATTCTGATTGGCCGGGAAGCTGGCTTCATGCTCCCTTGTCACCGCCTGGGTACCGGAGGAAGGCTGCGTTCTAGCTGGAGAGGTGCCGGGGGTGATATGCTGGACATACAAAGGTAAGAGGGGACTTTCTTGCTAATCGGGAGGCTAGTCTTTACACGCTGCCCGGCTTCCCTTCTAATCAGGAAGCCAGGTGGCAAGTCATTACACGCCACCTGGCTTCCTGAATGGGACTTCCGTTACTCGGTAATTGGTATCAGCGAGTACCGGAAAAAAAAATTATCGGTACTCGTACTCGGTACCAAAATACCGGTATCGGTGCATCCCTAATGTATTTATTGATATGTATTTATACTGATTACAAACAGTACATACATACCTACTGTATATCTCCAAAACATTTCTTCAACCATGTGTGGGAACCATGTGATGGCTTATTGGATATTCCAGTAGACCCAATTCACCTAACTTATTTTCTAAGGTAGGTGAAAATTTTGCTAAAGGAACTGCTTCTACTCATTTAGAAAATTAACCCCTTTATGTGATGAGATTATCTGCAGTGTAGGTAGTACCTTATATCCTTCCTTTATTATTATCTCTGAGGATCACAAGTTTGGGTTGGCCACCATCTAACTCATTGGGCTGGAGTAGCTCATGTTTGCTTTGCAAAGTAGATTTTTACTTTTCAAAGTGGTAAGGATAAGTAAACAATTTACTTTGCAATGAATACCTAATCATGTCCAAGTAAAATTGACTAATAAACACTTCTTGAACCAGATGCAGATTAAGCCATTGCCATGCAATTCTGTATACCATAAACATGACTTGCAGTGTGGCCGGCAAAAGAAGAGTGGTAATGTACAAACTGAAGGAACCAAAAGGAGGCAAACATACTGTATCTCATCTTGTCTCAGTTCAAACAGTCAGGACAATTGATGCCTATATGCTACAGGTTATTGCACAGCTTTATTTGGTTTTCTGAGGCGTTCACAGCATAGGCTTTCTTTGAATCTGCAGAAAAATGGCATGTTCTGAATGTTCCACTGCAGGATTTAAAATGGTGAAACCTTTTTTGTTCATAGCAACAAATCCCCACTAACCCTCTTAAAATGGACCTGCACTCAAACATTGAATGAAATGAAATCTATTATGCTGTAGGAAACATTTAGAAATGGTAATTGTGCCAAAGCAGTACCCTTAAAAATATACCTTTTGGTCTTGAATTCCTCCTGAAAAAAGCAGTGCGCTCCCTAGTATGTGAGCATGCCTAGTCACTCCTAATCTTACAGACTCATGGATGTATATCTGCAGTATAATATCATCTAAGGCGCTGCTGCCTGTGACTGATTTGGAGTGAGATTTGGCGAAGTCACTGCTGTGCTGCTCACTGTATTCCTTGCTGGAGAGGAATCTGTACTGTAATCATCTCCCTGCTTCTGTATTATTTATTCTGTGGGTCTGCACCTCCTCCCTTGCTGCATCTTGAACAATTTCCCATCAGTTATGAAATGACCAGTCAGTAGGGGGCAGCTCTGACATGAGAAAGAGAAGTATGTTAACAAATGCCCAACGCTAAACGTATAGCTTAATAAAAGTGTTATTTAGTGTAACAATAAGTGTAAATTAATAATAAATATCAATACATAGAAATAAATAATCAAATAAAGCAAGGTTCACAATCACGCCTGATTTAAATAGATAATAGCTTGCAGATGCATTCAACTAAAATTATTCAAGTCCCTTGGTAAAAGATAGTCCCCAAATGCAATCCTTCGTCCATATTTAGGTGCAAAAATATTCCCCATAAAGTGCATGTATGTTGCTTCCAATGACACCTCTCCCAAACGTGTGCTACACCACTGGTTTCAGCCGCACTCACCGAACTGGGTGGACCAGTCTATCAGAACTGGTCATAAAGGGCTCAGAACAAATCTCCCCCAGTTCACAAGGCTCAGTTTTCTCAGCAATACACTTATTCCTTCTCCTTTATCTCCCAATGTTTGTCATACACTCATAAAAAAAGCAGGGAAATCAATAGCGTAATACCGTTTGGACAAATTTTATTAAAAATCAAAGATTAAAAACACTCACAAACTTAAAAGTCAAATCTCCTTTCATCCCCAATGTTCTCAGCTTGTTACCTCCAGTCCAGAGAGCAGGTGTAGCGTTTAATTGTCCACACAACACTTCCTACAATATGTCTGGCGAGGAAGAGAAGCCCTGTTTCTACCAAGATGGCTGCCCCCACAGAGGGAAATGATGGCGGAAAAAGGCATGGTAAGTCAGTAAAAAGGAAAGATTAGATGCAGGGGGTCATACATAGGCAAAACTAATAATTGGTCCTTTCTGCTCCACTTGCCTGTTTGAGCACAGCCTCTAGAGTTCAGGTCCTCTTTAAGATAATATCCATTAATAACTTTGTCACAAATTAGATTTGCAAGCAACATGTGCCTTTAATTAATCAGAACTCTAAATACAAATTTGAAATACATATATGATTACTTATTTAGCTGCCAGAGAATTTGTCATTTCAACCATACCTCTGCTAGTCAGGAAGATCATACTCTTAGGCTGGGTTCACACCTGGGCGTTTTTCAGTGCTTATCGAAGCGCTGAAAAATGCCCTACGCCCGAAATAGTACAGCAGCTTCTTTGGGGCGGATTTCAGCGCGTATCCATTGGTATTCCCGAGTGTGGCTCGGGGTTAACAAAGCGGTAACCCCGAGCCACACTCTGGAATACAGCGTAGGTCTTACCTTGTCCGCGATCCCCGCTGTGTCCTTCGGCCGCTGCCGTCTTCCGTCCCTTGTGAGCATCCGCGTCACAGGGGGGCGAAACCGGCTGGAAGTAAACGAAAAAAAAGATAGAGAAAAAAAAGGGAAAAAAAATCATACCGCCAGGGAGGTTAAAAAACGAGCGTCAAACGCACGTTTCATTGGACTAAAAAACATGCTTACAAAACGTGCATAAAACGCGCCTATTAGGAACGGCCAGGTGTGAACGCAGCCTTATATCTTGGTTTACCATAACGCTTTCTGGGTCAGCATCCAATTCACTGGATAGAGGTGATGACATTGAATTATTGTCCACTGATGAGGCTGGAGGTGGAAAGGTGACCCATGCAATTTATAAAGGTAGAAGCAGTGTTATCTAATAACATAACCTGTCCTACTGGTGTCTGTTACAATGATAATACGTTATAATAAAATTAAATAAGATTGCATTAGGCCTTACATGCTTCATTTGGTAAATTGATTTGGCCCTTGAAAACTGCATCTTTTGAACCATCTGTAATGGTTGAATGGATGTTCTTCTATAGGAAAGAACATATTTCATATCTGTTATCCATATAGATAAAATAGAAGTGCATGTGTTTTATGTAGTAATTCGGTAGTTACAAACGTGTCATAAGATCAAAGTCTTCCAAAACTGAAATTTGCTTTCTTTTAGGCTAAATTTCCAGAGCTGTTTCAATCATGTTTTTCCACCGGTGAATAAAAAGTGGTTTTACTGAGCTTCTTGGCCAGCATGATAGATGTTTGAAGTTTAGTGATGGCTTGTACAGCTGCTTGTCTGTTTGCCTCCTCTTGCTATGCAGGATCGAAGTTCCTCTCTCCTGCTGGGTTCCAGGCTGTGTGTAGCCTTTGCCTTTGTATTTTCTTTGTTGGTTGCTGGGCAATGAGGCCTCTACAATTATTTATTATTTTGTTTACCTTTAAAAGAAGAATAGGAAAGTGCCAGATTGTTTATTACTGACAGGCTCCTTCCTTCTTTCCCAAGAAGAATTTGTATGGCTCATATAATGTCGTGTAGTTCATTATCATTGCTTCTTCAAGGTGATACATTCAGACTGCTAATCACTTTCAGGGAGGTATTTGATTGGCCAGGATGGATTTTCAGTTATTTGTATTAAAAAAGGGCCATGTAATATTTAAGGCCAGCTAAAATCAGACCCATCAATAATTTAAAACATAAAAAAATAAAAATCCTTCCTAAGGGTACACAATAAGCCAAATGTTACCATGTGTAGCCTATTCTGTGTGCCCCTGTAGTCCTGGTTTTGCTTTTTTTTTTCTTCAAAAAAACTACATTTCATGGTCTATGGAGCTATGCCTTGCCTATCCTCCATCCATTAAACCAATGAAAAGAGTCACAGGTCGACTGGACCTTATAAGATTGCACACTTGGACAGGTTTTAGACTTATACTTAAAACCAAGGAAGTCATACCTTTGGTGAAAAGGCTAAAGCCCAAGCTCCCCAGAAGTGACTGCTGTGGACAAAACATGGTAGGGCAAGTTGGAAAGGCAAGGCCCTGCTGACACCTTGGGGGCAAGTAATATACAAAGTTGATACAAACTTTAGGGGTTAATCACAAAGCGAGCCATAGGCAGCCAAGGGAATAACCCGGCCAAAGTGAAATGAGGCAAATTACGTTCGGCTATTCACTTCTGGCTTGTACGGCTGATTTCACTTCTGGCTTGTACAGCATTCGGCTCGGCACGTCTGTGCTACTGAGCAGAATAGCAAATCAATGAAAAGAGTTTAAAAAAATTACGAAGTTGAGAAAATATTTTTTAAAATGTAAGCAAATGTTACATTTAAAAAAAATAAAGATTACAAAAAATTGACAGCTAAGGAGAGCTAGCTCCGCCCAACTGTTTCCTATTACAGGACAGCCGGCTCCACCCAGTTGTTATTGTTTGATAACAGATCAGTGTCCCCAGGTCATTTGGGGACGCTGATCTGTCAGTAGAACTGGGCGGAGCCAGCCAAGATATCACGTCTGGCTCCGCCCAGCTGTCATTTGCGGGGTGAAAGCCGGCCTTCGGCAGGTCGTTTGCCCCACTTCGGGTGTCACTTCGGCTCAGTCGACCCGAAACATATGCCTTCGGCTCAACTGAGCCACTGTACGGGCTATAGTGAATAGTCGGTTCGACTGAAGGGCTCTGGCGGCTGAAGAGAGCCGAAGGATCAGCCAGAGCTACGGCTGGATCCTTCAGCTCCTTCGTGAATAACCCCGAATGTTTTTATGGCCGCACCACCATGGCATGGAGGATTGCAGCAGCGCAGATGTGGCAGGCAGCAGCAGGCAGGGGCAGATGTGGCAGATCAGTGCAGAGTATAATAACCCCCTTTGTCTCAACTTTGTCTGAACTGGTGCGCAGCCAATCAGATTAATTTTTTTCATTTTCTAAGCTGTGTAGAAAAACGAAAGATAGAAGCTAATTGGTTACTATGGGCAACTGCACAAGTTGAGATAGAACTTGTCTCGGACACATTTTATTTATTCCCCCTTGTCTCTAGGTTGGAATATCAGCCTAAATTGCCATCCTGTCCCTATGCCAATGAATTGGTAGGATCCCTACTCATTCAGTTATGCATATATCTTTATGTATTGTAACAGGGACAGGCTTGACTAGTACTGGCAGCGGGAACCCATGCACAAGACAGAGACATCCAGGAACAGTCCTAGTAGGTTTGTCCTGCACGTTTATTCAGCAAGGCAGCAAAACAAACACAGTTGCAATGCAGGAGGGCTTTGTACAGCAAGTCCATAGCATAAAACAAAACATCTGCTTGTTTGAGCCACTAGCTAAACTCAGGTCAGTTCCTCAAACAGGCAGCACTTGTACCTTTTAAGTATTCTGTCAGCACCAGTGGCGTAACATTCGCCATAGCGACCCAGGCGGCCGCTATGGGGCCTGGGCACAGGGGGGCCCAGCCAGGGCATCCCTCTGATGCCATGTGGGCCGCCTGGGTCGCTATGGCATGTAAGGTTGCTGGCTGTCACTGACACAGCTCAACAGCGGCGTTTCCCCTCAAAGCCACTGCGGAGCTGTGTCAGTGACAGCCAGCAGCTATGGCAGAAGAGGCCAGAGTTCGCAGTGAAGGAGGAGGCGGGGCCCGCCTAAGAGCAGCCCCGCCTCCTCTTACATCACTTGCCAGCGACCTAAGAGCAGGTGGGGCCAGTGATGTAAGAGGAGGCAGGGCCCGTCGATAGAAGAGGAGGTGGGGCCCGGGGACGGAAGAGGAGGCGGGGCCCGGCGACCACGGAGGCAGACAGCGCTGACAGGAATGAGGTGTGCAGCCCATATGAGACCCTGCAGAGCCCACTATTGAGAGTCTATGGTTGGCTCTGCAGGGTCACGCTCAGGTGGGCTGTTTGGTATTTCAGGTGGGCTCTGCAAGTGACATAACTTTTGCTATGGGGCCCTGTGATTTCTAGTTACGCCCCTGGTCAGCACGCAGCCTTTTCACCCAGCATACGGACTGCAAAGAGAGTGAGAGGAAGCCCTGAGCTTCAGTCCACTCACATATAAAAAGACCCGTGGATAGCTGAGACTAATAATGAGGTGTGACTACCAGGAAAAATGTGTACCTAAATAATTTTTTTGCACCCAAAGCTCTACAAAGCTCCTGGGTTCCATGAGCCAGGACCAAATTGAATAAAGCTGAAGTCCTGTGTGCCTTCCCTGTTTTCTCCTGTTCCCCCTTATCATATTGATGAGATTTTTAAAGATAACTATTCTGTTTTTATTACATTTTAGATATCACTAGGTCCAAAGGCAAAATGGAAGATGTGGTAGAACGTTTGACTGCTGGGGGAGTTGTGTGCTCTTATTAGACCAAAACTGCTTTATGTATAAACAACATGTTTATTGGGTACCTGGGCATGTCCTAGGTAAGCATGTTGGATGGATTATTTTTTTAATCCAGCTAGGTATTGAATCTTTCATTTTTTAAATTTGAGCTGTTCTTTAAAGTAGCTCTGTATGGATGCACAGTATAGCATTTTGTAGTAAATATGCAGTATTGTGGAGGATTATTACAAACGTAAAGTGACACTAAACACAGGAGTTATACCTTGAAAATGTATTCCAGTACCCCAACTATTAACAATACAGTACCATATCTGTGCATCACTCAGCTGTAGATCCTCAAATCATCTCTGAATTGGTGCTGACACTTTTCAAGTCAGTGATGGTATTATCAGATGTTCCGAGCAGATATTTCATATGGACGTTCATACAAAAGCTTCCAGTGTATGGCCAACTAATGACAGGCACCAATTAACCTGTCAGCATGTCTTTGGAGGGTGGGAGGAACCCAGAGTACCCTAATATAACCTATACAAACACAGGGACTCTCTACAGATAGTGTCCTGGCTGGGATTTGTTCAGATAAGAAGACTACACTTCTGGCTGGGATACCTTTAAAGTTTAAAGTCATCCTGTCAGAAGCATGAACAATTCGGGCTCAGCAATCTATAATAAGAGCTTTCCTTTAGTGAGAAAAGTGTGTCAAAATGATCAATAGAACTAGATATACTGTATAGTCCGCTGCAGTTATATGTAGAATGTGATTTTACCTTTCAAAGTTAAAGTGACACTAAAAACTCAAGTGTTAAATCTTAAAAATACATTCAAGTCACTTAACTATTAACAAAAATGTATTTTATTTGTGTATCACTCAGCTGTATATCCTCAAATCATCTCTGCATTCATGCTGACACTGTCCTTCCTTCTGGAGGGTGGCTACCTTTGTTCCCCATGGTCCCTGTGTGTGTGTGTTGTAGCCACCACTCGAAGCTCACTCCCATGATGGACTACATTCTTAATACAAATGAGTAAACTAAACATGAGATTATAGTCCATCATGGGAGCAAGTTTGGAGTGGTGGTTACTTCACCACACACATAAGGACCTTGGGGAACAAAAGTAGCCACCCTCCAGAAGGAAGGACAGTGACAGATTTAACCCCTGAGTTTAGTGTCACTTTAAACAAGAAGAAAATGCTGAATCCCACAGAAGCAAACTGCCTGTTTACTAAGTTTTCTGCACCGTAGTAGTATCATAAAACATGGAATCTAGTTGCTATGTGCAACAACTTTATATTTCTTTGCAGTGGTGTCACAAGGGGGGTGCGGCCCGCACCCGGGTGACACCATTGGAGGGGTGACACCAAAATTGCTTAGTCATTTTGGTGTCACCCCCCTCTGAAAAGCCGGGCGCTTGGTCATGGACCGAACGCCCGACAGTATCAGGAGAGAGGAGGGGACCCGGCAGCATACCTTATCCCGCCGGGCGACTGTCCCCTCCTCTCTCTCGGTGATGGACGCCGGCAGGTATCAGAAGACTGTGACGTCACACGCGGTGACGCCTCGCCGGGGTGACACTCGGTTACCGCTCCGGGTGTCACCCAGCCTCGGGATGCCCCTGTTTCTTTGTTCCATGTTTTGTAAATGTGTACCACTCTTACAGCTGAACCCTGCAGCATTGTTCCTCAGGGCTACTTAGACTAATAATAATCTTCCACATCCTCATAATCAAGTATTCTATAGAAAGGAAGGAAAATGAGGCAATACACATGTATTGGTGAAAGCAGTTGACAATCTGAGTTGTTACTTGGCAAGTATATGACATTTGTATACGTCATCACACCACAAGCTGAGCTCTCTATAATTCTACTGAGAGGTCTCGGAGATCTCACTCATTTGTTGATTAACTCTGGGGGTTGCAAGTGCCTGTGACACAGCCAAGTTCAGAAATGTATGGAGGTAAAACTTTTATGGACTGCAATTCCATAATAAATTCATACTCGCTAATGATCCGTGACATTCTGTCAGTTACCTTTTGTTTGGCTTCTTTTACATTAAATCCATAGTCTTGTTTTACAAGTGATTGTGGCCAGCTTACTGAAAGGTTTTCAGTATCATATGAAAAAACCCTGTTCTAGGTAATGTTTTAAATTTGTGTATAAGTAGCCATATTTGTCTATTACATATACAGTACATATGGTACAGTTGCCAACATTCCACATTATGTTTAAAGGATACCTTTCTTTCCTGAAGTCTGGAAGCCAAACCATGATGCACGCTGTGTGCTGAGGCAGATGGTAGGGTTAGCTAAGTGTGGCAGTTTATGTAAAGCTGTAGTGAAAATGTAATCCTAAAAACATAATAAATATGAATATAATAAAAGCACCAACTGTTCCCCAATTGTGCCTCATCTTGGGGGGCTGTGCGTCTCGTGTTACCAAATCCCTCTGTCCCTTATTCCTCCTTTTAGCACTAGTGATCTGTATTAATCATTTTATTATTTAGCTGCCAAAAAGTTTTATTTTAGCAATGATTCCCTAATGCTGGCCACAGACCTTACAACCATCGCAAGACTTTTGTCTTGCGATGGTTGTAAGGTAATTAAAAAAACATACGATCTGCCTATCTTGGACAGGCAGATCGTACTTGCCTGGTGAGGGGCGAGCTTCCGATGACCGCAATGCTGAACGGGCAGTGTGCACTTGCACACACCGGCCCGTGCGGCATTTATCTTACAAACATGCTACACACCCGCCGACAATCGTACGATTCTCTGCGGGTTTTCGAAAATGTTCCTAAGATAAAAGTCGTGCAACCTTACAGTAGTAGAGGTCGCACGGCTCCCACACACCTTACGATAATCGTACGATCGTGGAATTTCCCGCGATTATCGTACGATTATCGCAAGTTGTGTGGGCACCTTAAGGAGCTGCTGGAAGGTTCTTCTGCCTTTTCCAGCTACGATCCATCCTTAATTGGATCTGAGAACTTATCAACACACCAGCAGTAGTATTATGGGCTTTGGTTAGTTCAACAATGACAGGGTTAACCTGTTGGCAAACACAGAAACAAACTTACAATAAAGTCTATAACGTTTGTTCCCATCTATGGCTGGGCACACACCTTACAACCATCGCAAGACTTTTGTCTTGCGATGGTTGTAAGGTAATTAAAAAAACATACGATCTGCCCATCTTGGACAGGCAGATCGTACTTGCGATGATCGCAATGCTGAACGGACAGTGTGCGCTTGCGCCCATCCGGCTTCTATCTTACGAACATGCTACACAGCCGCCGAAAATCGTATGATTCTCATCGGGTTTTCGAACATGTTCGTAAGATAAAAGTCGAGCGACCTTACAGTAGTAGAGGTCGCACGGCTTCCACACACCTTACGATAATCGTACGATCGCGGGATTTGTGTATCACTCAGCTTTAGATCCTCAGATCATCTCTGAATTCATGCTTCATGCTGACACTGTTCTTCCTTCCACCACTCCAGGCTCACTCCTGTGATGGACTACAATCTCACGTTTAGTTTAGTAATTTGTATTGTGATTATAGTCTATCACAGGAGCGAGCTTGGAGAGGTGTCTACTATACAACACACACAGGGACCATGGGGAACAAAAGTAGCCACCCTCCAGAAGGAAGGACAGTGTCGGCACCAATTCAGAGATGACTTGAGGACCTACAGCCCAGTGATACATGAGGATTTACATGATCTACATGATTTGAAGATAACATATAAATTGACTGTATTGAGTCAATAAAACACAGGTCTTAGTAAGAGGTGGCAGAAAATAAATATGATGTGTATATGGCTGTACCATCAGTAGCGAGTAATGTTTTGTAGCACATGAAACATTTTCTATCTCCTCCATTTACTGTGGTTTAAAAAGCTCTCTATTTACCACAAGCACACACAGAAGAGTCTGTATGGTTATGTAATATGCACCAGCCAGCACTATTACTCTTGATGTGTCTGGTTATGCATTATGCACAGACTAGTTTTATTGCTTGTTTTCCTTTGATGTGCATTATCTGTGTAAATCAGAATTGTTGCATTGTTATATTACTGTTTTATCCTGTTTTATGATGTAAGTAAAAGGTTTTCTGGAATACATGTATTAGGCTCAATTCATAAAGCTAACACACCAGGAAAAGGATCTTTATTTTCAAAAAAGTGACAGCAATTTTCAGCCAATACCAATAGATTTACAAAAAAACAGTCAAATGGCTTGTGCTAAAGCTTTGTAACATCAGCCAAGTACTAAATCAGCTCAGACAAAACCCTATTTAGACATTCTGATTACTTTTGTGAAGTCGCTAGGTAATTCACCAACAAGCCCTGCAATTCATAAAGAATGTCATAGACAACTCTATAAAATGTTGTTGTGCCTCTGGTATTTGAGACAATTTATCGTACCTGTTAGGTACCTGTTAGAAACAGGTGCATTAATTTGTGGTTTGAAGGCCAGCACTGAGGTCCACGTGTCCATATGATCCAGCATTCCCGGCCCTTTTGTTTACATTCAGCTAAATAGGTCAAGGGATGAGTCATTGGTTCTTTGGAAGTTGGCGGCCTCACCGTCTAACAAAGAGCAGGGTATGTTTGTGTGCTTGTGTCTGTACAACAACCTAGCGCTGGTCTTAAAGAAAAAAAAAAAAAAAACTCCGGCAGTGGAAAACTTAACCCTTGCAGTGGGGTCTAAAATAACAAAGATATACCTGGACCTTTGACAAGGTTGGCTGCTAGACCGGTCCCTGCAGTCTCCCTACCATCCCTCCCTCCCCCCCAACCTATGGTGCCAAATGTTTCGTTTTTCTTAGCTGGATAAGAAAATTATATTCATCTGAGTTCCACCATCCAGGTTCCTTGCCAATGGTGTTTCCGCCAGTGTAGACTGCTAATCCAGCGCCGCACAGTGACATTTGCTGGCCAGTCCCCTTGATTCTCCTTGGGCTAACGTCAGTAGTCTTCTGAATCCTGGGAGGACCCGTCTGGTGGACAGCCAATGGAAATTGTCCACATCACACAGACAGTGATCTGGACACCCGGAAGATGGACCCCAGGAGGAAGTATACAGAAGAGGAAGGACCCGGCGCTGGATGATCATATTACCACAGCCTAAGGTAAGTGAAAAGGGGGAGTTTATTTTCTTTTTTCAGCCCAGCGATTATTGAAGGGGAGGGAGGCATGGGAGGGTTTTGTTTTTTCCAGAAATTGGGTTTTAATGTGGGCTTTATTCATACCACTTTTCTTGTGTCTCGTCTTACATAGTTACATAGATACTGTTAATATATTGGTAACATTTTTTGGGGTTCTTTTTACTATCTGCGGCGATATGCTTTTCACACTCAGTTTTAGCTGCCCGGATTTCTAGTTTGCATTTTTTGTTACATTCTTTGTAGTTAAGGAACGCCAATGCCGTCCCTTCCGTGCTTCTTGCTTAGGTTCACTGAAATCCACATACACTAGAGGTCCTCTAAAACCTGTGATAAGGATCTTTTAGCATTAGGCCTTGTTCACACCGAAAGCGTGTGCGTTCCAGAGCGGTAGCTGCTGGAACGCACTGCGATCGCTAAGAAACTTCCCCCCACATTCTGGGGCGGGAGTGGGCGTGGCGGTGCTTCGAATGGCACTGCTTCCACGCTCCCACCCCCGCCCACAGTGTGATCGGACGCGTGGCAAAAGTTTGCCAGCGTTGCGTTCCACTGCAAACGCAAAAAAAAAAGCAAGCCCTATTTTTTGCGTTTGCAGTGGAACGGAACGCTGGCAAAGTCTTGTGTGATCGCACTGCGGGCTAGGGGGCCCCAGAACGCGTTTCATAGCGATCGCGGTGCGTTCCAGCAGCTACCGCTCTGGAACGCACACGCTTTCAGTGTGAACAAGGCCTTAATAATGCATACTTCGCGGAGTTTCAATTGTAGGTGTTTTTCACTCTGTTGCCCATTGTAATCAAAGAGCTGGGTCACCATGGTCAATACAAGACAAAACAGAAATTGAGGATGAAGGGGGATCTTCAGGTGAAACAAGTTTGTAGGTTACAACTGTTGTAGGTTATAATTTAAACACAAAATGTATCCTGTTAAAGGAGAACTATGGGGTTAGGGCTTTTCCCCATAGTTCTCCTAAGGGTAACGGGAGGACACAAACTAGCTTCCTCCCGTCACCCTAAGCTCAGTATACCTCAAGCTACAGCTCGCGGTATACTGAGACGCCGCAGCTGAAACGGATCCCGACAATTATGTCTGGATCCGCCCAGCTGCGTGAGTGACAGCTGGCTCTGCCTATCTAGAGGCAGAGCCAGCTGTACCCGCCCCCTCCCCTGTTCGTTCCGCCAGTCAGCGCTGGCGGATCGGAGCGGGGAATACAGCCCCTCCCCTGTCACGGCTCTCTGCCGTGACAGGATCGAGAAGTGAGCGAACGCCGGTATGTGTTCGCTCACCTCCCGATCTACTGAGCCCACCTGTGACAGTCTCATTGTCACAGGTTGGCTAGAACTATGAGGATGAGTGAAAAGCACTCACCTCATAGTTCTCCTTTAAAGACAGTACAAATATGTTTCTGGAACATACCATGATCATTTTTTTACAAATTATATTATTTGTATTATCATTTGGTGTATTTTTGTAATGTGGGGCTGCACAAATAAACAATTGACACAAATTTTGATAAGATTACATATGAAAGTAAAAAAAATAGAAAGTGAAGGAGAGGAAGAAGTTAATTAAAAACTGATAAGGGTTACTTATAGTGTTGCCACCTTTTTTTCAAGCGAAACCTGAACACTCTAGCGATCCGTTGAAATTTTTTGGGGAGAATGAGTCGTGGCTTATTCATATTTAAATAGCGCCACCCATTCGTATGCAAATATCACAGTTAAGACTATTTTCAGTAGGGGGCCAGTAGCCCCTATCTTAATTTTTGTTGCCCCTGTCTGCCTGACATCTTTCTGCTGCCATGAAACCCGGACACAGCATTCAAAACCCGGACTGTCCGGGTGAAACTTGGACAGGTAGCAACTGTAGTTACTTAGGGTTAATAAAAGTTGAAAAAGAAAATATTTTATGGAAAAAAAAAACGTTCTATTAATTATGTATTTTGTTTTTACAACTTTGCAAATTTGCTGAAACTGGCATTTTGTGCAGGTTGAAGGTCAATTCTTAGATATGCCCATAGGTGCTACTTATGAATGAAGGCTGCAGCTGGTGATGCATTAAGCTGGCCATACACTTTACAACCATCAAGTCGTGCGATGGTTGTAAAGTAATTAAAAGCTTGTACGATCTGCCCATCTTGGACAGGCAGATCGTACGCGCTGAGGGGCGGGCTTCCGATGACACCAATGCTGCATGGGCAGTGTGCGCTTGCGCACACCGGCCCATGTGGCATTTGTCTTCCGAGAATGCCACTAACCCACCGACAATCGTACGATTCTCGTCGGGTTTTCAAGCGTGCTCGGGAGACAGAAGACGTGCGACCGTACAGTAGAAACGGTTGCACGCCTTCCATACACCTGCCGATTATCGTACGATTGCGGGATTTCCCGCGATTATCGTACGATAATCGGCAGGTGTATGGGCACCTTTACCCACTATGGGCTTAAACAGCATTTTACATGAAACACTATTAGGCGGAAAGCAAAGACAGCATTGGGCAGATTAATGGATCTGGAAACTAATACTTTTCAACAATGTTGGAACTGCTTCTAGAATTCAGCTAATCACTTGCTTAGCCCCAGGAATGTGTGATCATTGAGGTCATGTGAATTGTATTATGTGTCATTTCATCCAGTAATCAGAAGCTGCCCCTCATATTGTGTAGTATTCTCATCAAAGTGACATTATTTTTCATAAACAAGTTTTGCTAACAATATGTAGTTTAGTAAGAAACCTATGGGGTCTAGTCACAAAGCTGCCGAAGGATCTAGCTTCGGCTAGCTTCGGTTACGGGAGTCCGTTGGTTAATTCGAACCGAGAGCCTGCTGTACGGGCTATTCACAGCCTGTACAGCTCCCGATCATGGCCGAGCGGCTCAGCCGAGCCGAACGCATATGCATCGGCTCCGGCGCGCCGCGCTGAAAACCCAAGACGCC
>NW_017306363.1:847217-851106 GCF_000935625.1 Nanorana parkeri
TTACTATTGGCTATTGCAAATTGAAATAGCCAATAGTAATGTCCCAATGCTTTTCAATGGGTAATTTTTTTTTTTTTTTCTATTCTGACATCGATCGTGTCAGAGTAAAGAACAAAAAAGGACACAGCACAGTTTCTCTCCTGGGCGGCCGGGAGCAGGAGGCTCCCAGAGCGCCCGGGAGAGGTTTTTTTTCCCTTTTTTTTTTTTTACAGCAGCAGACCCGCCAAACAATAGGAAACTATTGGGCGGAGCTAGCTGTCACTGCTAGCTCCACACAATCGCTTGCTATTAGAAGCCACACGAAGCAAGCCGATGTACGGCTGATTTGAGCCGATGTACGGCTGAAATTAGCCGTACCAGCCTGAAGTGAATAGCCGAACAGTGTTCGGCTCACTTCACTTCAGATCGGTCATTCACTCGGCTGCCCTCGGCAGCTTTGTGAATAGACCCCTATATTAAAGTAGATCTTAAAGCTAAACTCTGTGTTAGGCAAATAACTTGAACCTTAAGGTTCTTTGTGTATTTCTTCCAGATCTGTGCAGTCACCCAACATTAAACTTGCTTCTGTGCAGGATCTTCCTGTAATAAAGACCAGTCACTGTTGCTCTCTTGTGCAGGGTGACTGGTCTTGTATGCACCCCTCCTGTAGTGTTCTGCAGCTAGTTTATATTAAGTGGAGCCTGCTGGGTCCCTCCCACAGCTCTGCTCTCTGCACAGGCTTATACAGGCTCCCACTGCTACTTTAAAGGTGCCCATACACTGCTCGATTCTCGTACGAGAATCGCGGAAATCCCGCGATCGTAGGAGAATCGAGCAGTGTGAACGAAGACGTGCGACCGTTTCTACTGTACGGTCGCACGTCTTTTGTCTAAGGAGCACGCTAGAAAACCAGCCGAAAATCGTACGATTTTCGGCTGGTTAGAACGGTGCTCGGGAGACAAATGCCGAACGGGCCGGTGTGCGCACGCGCACACTGCCCGTTCAGCATTGCGGTCATCGGAAGCCCGCCCCTCAGGGGGGCGGGCTTGCGATGATCGAGAGTACGATCTGCCTGTCCAAGATGAGCAGATCGTATGTTTTTTTAATCACTTTACAACCATCGCAAGACTAAGGTCTTGCGATGGTTGTACAGTGTATGGCCACCTTTACAGAGTAATAACTTAGTTTCATAGGGATTTATATTCCTTTATAACTGTAGAGCAATATATTTGAATGAACGTTTTTATGTCCAGAGTTCAGCTTTAACCCAATCACTAAAATGTCATAAAATCTTTAACATATCACGGTAAATTCAAAAGTAATATTCAGAATTTCTAAATTAAGCTTTTATTAAAATTTGTGATGATTCTGCCACTTGCGGGAGGTGCATTTTTGATGTGCTTTATGATGCATTGACATGTGTTGCCATTCCTATCCAAAGTCTGTATAATGCACCCTCAGATTAAAAAACAGACATGGCCTTTTTTTGGCAAACTTATTTTTCAAAGGTAGAGTGTAGAGGTAGAGTGTAGGTAGAGAGTAAGAAGCAGCAGGAGGAGCTAACCAGCTCATGTGCTAAGAACAATCATGTTCATAAGAGGAGAAAACAGAGTGACAGAAAGAAAAGCCCATCACCGTGAGGCTTCTCTTTTCACTGTCCATTCACAAGGTGGGGTGGGTCAGTGAAGACCTGGGCTCAGTGGAAGTTGCTTTGAATGATGCTGTCCATCAGACAGAGAACATGTAGTGGGAGAAAAAAGTACTCTGAATAAAATCTGAAAATTGAAGGACATTCCAGTGTCTTTTATGCATATTCTTATATAAAAGCACTAATTGCAAATCACATTTCCTTTTTGAATATGATATCTTCATTAAATGTAAGATATACATTTCCCTAGTAGTAATAATTTAGAAAGAAAGAGCTTAGTGCGTTGTTCTTTTAGAGGGGGTGAGCACATTTCTAGTAGCTATTAACTGAGTGTTCTAATATTTGCAAATTCAAGAGTGTCAATCTAAAGCCTTACAAAGAAAAGGCTGAGGTCTAATTTTCATTGCCACATTAGATATTCCAGCGTTACAGTGATCAATGTTTATGGGGTCTATTAAAAAGAATCTAATTAAACATATTTATTATTATTATTATTATAACAATAGATAGATAGATAGATAGATAGATAGATAGATAGATAGATAGATAGATAGATAGATAGATAGATAGAATTTGTTCACTATTTATTTTCATAGATCTAAGTAAACTGCCATCTGTTAAGGCCATCATCATCATTGCAATTTCAAATGATTATGGGGTCTATTCACTAAGCTGCCGAAGCACCTAGCCGTAGCATCGGCTGATCCTTCGGCTAGCTTCGGCGCCAGGACCCCTTCGGTTCACTACTCACTATAGCCCTTACAGCTCCCGAAGTCGGCCGAGTGGCTCAGTCGAGCCGAAGGCGTATGCTTCAGCTCGACTGAGCCGAGGTGAAAGCCGAAGCTGGCCGACGGCCTGCTACTAACTGCTGGGCAGAGCCAGCCGTCATCTCACGGCTGGCTCCGGCCACTTGCACAGACGCTCCGGGAGTACCCCGCTATTAGATAGCGGCTCCTGGCCGACAGAGGGGTTTACTCTGCTCTGGTTTCTTTTTTTTCTTCTTCTGACATCAGAGCCGTTGGCTGCGGTCAGAATTAAAAAAAAAATCACCATAGGAGTGCATAGCTAGATTCCTATTGGCTATTTCAATTTGCAATAGCAAACTAGCAATTGCATGCGCCCACTGCTGCTGTCAACCAGCAGAGGGGACCTGAAGTTCTCCATCAGGTCCGCTCTAGTGATTGACAGCAGCAGAGGGCGGGTGCAATAGCTAGTTTACTATTAGCTATTGCAAAGTGAAATAGCCAATAGGAATCTAGCTATGTATTCCTATGGTGATTTTTTTATTTTTTATTTTTTTATTCTGACGACAGCAGAACCGTCCGGCAATAGAAAACAGTTGGGTGGAGCTAGCTGTCACTGCTAGCTCCGCCCAATTGTTTTCTATTTTATTTTTTACTACTTTTTTTAATTTTTTCTATTCTGCTAAGTACCACAGAGGTACCAAGCAGAATTCGGCTATTCACTCACTGCTGTTCGGCATCTATGAGAATAGGCCGAACAGCAGCGAGTAGCCTGCCGGAGATTCAGTTTAGCCGATCCAGATGTTGGATCGGCTGAGTCGAACTCCTTCTGCACTTCGGGTCAGCATGTTCGGCCAACCCGAAGCCGCACGAAGCAAGCCGATGTACGGCTGGAATCAGCCATACAAGCCTGAAGTGAATAGTCGAACAGCGTTCGGCTGACTTCACTTCAGGTCGTTTAGTGAATAGACCCCTATGATGATGCTACTAAACCAGCTCAAACAGCTAAATATTTTTCAGGCTGAGCCAACATTTCTTTATCTAGACAAACATTTAAAAGGGGGAAAATGTGAACTACTGCTACTCCTTTGAGCTGCTGAGGCTGTTGAGTGCTATGAGCTATGCTAAATCAGTAATTTCATTTCCAGTATGTAAATCCATATTTTACACATAGTGGATTCCTGTTTTGCTGACCAGTGTTTTCAGCTGAGTGTTAACATTCTAGTTTCAGCAGCTCTACTGATCAATTTGCATCTGTTTCCAATGAGCAGTCTGACTATAGGTTTCTGGAAAGTGACAAATCAGTACACTGGATTGCTGAGTGGAACACTGCTGCAGGAAGCTTCAGTTAGCAATCCATATACAGGAATGATTTATCAAAAGCATTTCTAAAATGTTATCAGTCTGCCTTCAGGGCTGTATTTGTAGCTTTGCAGAATTTTTAAACTCTTCCTCAGATTAATATTGAATCCTAATTTCATCTATCTCCCAAGCCTGGGCAGTATTATTAAGAAAAAAA
>NW_017306363.1:856371-874410 GCF_000935625.1 Nanorana parkeri
CTGCACAAACTGTTTGTGCTATATACATCCTGTATTATTATTATTATTATTATAACAATAGATAGATAGATAGATAGATAGATAGATAGATAGATAGATAGATAGATAGATAGATAGATAGATAGAATTTGTTCACTATTTATTTTCATAGATCTAAGTAAACTGCCATCTGTTAAGGCCATCATCATCATTGCAATTTCAAATGATTATGGGGTCTATTCACTAAGCTGCCGAAGCACCTAGCCGTAGCATCGGCTGATCCTTCGGCTAGCTTCGGCGCCAGGACCCCTTCGGTTCACTACTCACTATAGCCCTTACAGCTCCCGAAGTCGGCCGAGTGGCTCAGTCGAGCCGAAGGCGTATGCTTCAGCTCGACTGAGCCGAGGTGAAAGCCGAAGCTGGCCGACGGCCTGCTACTAACTGCTGGGCAGAGCCAGCCGTCATCTCACGGCTGGCTCCGGCCACTTGCACAGACGCTCCGGGAGTACCCCGCTATTAGATAGCGGCTCCTGGCCGCCCGGGAGTGAAACACTTTCTCCCAGAATGGTTTACTCTGCTCTGTTTTCTTTTTTTTCTTCTTCTGACATCAGAGCCGTTGGCTGCGGTCAGAATAAAAAAAAAAATCACCATAGGAGTGCATAGCTAGATTCCTATTGGCTATTTCAATTTGCAATAGCAAACTAGCAATTGCATGCGCCCACTGCTGCTGTCAACCAGCAGAGGGGACCTGAAGTTCTCCATCAGGTCCGCTCTAGTGATTGACAGCAGCAGAGGGCGGGTGCAATAGCTAGTTTACTATTAGCTATTGCAAAGTGAAATAGCCAATAGGAATCTAGCTATGTATTCCTATGGTGATTTTTTTATTTTTTATTTTTTTATTCTGACGACAGCAGAACCGTCCGGCAATAGAAAACAGTTGGGTGGAGCTAGCTGTCACTGCTAGCTCCGCCCAATCGTTTTCTATTTTATTTTTTACTACTTTTTTTAATTTTTTCTATTCTGCTAAGTACCACAGAGGTACCAAGCAGAATTCGGCTATTCACTCACTGCTGTTCGGCATCTATGAGAATAGGCCGAACAGCAGCGAGTAGCCTGCCGGAGATTCAGTTTAGCCGATCCAGATGTTGGATCGGCTGAGTCGAACTCCTTCTGCACTTCGGGTCAGCATGTTCGGCCAACCCGAAGCCGCACGAAGCAAGCCGATGTACGGCTGGAATCAGCCATACAAGCCTGAAGTGAATAGTCGAACAGCGTTCGGCTGACTTCACTTCAGGTCGTTTAGTGAATAGACCCCTATGATGATGCTACTAAACCAGCTCAAACAGCTAAATATTTTTCAGGCTGAGCCAACATTTCTTTATCTAGACAAACATTTAAAAGGGGGAAAATGTGAACTACTGCTACTCCTTTGAGCTGCTGAGGCTGTTGAGTGCTATGAGCTATGCTAAATCAGTAATTTCATTTCCAGTATGTAAATCCATATTTTACACATAGTGGATTCCTGTTTTGCTGACCAGTGTTTTCAGCTGAGTGTTAACATTCTAGTTTCAGCAGCTCTACTGATCAATTTGCATCTGTTTCCAATGAGCAGTCTGACTATAGGTTTCTGGAAAGTGACAAATCAGTACACTGGATTGCTGAGTGGAACACTGCTGCAGGAAGCTTCAGTTAGCAATCCATATACAGGAATGATTTATCAAAAGCATTTCTAAAATGTTATCAGTCTGCCTTCAGGGCTGTATTTGTAGCTTTGCAGAATTTTTAAACTCTTCCTCAGATTAATATTGAATCCTAATTTCATCTATCTCCCAAGCCTGGGCAGTATTATTAAGAAAAAAACCCAGAAACTAGAACTGGGTTTAACGTAAGCTTTGAAGTCAAAGTCTACGCCACATTTCTGATTACAGTATAGATTTTATTAAATGTCTTTATAGAAAGCTGACAATTAACACAGCATTTTACATACACGACATTGACATTAGTCCCTGCCCTCATGAAGCTTACAATCTAAGGTCCCTATCTGATGTACAGTGGCAAGTTAAAGTATGTGAACCCTTTGCAGTAATTTGCCATAAAATGTGATCTGATTTTCATCTACAGAAAGTCACAACAATAGACAAACACAGTGAGGGGAATATATCAAATCTTAAGTAGACTAATTCTGGTCAGTTGCCCATGGCAACCAATCAGCTTTCCTCCTTCAGTTTGTTCAGTTAAGCTTTGAAAATAAACAGAGAAGCTGATTGGTCACTGTGCACAGCTGCTCCAGATTGTGTCTGCTTTAGTTTTGATAAATTCCCTTCAGTGTGCTTAGGCTGATAACACGCAAACAATTCTAATTTCTTGTGTCTTTATTGAGCACACCCATTAAATATTCACAGTGCTGGAGAAAAAAGTAAGTGAACCCACAGACTAATTACTTCAGCGAAAGCTATTTGGAGTCAATAGCTTGCACACCTGGAGACCAATTAATGAAATTAGTTTGGAGGTGTGGTTTAGAGCTACTTTAATTGATAAAAGACACTCAAACATTTTAAGATTGCTGTTCATAAGAAGCATCAACTGATGTGAAACATGAACATCAGATCAAATTTTTATGCAATTTACTGCAGAAAACCAGCTAATTCCAAGGGTTTCACACATTTTTTTCTTGCAACTGTACTAGGACCAATTTAAACTGGTCATCCACCAGAAGAATTGAGAAAAAAAAATTTGTATTCGCTAACGTGGTCAAATCGACAATTGTTTTCAGCAGCGGTGATGAAAAAAATCAAAGAAGCAGGATGAAAATGTTTCTTCAAACAAATGAAATTCTAACCACGAATGTGGTTTTGGTCCGGGCAAACTCCTTTAATTCCAAAATGGAATGTTAAACAGAATTTCAAACACTATTTTTCAAGTCAGTGATGGTATTATCGAATGTTCCGAGCAGATGTTTCATATGGACGTTCATACAAAAGCTTCCAGTGTATGGCCAGCTAACGATAGGCACCAACTAACCTGCCAGAATGTCTTTGGCGTGTGGGAGGAACCCAAAGTACCCTAAGGCTGGGCACACATCTTACAACCATCGCAAGACTTTTGTCTTGCGATGGTTGTAAGGTACTTAAAAAAACGTGCGATCTGCCTATCTTGCATAGGCAGATCGTACTTGCGATGATCGCAAGCCGGCTTCCGATGACCGCAATGCCGAACGGGCAGTGTGCGCTTGCGCACACCGGCCCGTCCGGCTTTTATCTCACGAACATCTGCACACCCGCCGAACATCGTACGATGCTCGTCGGGTTTTGAAACATGTTCGTAAGTTTAAAGTCGTGCGACCTTACAGTAGTAGAGGTCGCACGGCTTCCACACACCTTACGATAATCGTACGATCGCGGGATTTCCCGCGATTATCGTACTATTATCGTAAGTTGTGTGGGGACCTTAAGATAACCTATACAAGCACAGGGACTCTCTACAGATAGTGTCCTGGCTGGGATGTGTACAAATAAGAAGACTACACTCCTGGCTGGCAATTGAACAAAAGATAACAGTGATGCAAGGCATGAGTATTAATTACTAAACCACTTTGCTGCTACCATATATATATATCCTGCTAGCATAAGCTAGCTAGCTTCTATCCTTAGCATGACTATCAGTTTCACTGTATTGATCCTTTAAAGTCATCCTGTCAGAAGCATGAACAATTCGGGCTCAGCAATCTATAATAAGAGCTTTCCTTTAGTGAGAAACGTGTGTCAAAATGATCACTAGAACTAGATATACTGTATAGTCAGCTGCATTTATATGTAGAATATGATATTACCTTTCAAAGTTAAAGTGACACTAAACTCAGGAGTTAAATCTTAAAAATACATTCAAGTAACTTAACTATTAACAAAAATGCATTTTATTTGTGTATCACGCAGCTGTATATCCTCAAATCATCTCTGCATTCATGCTGACACTGTCCTTCCTTCTGGAGGGTGGCTACTTTTGTTCCCCATGGTCCCTGTGTGTGTTGTGAAGTATCCACCACTCGAAGATCACTCCCATGATGGACTACATTCGTAATACAAATGAGTAAACTAAACATGAGATTGTAGTCCATCATGGTAGAGAGCGACTTTACAACACACACACAGTGGTTTGCTTTATTGATTAAAATGCAGATGTATTGAAGTAATAATATTTGTGTAATAGAAGACATTTCTGACCACCCAAGTGACTCTATTCTAGACCGTATGAGTCCACACTATTCTTTTTACTTGTTTACCGACATGTATATGTATTGCAGTATTAGGTGTATTATAGTATTGTTTACTGGCAGATGTAGATTCATAATTATCACAAGTCAGCACTTGTGGTGTCTCATGTATTTATAGATAGCATTATGATAACAAACAAATACTTATCACCATAAAATAGTTTGAAATGCCATTTTCCCTTTTCCCAGTGGATCATACTAATATTGGTAATCTCCTTAACTAAAATAAAAAACAACATAGTTACATAGTATTTGAGGTTAAATAAAGACACAGGTCCATCAAGTCCAACCTATTGGATTACATTTCTCTAGAGTTAAACACAATATTTTCTTTACTCAGTTTACTGACCTGCAAACATTTATATAAGTAATAAAATATATTTGTATGTTTACATTTTTAAATGACTTCAGATAACATTCTGGGAGTAGCTGGTTTATGTATTTTATGACATCAGCGACCAGTAACAGGCAAGAAGACCTGCCAGGTCCCGTGCCTATTAGTTGATAAATACACTTTACAGCAGGTAGCCAATGTGCCTTCGTAGGCAGATTTTATAGTCACGGCTATTGGGTTAGCAATGTGACCTCCTAAATTCTGTGACTAGTGCTTGACATATAGACTTAGTGCTAGACAGGCAGCCTTCATAATCATGATGGCCATTGGGTAATAGTTGGACCTCCTTTTTTCTGTGGCTAGTGGATGGCAAGCTGACCTACATTTCTTACTTAGTTGATTTTGTAACGTTTACAAAACAGGACTTATTCTGATTTGCGGCTGTACTGAGTACAGACACTATGTTATATCATTCTTCCTATGTGAAAGGCAGCAAACAGCTTGCAGTGGGCATGTTATGGAAAAGCCATCCTCTATAACAAAGGGTTCTCAGCAGTGGCGTAACTATAGCCATAGCAGCTCAGGTGGCTGTCATTGGGCCTGCGGGTACAAAGGGGTAGGTTGTTGAGACAATTTAAACATAGAACATGTGAAGATAACACAGTACTGTATCATTAAGGACTGGAGTGGTTAATGATAACCCTAATCCTCTGTAAAGTCTAAAGTGTAGGAAAGCTGATGTCACATGCACACAAGGAGTCTTTGGGATCCTTGCGATTGTCTGGGGGGGGGGCATCACATTTTTGATCTGTAGTTACACCCCTGCTGCTTCGTTCATCAAATTGCCAACAAAAACTGACTGGGAAGACTAATGCACTACAACCATGTCTAGACAAAAACATAAACCTGAGCAAGAAGTCTATCGGGATGCAAAACCCACCTGAAGCAGGTCAAATGCACCTGTCAATGATTTCTGAATGATCCCAGACATGCCATTGACACAAGGCTAAAGGCCGCCGACACAGGCCCTCAATATCCACCGAAATGCCCAGCAGGGTCCCATTTAGAAACACAGATGTTCCTGCATCTCTACAATTGAACCATCCTCCTGATGGCCAAACAGCAGTCTACTAGCTTCACTATTTTTTTTTTAATGTAATATTGTTCATGTTCATGTGCACCCACCATGCTGACCAGTTATTCCAGACATAAAACGGGTTACATCCTTATAATTATTGCTGTTTTAGGTTTACTTGCATTAAATAATGGCAGGTTTATTATCAGCATATTTTGCAATAAATATATATTCCTGTCTTTGTCCTCCTCAAAGCTTACCATCAGCCAGAAATAAAATACACAAGTTTAAGCAGTCATGTATTCATTAATAATTTATTACATTTATTATCACCTGATATTGGCCTCTTGCAATGCCCTGTGCAGCATCACTCTGGGTAAGGGTCGGGCAGTTCTAGGAGTCAATCAGGTGTACTGCATTTAAATATGCTGACAAGGAACAAGACGACAGAAGGAGAGAACAGAGAGATGACCTCATCATTTTTCTCCTGCTCCTTCATTCCATAACCCAAACAGCAGGATGGAATTGGGTAGATGACACTACTGTGTTCCTTAACAGTAAACCAAAAAAAAAAGTGGTGCCATTCTCCTGTCTGTGTAGTGTGAGTACAAATCTCAACTTGATAAACAGAAATGCAAATCATTTGACAGATAGAATAGCTACGTTATATGTATTTTATCTGTGTATTTACAGTAGATGTTTGCCTGCAGTTCCACTTTAACTTACAAAATTCTCTACCAACCTTGTTGTGTTTATCCTACACTGATCACGCAGAGCAGAGCTTAGCAGACACGTCATCATGGGTGACACTATGCAGCTCTGATCCAACTCATCCAATTTACATGTAGGAACTGACAGTCTGTTTGATAGCAGGCAGTTCTGTACTAGGCAGGAACAGGCTACAAAGATAACCAGCACAAAGCAGTTAGGTGATTGTAAAAAAACTCTATAGGGAAAGGGTGGACATGATCAAAATCTTTAAATACATTAAGGGTGTGAATGAGGTTCAGAAAGGGCAGGATTTTTCATATAAAGCTAAGATCAAGAACAAGGGATCATGACATTTAAACTAGCTGGAGAAAAGTTCAAAACTAACCTGTGACAGTATTATTTTACCCAAAGAGTAGTTGATGTTTGGAACAGAATTCTAGCAGAGGTAGTGAGCCAGTCAACAATAAATGAATTTAAACATGCATGAAACAAACATAGATCTTTACTCAGACCCAAAAAAAATTAAAAAGGGAGCAGACTTGATGGACCACTTGGTCATTTTCTGCTGTCACGTCTCCGTTATCACAGTGCACTGCAGGATTCAATTTACAGCATATGAGCTTAGTGTATGTTCTCTCGGTGCTCTCTACCTGGTATGGCAGTGTACAGAGCTCCAGCTGACAGCAGAATCTTTAGTCATAATGCATGCACTTAGGCTTATTCAAAATGCACTATAGGGCTCAATCTTTACTTTTCCATCATTATTATTTTTATAAGGTGCCATTATGTTCCATAATGCTGTACAATAGGATATACTGTAGCCAAAAAGACATTGTAGCAATATAGGAAGGGTGGTATTAGGGTCCTGCTTGTTAGAAAATGTAATCTAATACAGGGAATGATATAAAAAGCCTATAAAATCTCAACGAGGACAGGCCAGCCATATATGACCAATAAATCAAAGTATATATAAGAGTTTTATGTGCATTTCTATAGTCAAGACTGGACCAGTTGAACAGCTGAGCAGTATATCTGTGCTTAGGGGAGAAGGGATATAGAAAAAAGAAAGACATTGTAAAAATGTCAGCAATAAATAAGTCAAAAGAGCAAAAAGTATGGAAGAGCTGGTAGAAAGTAATGTACGTAGGAAGAGGCTGTGTAGTGGCTGGCATAGTGTATGACTGGAATGTGAAGGGCTTCGCTAACAAGGGGTTTTTTTAAGGGAGCAATTGAATCATGCAATACCAAAGTCTGACTAAAAAGAGGACAATTCCAGAATAATGGCCCATTCACACTAGCTCATCCACTAACACTCTGTGTTTTAGCGGACATGTTAGTGCGTTGTGGCAGCTCTGGCAGTGTATTGTATCACACACCGCTGGAGATGTCACTGTTTACTTATTTTAACTTCATGTGGAGTGTACAATGTGTACACTTCATTCAGGTCCCCATACAGCAGCGATGTGCGCTGTGCTGCCATGTGGTGACCTGCAGTGGCATTCAGTGAACTGCAAAAAAATGTACAGCATAATAGGATTTTATCGCAGCGTAGTGCACCACCCATAACACCCACGTTGGGCCAATTGTTTTATATGTGTCCTTGCGGGGAACTGCTTTGATCCAGTGCGGTTACAACGCAGGTCACTCCAGTACATGTGAATGGGTCCTAAAGATGCAACTCAGATGAAAGGAAATTATTATCATCTGACCTTGAAACTTTTAGCTCTGCGGAAAATCATATGGATATTTTAGGGATTGTTCACACTATGGTTGTGACTGGTGTTTTTCAGCAACTAAACAATGGCAGTCATCACTAGGGCACAGAGAAAATAATTGTTTCCTATGTGCACATTCACACCACAATGCAGTGTGATATGGGCTTTAAAAAAATGCAGACCGTGCAGCAGCAGACCTGAATGGAGCGTACACACCACACTAACCCACATGCTGAAACTCACAGGGCTATTCACAAGAGGTTGAAGAGTTTGGAGAAGGCAGGAGAAGTGAACAATTTAGGATAACATAGCTGATTTGGAAAAATTCTCCAATTTAGCTCACTTTCCAATTCGGCTATGTTGTCCTAGATTGTTCACTTCTCCTGCTACATGGATATATCTAAAAGTTATTTTTGTATTATTTTTTTGGTATGCTGTGTGAATGGGAACACATTACAAACACATAGTGGAATTTCTCTCAGTTTTGCCTGCAAAAACTGAAATACACTTTAAAACAAGGCCTCACTGACTGCTGTGGCTGCAGGTACTGTGGTAATTCAACCTCAAAACCCACAAGGAAGACTTTAACCAGTTGACATCCGCAGTGTTAAACCCCCTTCCCATCCAGGGCATTTTTCAGTATTCAGCGCTGCGGTACTTTGACTGACATTTATTCCGTCATGCAGCGCTGTACTGAAATGAATTTTATACCATTTTTTGGGGACAGATAGAGCTTTCTTTTGGTGGTATTTATTCACCACTGGGGGTTTTATTTTTTACTATATTAAGGAAAAATTACCGAATTAAAAAAAAAAATGTTTCCCCTATATTAAATGATAAAACATTTATTATTACCCAATTTTTGGGTAAAATATAAAAGACGGGGTCACGTCGGGTAAAAAGACACCAAACATTGGCCACAGGCGACGCTTTAAAAGCTTTTACCGCTCATCAGTTTAGTGTTATCAGTGATTGATGGCCCTAAAATGATTGCTCTCACTGCGACGTTCACGGCGATATGTAACGTTTGTAGCGCAATTGTCGTTTTTGCGCGCTGGTGTACCGGACGCATATTTACGTTTATATGTGCGTAAACGTGGGGGTGGGGGAGTTAAACATTTTGGGGGGTTTTCTTTTACTTTTTTTATATGTGACTTTTATTTTTTTTTACTTTATCTGTGAGAAAAAGCGGCGGCAGCAGACGGACAGACGAAAAAACAAGCACATATAGACGATCGGCAGGCAATAGAGCCGCTGATCGTCTATATGTGAAACACCTGGTAACGGGTGTTTGCATTGCACGGGTCTTTTCTGCCCGTGCGCGTCCGCAAGCAAGGTGACTCTGTGCAGGGAGATCGGAGGGAAATCAGTACACGATCTCCCTCTGATCTCCTCCCTGTTCTCTGATTGCAGGAGTGATGTATATTACATCACTTCTGCATTCAGCTGTCACTCTCCGGTTACAGAAGCAGGAGTGAAGCTGTTGAAGTAGATGTATGCTTCATCATCTTCTTTGGGGGTCCATAGGTGACATTAAGGGGGTGATTTACTAACCTAAACACACACACACACCAGGTGCGTGTGATTTTCACACAGCAAAACGTATTTATCAACCAAAAAGTCTCTAAAAGCATATTTCCACTAATGCCATATATGGAAAAATCATGCACATGATGCATATATAATGCTGCTTCACAGTTTAGACAAAAATGGTTAGCTCATGCATTTACATTCCTTGCATTCATCAACGCAAGCAACACAACATAGAGCTAATTTACCCAACATCACCTTGGAGATCCTTCAGGGCTTTGCACAACACACCTGCTGGGTGTGTACACATTACAAAGGTGTTTAGAATCCACCCATAGATCATGCTGGGAGGGAACACACTGCAGAGGTGTATACACGTTCGTGGTGTGTTTATAAGGTTAGTAAATCAACCCCTAAGGGTCTTGGAGCCCCCTGATGCCTCCATAAAGGGGACCTGTCACTGTAATTTGATATCACATAAGCGACTTTTGAACCCCCTATGTGGTAAGAATAAAGTTAAGTGTAAAAAAATAAAAAGATTTAAAAAAATGAAAGTCACACATATTTATTTATTTTAAACACAAAAAAGTTAAAGTCCCCGCCCCTATATACACACTCAAACATGCGCCTACGTGCGAAAACGCTGATTGCGCCCATTACGCCGCACATGTTACATATTACTGCAAACAACGAGTACGCATAATAATTTTAGGGCCATCAATCACTGATAACACAAAACTGATGAGCAGTAAAAGCTTTTAAAGCGTCGCCTATAGACAATTTTGGGTATGGTGCTTTTTTGCGATTTCACGGGCGCGCATAATTTTAAGGATTGACATGTTTGGTGTCTGTTTAACCTACGTGACCCCGTCTTTTATATTTTACCAAAAAATTGGGTAATACATGTTTCATAACATAATGTAAGAAAAACTTTTTTAGCAACATTTTTCGGTACTTTTTTCTTTATATAATAAAAAATAAAAACCCCAGTGGTGATTAAATACCACCAAAAGAAAGCTCTATCTGTTCTCTAAAAATTATACAAAATCCATTTCAGTACAGCACTGCATGACGGAATAAATGTCAGTCATAGTACCTCGGTCATCAAGTGGTTAAACAAGGTGTCATGATCTAGTCATTCTATCTCATTGGATAGTCTGGGTGGTTGGTACTCTATTTTGATCTCAACGATATAAGATTAAGATCAGCAATCAAATCTTCGTTATATCTAAGGGGTCCCATCTATTATGGGTGGTAAAGAATCTGCTGTTTCCATCCACCCTGGAGCAGGAGAAATAGTCTTTCTGTACATTTGTTGATTTCTTAAATTTACACTACCATGGTGCCGGAACGCATGACAGTGCATCATGCTTGCGTTGTTGTGCTTTTCATTTTGAAATGTAGGCCAACACATTTCCAGAATACAGCTGCATTACACCGCACCACAAAACGTGTTGCTCATTGAGGAGTGCTGCAAACTAAAATTAACCCGGTCATATTTTTTCAAATTTTGAGTTGTGCTACAGAAACCAAACTGCCAAACGTTTTCCAAACGGCCTCAAAACACAATCATGCATGTGTTGCAGCACGCTGTATTCTGGTGTGAATGGGCAGTAAATGAAACCTGTATTTAGAGATTAGGGAGGTTGTCAATGCTGACCTCTTTTTGAGTTTCCTGCTTGCCACACTGATTGCTGTTTTTCCATCTCAATATGTTTTACTGGATTTTCAAGGTATAAGACATACAGAAAATGTCAAGTAATAGTTGTAAAAGGAACAACATGTCGCCTAGGTATCAGGTGGCATATAACAGCAAACATAATAATAAGGGAAGGGACCAAAGGGAGGGGGGTATGTGGCTGACTACTGGTGGTGTACTGGCAATAAGTGGCTTTCATTAAAGAAAAATCCCTGTTGACTACTGATAGAGCCAACAAAATAGGTCTGCAGAGGTAAGAGTGCAATTTGTGTCGTGGCAGGACTAACCAGCCAGGGGGAAGGGAAAAAAAGGGAATGGGAAGTAGTTGGAGAGAGAGGGTAAGGGCAGTGGGAGGTAGAGAGAAGAGAGAAAAGGGTTAAAGAGGTGGTGACTGTTACCCGGGTGCTGTGGTATAATGGGTGGCTAGCGAATAAGGTTAAGTGTTACTGGGTCAAGGGTGGATAAGAAGATGGAAGACCATGGGTCCCATATTTTATGAAGCTTCCTGCTCGTGTCAGTTAGGATGCTAGAGAGGTGTTGATTGCTGTTTTTCAATACTTTGAGAAACTGACTTGGAGCAAAAATGCAGTTCTGGCTTTAGGCTGACTTTCTATCCTACATAGCTGTTTTCTGTCTATGAATCAGATGTATAGGATCTGAGAACTGCCAGGCAGCTAGTGTTTTTGGAAGATCTGTGGTGATGCTTCTGTGTTACTTGCAGTATCAGTTTAAAATTTTGCAAGTAACTCTAACCGTAAACTGTGTTTCCAATTTTCCAGTCAAATTTGAGAAAACCCCTCTATATGTTTATGATGTGTTCCTATTCACACAGCATAATGAAAAACAATGTAAAAAAACAATTTCTTACTATTTCGCACCTTTTAGATGTTTTGTTGCATCAGGCAACGTGGCTGATTTCTGTTTTTTTCTGAGCACCTTTACAGTGATCTGTCCTTAGGACTGAAATTTGAGGATCATTAACTTTATTTATATACAGTGCACACCCCCCTCATCCCTCACAACCCTTCCTAATATTACAAAGAAGGGGAAACCAAGCAAAAATTTTAACCCTTAAGAAGCCAACAAATCCTAACGCAAATAAAAGCAGTTTAAACTGCAAAAAGAATGTTTTAAATATTTTTGTTTAGCTAATGCTATATGAATGGGAACATGTAACAAATATAAAATTGGTGTTGTCCCAATTTGTCTGCAAACGTGGAAATACACTTTAAACTGCCACATACCTGTTTTCAGTAGTTTGATGGCACTGCTGCATTTACTTGTAACTTCTTATTGCAGACTATAAAAGACTATTTTCCATTTGCATCGTATGGTACAATCAGCTAAATAATGCAGGAGGATATGTGATACATTTTATATGTATTTTGTTTTCTTCTTAGATACAGAACATTACTAAAATTCCTGAAAAACAACATTTTCAAAGTACCATTAACTTGTCACTAAGCCAGAAATTATATGCAGGCTAAAAAGATTTGAAAACAGCTTGTGTTTACATGGAAAACAGTGTTTTCTTTTTAATTTTCCTTCCAAGTACAACTGTCAAGGATGTATTGTTTTATACATGCAAATTAATTTTAACTACTTCTTAAATTTTCTGATTCACGAAGAAAAAAAATTCTGTGAGGAACATTAGAAGAAAGTTGCAGTTCTTCTGACCCCCAGCAGTTATGGTCATTTCCGGGCAGCTAAGTTGAACCTATTTACTGTAGTTCCACTGCTCGGTACCTGACAAATGTTTACAAAAGTATCCCCCTTCTGGGGAGGTATGATGATTAGATTTGAGGAATATTTAAAGGTCAGTGGGAGCTCAGTCTCTACCATATGGGAAGCCCACAATCAAATTTCAGGGACCAATGCATATCTAAGGGGTCCAGATTTAAGAGATAATCCCTGACTAAAGAACTCTGAGATGCCAAAATCCTGCTAGCACAATACCCATTATTCAGTAACTTTGTAAGGTTATCAGGCTCAGAGCTCAGCTTAAAGCCTTAAATCACTTCAAAGCAAATATTTTATGAATATGCAAATGAATATCATACTATTGTAGCCCATAGGATGCCAAAACTGATGCGCCAAACAACTCCTGACATGGCTATAACATATATGGATCCCCTGGGATCACTAATGGTTTTGGGCAATAGTATTGAAATGTATAGAATTTTATGATCAATCCAGCCGATTTTCCATTCCATGGGGATCTTTGGACATTTATTAAAAATGTTGACTCTCAGCATCTGACCTTAGAAAATTGCACAAACCATTAAATATGGCCCATTTCTGATGTTCCCAAATTGTTAACCCAGATTTTTTATCAAAGTTATATTACAAGACCTTCAGCCATTCTAACCCATGTCTGATAGGTCTTTTACATTTCTTTCTTTAGAGCAAGATTTCCCAGTGTTGTCATTCACTTCTCTATGTTGTCTCCAAACCTCATAATATGCTTGCAACTACAAATCTTTTACTCTACTCATCACAAATTATAAGAATTTTACTAAAACATACAGCTGTCAGATATCTTACTCAAACTTATAAGCAATTACCAACTAGGCTTTATTTACAATACCCATTTACCCTGATTTATTACTGACATATTAGGCTAAGAAAATAAAGGATCGAATCACATATAGAACAGACACAAAATGAACATGTTTATTTTAAGTTTGGATAAAGAAAAGGCATTACATAGGTTAGCAGCCATGATCTTTTTTTTATGGCTTTGTTAAATGGCCTCTGGCTGTCCAGTAAACGTGGTATCTATAGAGCTACCTGATCACTTTTAGTAACTATAAATGATGTAGGAGTAAGCCCATACAAGTGGAACGCATTAGAGTTTAGAGGTGGGCGGTAGAGGAAGCATAGATGCTGTGCAACTATATACCGCATCATATGGTTAAATAGACTTTTACGGTGAAGAGCAGAAGAGTGTGATCATGTTTGTATGGAATATGTTCGATAAGCAAGGACGGACTTATGATCAGCACCCACGGAGCTCCCAGATGGAGACCAATGGAGGATGTGAGCAGTGTTGTGCATGATCTTTAACTGTACATGATCAGCTAGAGTGGAGGGCAGGAGAGGCATTAGGGGTCTAATAAACCTCTGATGTCTCCATAAAGATAACCTGTCACCTGCCTAATGCTATATCATAGGGGGTTTGTTAGCTCCTTTGTGATAGCAATCAAGCTAAATAAAATAAATACATGAAAAAGTGGTTAAAAAAATTGAAATGATAAAAAATAAATATATATATATTTTTTAAAGCAACCCTAGTACCTCCCACACACATGCAAATGCACACATATGTAATGTATTGCCACAAACATTGAAGTGAAAACAATTACTCAACTGCCCTGCGGCAGGCCACGCCCCTCTTCCTCGCCCAACAGGTTGATTGATGGCAGAAGATGCTTATGGCTCCTCTGCCCTCAATCTCCACCCCCGGAATCAAGACGGAGGATCGCTTCGGGGACCTGCAGCGGTGACAAGCAGCAATAAAAGGTAAGTGGGGGGGGGCACAGAAAGGTAGTGGGCGGTTTTTACCTAAGTGCAGAGAACGCATTGAGGTAAAAAACGCGCTGCCTTTAGTAATACTTTAACTATTAACAGAAAAGTAGCTTGTTTGTGTATCACTCGGCTGTACATCCACAAATCATCTCTGAATTGGTGCTGACACTCCTTTCTTCTGGAGGGTGGCTACTTTTCTTCCCCATGGTTCCTGTATGTGTTATAAAGTAGCCACCACTCCAAGCTTGCTCCCGTGATGGATTACAATCTCAGTAATTTGTATTGAGATTGTAGTCCATCACAGTGAGCTTGGAACGAGCTTGGAACTGATGTTTTGTGTGACAATCACCAGCACACATGTAGTCGACTCTCAGATCCTTAATTATTTTATTAAACCATTATCACATTACGTCAATGTTTTCGGGCGTTGCTGGTTTCTGATGTATTGTGATGACAATTTCAGAAATTAAGGATTTGAGAGTCGGCTACGTGTGTGCTGGTGATTGTCGGACACCACTTGGTGTGCCATTCATTGTTAACTGCACTCCAAATGCGGCAAGCAAGGCACATTTTTGAATGTTCACAAATCTGCACAAATAAAAAATTTGCAAAACATGCAGCTCAAATAAAGTGCAAAGCACTGCATTTGTCCTGGGTAGGTCACCAGATTGAAATGAATGGGTTGCCCTCTGCAGACATGCAAAAACAATATATGCACTCACAGGTATACT
Source organism: Nanorana parkeri (assembly GCF_000935625.1). Classification (NCBI taxonomy): domain Eukaryota; kingdom Metazoa; phylum Chordata; class Amphibia; order Anura; family Dicroglossidae; genus Nanorana; species Nanorana parkeri. The sequence continues at coordinate 871,944 of NW_017306363.1, forward strand.
TGAGTGTAGAATTGGTTCTTCCTTTCATTACCGTGTTGAACAATGACTGTTACGCACCATGGAAGGAAGGTGACTTGGAATGCCCATAGATATAGAACCACTGGAAAAGAAGCATACAACAAGGTTGAGGCAATGCAAATGTGGCCTCTAGGAGATGGCTATACCTCACTTATAACAGCCCACCCAATACATGAATTATTTAGACCAAAAGGCATTAATTCCAGTTGTACATGTGTTTTGTTATTTACTCAGCATTTTCATTTTACATGATATTCATTCTAAGAAGGAGGGTGTTGATGACTGGGGGATCAGGAGATTGATTTGTAACATATACCTGCTTGGTATCAGGATTATCTGGAAGCAGACATGATTACATCAAACCGTGCTCTTGTGTATGTTAGCTGATAGGGATTTCAGTGGTTTTATAATGGAATTAGAGAGTTTTCTGAGGTTATTTGATACGTGTTTACATCCTAGCAGAAAGATACTTTATTTTTGAGTAAGCATTTCTTTTGTTTACTAATGTAGCCCTCTTTTTATTATAAAGAAGTCCCACAGCAGCCTAACTAGTCACTTCTACTTATTGGTGTAATAAGCTGGAAAACAGAAATTGTCACAATAGACTTATGTCTGAAGATTATACCTATGTAATCGTGAAGTAGTGCATAGGTGACAGCTTGTTGTGAATCTTGGGGAGCACAGGTCTGGATTATAGTCTTTTTATTTCCTTTGTTTCTTCAAGAATTGGAAACTTTTACCTTTAATGTTGCCTTTTCACATTACGCACATTTTGAATAGCAACCCAGCTCTGAGGCACATACATTGCAGTGCACCACAAGACAACAATAATGCATTACCATGCACTGTGGTGCACTGTATCAGAACAAAATGCTTATTTTTGCCTGTTCTGATACGTTGCCAGCAGATTCAAAATAATGGGATGCCTAATGCCGCGCACGGTAACGCATAGCACAACCTGAATTAGCATTAACACAACAAACCAAAACGGCCTTAGGGCCCATTCACACTTGACATCCTGGTGTATTGCAATCATGCATGTTAATACACGTTTTTCCATGCATTAACGCACAATGCATTAAAACAGCTTATTCAAATGGATTGGATGCCAGTGCATAAAATGCCGTAAAAAACAACATGCACCATGTTTTGCATTACAGCACATCAAAACGAACAGTAGTGTGTTACCATGCATTGCACTGCAATGCATATGTGTTCCCTTAGTGCATTAGAGTGCTATGAAAATAAATGGTACCACAAAGCGCTGACACATGTAACACAGCAGTGTGAATGGGCCCTTAGACAAGCCTCACTAATCACATTGTACTTACTGGACATTTTGAGGCATGTTTTGGAAAAAAGACTCAAAACATTATATGTTCACTTTGACACTTTAGAAAGTCTACTTATAAACAATTTGCAGAGCTGTTCAGCCTGTGAATCTCTGTGAACCTTCATTCTGTGCAAATGAACGCATATTTTCTTTTCAGGTCAAATGTAATGCAATGTAATACCACCTTATGGCTACTAGATAGAGCTGAGGAGCAAAGGAAATAAATAAATATACTAAGAAGGTTAGTTTTTGTCTCTTTTCGCACCGAAACAATGCTCAAAGAGATTTCCAGCAGAATGGCTCTGCGAATTGTTTGAAAAAGACCCCTAAGTTACAAATGTGTGGGGATATTTCTCATAATAAAAATATTTGGTAGGATAATTCTACAGCTTACAGAGCTACACAAGAGTATAGTATTTAGAATGCGTACCTTCATACAGCAGTTTTTGTTATAGAGGAGACTGATATTAATATGTGCTGGATGATTGTTATATTTTGGTATGTCCAGTAGGGAATCACTTGTCATTTCAAATTGACATCCATGTTCTCCAAAAAGAGTGGTCGTTTTTAAAATGTGCAGCTACTGCATCCAACAGACCTAAACACAGGAGGAAAATGTCTGTGAGAATAATATGATTGGCATTATAAATTGCCGTAGTAGGGCCCAAAGTGAACTTTTAAATGCAAACTACACAACTCCTCGGATATTAGGAGGATATTCAGATCTTAACAGGGATAGAGTTTTTAAAGTGGTTGTGGTTTTATGTACATAGAAATTGTTTTAAAGAATTGGGGCAGATCTCTAAGGGGACCAACCCACCCAAATCCAATCATTCAGTTTTAAATAAATGTTGGGGATAAAATCATGATAAATCTTTGCAGTAGTTTTGTGGGGAGATGTCTGCACCCAGCACTATGATTTTGCTCTGGCTTTACAGCTGGATATCATATGACTCTCTATTGACTTTTTCATTATTATTACATTGAGAGGAGTGTTACAATGAGACTTGCATCCTCATGTAATAAAATCTCACAAACGCAGTATTGAGAAAGGAATGTGATAATCACATTGGTTAGTTAACATTATGTGGCACTGGGTTTTTTTTTTGGGGGGGG
>NW_017306363.1:874522-881731 GCF_000935625.1 Nanorana parkeri
GGGGGGTTGGGTCACGTGATGGAGTCAGGCTGGAGGGTTTTTTGGAAAATGGTGAGTTGGTGAGAGATATCATTATTTCATTTTCAGAGATGGGCTTTACCTGTTACTGAATAAGGCTGTTCTGTTTTAACATAAAATATGAGATTCTCTTGGTCTGGGACCCATTTTAGAGATTTTGCCAGTGACGTCCCCAAAATTATAAGATGCTAGACAGCAGTTTATCGCACTAGTATGTGTTTATGCCAGATACAACAATATTGGGTAATGATTTTGAACTAAGTATGATGAAGAGGAATATATTTAACTAAAAGCCATGGATGAATGTTACATCAAACTGCAATTTTACCAAAAATTAGGAGGCTGAAGTGTTTTCTGCCTCATTTCTGTAAAAATGCTCTTCACCAGTGTCTGGTCTGTAGGAGGTCAGTACATGGTTTAAATCTTTCAGCTCTCCATAGCTCTGTACACATCTAGTGCAGATACATGCCTATTTACTAAAGGTGGGGACCAGGGTCTGTGTCAGGCTGACTACTATAAACTACAAACCGGCTTTACAAATCCCCCCTATCTTCAGCTGCAAGTAGGCAATTGGCATCAGAAATCCAAGGCAGAGCTAAGACATTTTCTATAGAAACAAGGTACAGGAAAGTTTTAACTATTTTGCAGTATCGTCAGAGGTTATAACATGAGCATGTGTAATAACTTTGACTTATGAAAGACCTGTTGTCTTAAAAAAATACATTAAAAAAGACTACAGCTCTTTAACAGTGAATAGTAGGACATGACCTCTTGGATTTCAGAAGGCATTTAATATGATTTGGGTCTTTTCTATCTTCTCATCCATTTGTGATTGTGTTTTTGCATACCGTAGGTCACAATATATTTTCACCTTGTCTTTTATTTGTATTTCCTATTCATGATATTGTGTTTTATAATAACATTTGTAGCAACATCTGTCGTCCTATAAAAGTGAATGAATATTAGTCTTAGCCTCAGGAGTTGGTGGTATAGGTAAAGTGAAGCTGAGGAGCCATTAGCTCGGAAACAGAATTAAAACAAGCACAGAGGAGCTGCTTGCTTATCTGTTTAACTACGTAATAAACTGCTCTAATCCCAAAAATGACCATATGTTTGATCTGGACATACGTACTCTATCTCACCATATGTGTTCAGAACATTTCAGCAGCTTCTAAGAATTGTGCGTTTGTTTTAGAAGGACTTTACTAATATAAATGAAGTCACTGAATACACTGCTTTAAGTGACCATGTACTTTTCCCATGCTAAGTAAAACAACAGTTAATACTTAATCCTTCCGGGTATGGGGAACACACTCACCCTACCTCTCCACTATTCAGTACTTTCCTGGCTTTCACATGGGCAGAGCTTGCTGAGCCTTGTGCACCCCCACCTAGCATGGGCAATGTAGAAGTTTGCCTTAAGCTTTACTTTGACATAATATAGATGTAAACTGACTTTTATGAGTGTATGCACAATCTGATTATATGCTCCTGGCAGCAGTCTCATGTTAGCTTTACTTCTCTTTCTTTCAGTTTTATAAAGTAGCCAATTCACTTCTTTGTTTATTGGTCCTTACCTTGTTAAATAAGCCTGCTGTTTTACACATTGCATACAATTGAGTAATTCTACTATCTAAAAATAATGGTATGTCTCCTTGTATTGTATTTTAGTCAGTATTTATAAAGTAATTAAGCATCTGTTGTTACTGAATATGTTCTGTTGTCTTTTATCCAATAGAATTTGTTGTTTCCATAATTAACAAGATGGAGGCACAAGAGATCATGCGGAGCTTGAGGCTGCTAGAGTTTGATGACTTCAATCAGTTCCTCCGCAGCGTGCCAGCCGCCACATTACTTGGATTAGGTGCCTTTGCTGCAGTCATTGCATTCTGGCTTGCCAGTCGACCCAAAGCTGTGAAACCACCATGCAACCTCTTAATGCAATCAGAAGAACTTGAGGTAATTATAAATAATAAATATTAAAAAAAGCTAGAATTCTTTCAGGTTTTTACTGTAGTATGTGTCCATAATGTGGAAAGTCATAATGTGCCATGGTGAGCACTATCAACAGAATAGAAATTTATGGGAAATCCAAATATTTACAGTTCTTTCTTGAATAGAGGGGAAATGCCCCAACGGAGACCCCTGTTCTCGTGACATCTGTCTTACAGGAGATTTCTCTCCCCTTTTGGAGTGATTTCCTCTCATTTACTGTTGTGTTACTAGCAGAGGGAATGAAGGTTACTGCCCGCCCCCCCCCCCTTCCCTAATAGAAATGGAGAGCAAAAAGAAAAGAACAGACAGGGACTCTACAGTGGAACTAAATTCTCCTATCCTTTTGCAGCCAAAGATGCCACCATCTTGGCCTCTGTTTAGATCTGCAGTTGCCATGCTCATGACTCATGCCATGCATACTCGATGGGTTTACTGCCACATTAAACATTTAAAAAAAAAGTTTTGGCTGTAGGCATACTTTAAAGGATCAGATTGTGCTAGATAATTGGTGTCTAGTATTTTATATTTGTTAAAGATGTCACCATTACACCATATTGAAGTGAACAACGCATCTGTTTATTGACGCTTCATGTCAAAGCAAATAAAATGTATTATTTGTTTTGACATGAAGCGTCAATAAACAGACATGTCCTTCACTTCAATATAGTGTGCTGGTGACATCTTTAACAAGTTTCAGTATTGGCGGCGCCATCCGTGGTCCCACAATGACAGGGATACCCGGTAAGGAGTGCAGCAGGATTCTAGAATACTTGTATTTTACATTGTCATGTATCCCTCCACACCTGGTTCAGTGATCTTCTTTTTACCATCCTTGGGATTTCTGCAATCACCATTCATGTCTTCATCAATGGAAAACTTCATGCTAAATGGAGGTGACCACTGGAAAAACAGCACAGGCTGATAAGTGAAGAATGTTCTGAGAAAATGCCTTGATTACTTAAATGTAATCACTTGTGCCCCAGTTTGAACATCATCCCAATTGTTAGCTAAACACTCACACCCACATTATCTGACAAAGCAGAGCTATTTTGAGAAACACTTCACAAGGACCAACGCTCCACTATGAATCCTCAGTATATGTGAAGGAAATGGCCTGTATATCAGACCGTAAAGCTAATGTAGTGGATGACTAAGGGTATAGTCTTTGGGTACTTGTACATAAGCAGATACCGATCTCATTCACTGAATATTTTCAATTTGAATGTGGAGATGCTGGAGATGGTCTAGTGGGTTTCAAATCTGCATTACAACCAACACATGGTTAATGGTAAAACTATTTTTTTCTCTTTTAGATGAAAATTCCTATTCCCTATTTAAGGATAAATGGGTTACACGTCTGTGGGTGGACACACACAAGTAGAACTTTTGTCCCGACTATGATTTAAATTTGTTAATTCCTTGCAGCCGAACCCAGATATTGTATAAACTATTGTATATAGATGTGGGGATGCCTGCAATCTTTCATTTCTAGCAAACCTAAAAATAAAAATCTACTCACTGAAATATATCCTTCAACAGACGCATATAATATGCAATATTTTGACCTAATACTAGACTATTTTAAAAGCTCAATTATACAGCACAAACAGATACAACTACAGTGCATTACAGCAATGTGGGTTGTATAAGTGGACATGGGAGTATGATGATGATGATAATGACAGTAATTATTATTGATTTTACTATTATTAAACTCGGCACCCTGTTAAAAATGTATGAGCGGAGGTTACCTTAAAGTGTATATCCAACCAGACTTTATTTCTTAGTTGTGGATAGAGTGAGGAGGAATAATAACCCCTATCACGTTTTTACTGCTATCAGGGGCTCAGTTAGAGATTTTTCCTCTCTTGCTGTTCCACTGACAATGGTTTTACTATACAGGAAGTGAGGACAAAACTGCAACAAGTAAACAGACAGCAATAAAAAGAGGACTGGCGTTCTAGGCTTCCCATACTCAACTCTTTACCCTTTGGAAATATTCCCTAACATCCTGTCTGGTGAAACCACAGTCACTGTGAGAATAAGTGAGGGGAAATCTCTCTAAAAGATCCCAGTAAGTGGTTCCAATCAGGTACGTCCCCAGGCGTGGTGTGGCTGCTGGGTGTCACCCACTGAGACATCATAACGCACGTGTGTGACATCATTGCGCATGAGTTTATCGTGCATGTACATAATGATGTCACACGCACATAACTGCTGGCGGCCATCTTGGTGATGGACGCCAGTAAAGAGAGGAGGGGACGTTCACCAAGCGGGATAATGTATGCTGCCGGGTCCCCTCCTCTCTTATGCAGCTGTCGGTTGATATTCGAGTTTTCAGAGGGGGTGGCACCAAAATAACTGTCAGTCACTTTGGTGTCACCCTCTCTGATGGCGTTACCCGGTGCGGGCCACACCCCCCTTGTGAGGCCACTGGTTCTAATCCTTCCCCAACCCAAATCTATAAATGATACATGCATAGAGGCAGCAATATAATAATCAGGAGATTTAACTAGGGTCTGGATAACTTTGCATTATGATGTGAAAATATTATATAGAACTGATGACACTCCAGTAAAAGGATATCATTTGAATGCAGCTGTTATGTGTATAATTTTGTGCATGTGTTGTAGGGTGGTGATGGCGCCCGCCATTCTGTGTTAGGAGATGGCCCAAAGCTGCTCACACACTACTATGATGATGCCAGGACAATGTATGAAGTATTTCTGCGGGGATTACACATATCAGGTAAGATCACGTAGAGCAGCATTATTGAGGTTTATTCAGCTGTACTGAGGAAAATCGTGTCACAATTGTTCAATCATATTGGTGACAATACCATTCAATGCACTTCTCTTTCAAATCACAGCATCAAATAGGAACAACTAATATTAGAAATAGTTTCTCAACTGATTTTTTTTCTCTGTTTTCTATTTAGAAGCAAATCAAGCCAATTACCTAGTTTAACTTGTTTTTACGTTTGCTTTACCAGCAGAATATAGGTGATTTCAGAGCGCAGTGGCCTCTGTTTTGTGCATTCTGTCCTTTAGGCATAATACTAGGGGCAGTGTAAACAATAGTGTGATACAAAAAATGATGACCACAGTACACTCAAGTCTTCCCTTGTGACTTGTGTTTCAACACCTAATGCAAGCTTTTAGCTCCGTCCTACACCCTTTGAGAAAAGATAGGCTACACTGACTTTGCTTATATATACTGAGTAAAGTGTGTCTGTTCTTAATGTTGCAATTTATTTAAGTGTGTCGTTAGTTCTGTAGCTTATTTGTTGTGTTTTATACAACCCCAATTCCAAAAAAGTTGGGATGCTGTGTAAAATCTACATAAAAAGAGAATGCAATGATTGTGCAATGATTTGCAAATCTCATAAACCCGTATTTTATTCACACTAGAAAACAAATCAAGTGCTTAAATTGAGAAAATGTACCATTTAAAAAACAAAATGCGGTAATTATGAAATTGATGGCAGCAACACGTCTCAAAAAAGGTTGGACAGGGCAGCAAAAAGCTGGAAAAGTAAGTGGTACTAACAAGGAAGAGCTGGAAGAACATTTTGCAACTAATTAGGTTAATTGGCAACAGGTCAGTAGCATAAGTGGGTAAAAAAATGAGCGTCTAAAGCTGGCCATACATTTCTAGATTTTTTTCTATCAGCATATGGTCAAATTTAAAAAGTGCAACAGATTCCTCCATTTGCGTTAAACTGTGTGGAATTTTTCAGTGGGCCAAGCTTCAGTATCTTGCTAGTTTTGCCCCGCTGGCTCTCAAACTTCCTGAACAATGCCTGCATCCAATCAGATTATTCAGGTATTTTGACAGCCAACAGGAACGACTAGCAAGATACTGAAGCTTGGCCAAGCGGGAGATTCCTCCATAGACACAATTTAGCGTAGAAGGAGGAATCTGTTGCACTTTTTCCATCTAAACATAGACTGATATAAAAAAATCTATACGTGTATGGCCAGCTTTAGAGAGTCAAAGTGTGTCAGAAGTAAAGATGGGCAGAGGTTCACTAATCTGTGAAAAGCTGAGTTTAAAAATTGTCGAACTATTTCAGAATAATGTTCCTCAATGTAAAATTGCAAAGACTTTAAATATATCATCGTCTACAGTACATCATATCATCAAAAGATTCTGAGAATTGGTAGATGCAATTTGTAAACGCAGTATTGGATACCCGTGATCTTCAGGCCCCTCAGACGGCGCTGCATTAAACACAGCCATAATTCTGTGATGGACATCACTGCATGGGCTCAGGAACACTTCCAGAAATCACTGTCAGTGAACACAGCTTGCTGTGCCATCCAAAAATGTCAGTTAAAGCTCTATCATGCAAAGAAGAAGCCATAACTGAACATGATCTGGAAACGCTGCCGTCTTCTCTGGGCCAAAGCTCATTTAAAATGGTCTGTCGCAAAGTGGAAAACTGTTCTCTTGTCAGACAAATCGAAATGTAACATTCTTTTTTGCTACCATGGGCACCACGTCCTTCCGACTAAAAAGGAGAGGGACCTTCCAGCCTGTTATCAGCGATCAGTTCAAAAGCCTGCATCTCTGATGGTACGGGGGTGCATTAGTGTGCATGGAATGGGCAGGTAACACATCAATGCTGAAAGAAATATCCATGTTTTAGAGCAGCATATGCTCCCATCCAGATGACGTCTTTTTCAGGGAAGGCCTTGCATATTTAAGCAGGATAATGCTAAACCGTATACTGCATCTATGACAACAGCATAGCTTCGTAGTAGTAGAGTCCGGGTGCTTAGCTGGCCTGCCTGCGGTCCAGACCTTTCATGAACTGAAACATTTTCGGCGCATCTTGATAGGAAAAATACGACAAAGAAGACCAGGACTGTTGAGCAGTTACAATCCAATATCAGGTAAGAATGGGACAACATTCCACTCCAAAACTCCAGCAACTTGTCTCCTCAGTTCCCAGACGTTTACAGAGTGTTGTTAAAAGAAGAAGGGATGCTACACTATGGTAAATATGACTCTGCCCCAACTTTTTTGAGATGTGTTTTTGCCATCAATTTAAAAATACCATAATTTTTTCTTAAAATGGTACATTTTCTCAGTTTAAACATATGCTATGTTTTCTATTATCTATCGTGAATAAAATCTGGGTTTATGAGACTTGGAAATCATTGCATTCTATTTGTATGTACATTTTACATA
>NW_017306363.1:881742-951843 GCF_000935625.1 Nanorana parkeri
GGCTGCTCCGAATTCACAGACCTGTGGTGCAAAATGAATGCTCATGAACAGATAATAATTTGTCATGGCCATCTGGAATGTAACATATTAGTTCCAGTAATATGGTCATGTTAGCACATGGCACATCAATGTTGGATGGTATGGCAGTACCAGATTGTGTCAGCCAGATTGTTCCATTGTATCTTTCCATATTTGCAATGCATGCCGCCATATACAGTACCTTTGTATGATATGGTGCCTTCTTCTTGTAGCCTTCGACATATTGCTAATGCAAATGCATTGTGTTATATGTACTAACAGCCTTCATATAAACGAGGACCAAAAGTCGCCATGTTGTTAAAGCCGATGTTTGTATGGCCTCTTCTATGTTCATATTATGAAGCCATTGTCCAGGCTGCTGTTCTCCAACTGTATCAGCATACACTATTTAGAATTCCCAAACAGCTCCCTCCCTGCAAAACCTATTTGCTTTTGCCTTTTAGCGTATTATCAGTCTAATCCAGACAAGGCCAGTAGGAAATAGTACCTAGGACCCAATTATTACTGTATAAGTGTCTAGCTCTTATGGTGAAGTAGAACCATGTTTTTGAATGTTGTTCGGGGTGGCTAGGGAAAGTGTTTTCCATTCCATAGTCATTGGTGATGCTGTTAGCATGCATGGTAGCCCAGTATTTCCTGGCCAGGTCAGAAGTAGGCCATAGCAGAAAACAGTATACCTGCTTGCTGCCTTCATGTATTACTGCAGCCCAAAGTAAGCTGGCTAAGCAATACCTGGTTTAAACCCATGGACACAACCACAGATTAATAAACATCTAGGCCTGTCCATTACTACTCAAAGTAACACAATGCTACAAAAGAGATACATATAATGAAACAGCTGTAGATGATAAATGAGTGTGTATATTTATAAGTAAAACAAACAAAGGTGCTTACATAATCAACATGGGCCATAACACGAGCACTGCCAACATACAACTTTAAAACGTTTAGAAAGCATTTGGGCTTATCTAGACATAAAAAAGAGCAGTGGGAAGTGCAGTTCCTGATAACAGCCAAACAATTCATAATTATTTTTTGTTTGATTTCAAAAAAATAAACAAATTAGTAGCATTGGTTCTCTGCTTGTTCAACATCATCACTGCTTCCCTGACTATTCCCTATCCTTAAGGGCTACCCTTCCTGAGGTCAACATTTCCCTATTCGGATATACTCACCTAAACCACAGGGCTCCATTTATCTTCACTGTATGGTATTTGTAGAATGGCCTTCAATTTAAATTATTGGAAACCTTTGGGCAATGCGCGGGCCATACTGGTCAGATGGGTATGTGTCATAAGTATTAAAGCCAAAATAAGGGTCTCTGAGAGATATAGGAAAATGTCAAGTGCACTGCTGTACAAATATACCCCTTAGTAATTTTCACTTTGACTTAATCATAATTACTATGATCATAAAACAAATGTATATTCAATTTATATTTCCATTTGTTTATCAATATTGAAATGTAATATTTAGTTTTACTGATTGTAAAACACACTCTGCTATTCTTATAGAAAATGAACCATGTTTAGGATCCAGGAAAACCAATAAGCCTTATGAATGGCTGTCGTATAAAGAGGTGAGTGTGTGTGTGTGTGTGTGTGTGTGTGTGTATATATATATATCTATCTATATATATCTTACTGCATCATGTGTGCAAGGGTAAACTGACACATAACATCAATGAAGGTGGGGTTATTTTTGACCCTGAACATCAATGGAGGTGGGGTATTACTGACACTAAACATCAATGAAAGGGATTGATTACTGACACTGAACACCAATAAAGATGGGGTATTAGGGCTGGTTCACACCTGGGCGTTTTACAGCACATTCCTACGCGCTGTAAAATGCCCAACATGTGAAAACCAATAATTGCCTATGGGCATGGTTCCCACCTGGGCGTAGGAACGTGCTGAAAAACGCCCAATGCCCAAAGAAGTACATGAGCTTCTTTGGGGCGTATTTGCCACACGTATCCATTAGGATACAGCCGGATAGCCCTCGAAAACGCGCGTTTGTCGCGCGTTTTTTAACCGCAAATCGCTGTAAAACGTGCGGCAAACGCAGATATTCCGTACGCCCAGGTGTGAACCCAGCCTTACTGACGCTGAACACCAATGAAGGTGGGGGTATTACTGACACTGAACACCAATGAAGGTGGGGTATTACTGACACTAAACATCAATGAAAGGGATTGATTACTGACGCTGAACACCAACGAAGGTGGGCTATCACTGACACTGAACACCAATGAATGTGGGGTATTACTGACACTGAACACCAATGAAGGTGGGGTATTACTGACACTGAACACCAATGAAGGTGGGGTATTACTGACACTAAACATCAATGAAAGGGATTGATTACTGACGCTGAACACCAACGAAGGTGGGCTATCACTGACACTGAACACCAATGAAGGTGGGGTATTACTGACACTGAACACCAATGAAGGTGGGGTATTACTGACACTGAACACCAATGAAAGTGGGGTATTACTGACACTGAACACCAATGAAGGTGGGGTTATTACTGACACTGAACACCACTGGAGAAAAGTTTGCCACATGTTCTAGTCACGTGTGCCAGATTTTCATGAAGTAATAGGAGATCTAGTAACCTGCACTTAGTTAAAATGACCACTGTGAGGAGAATGGGGAAGAAAAGAGAAATAAGGTATGCAAAAAATACAAAGCCTGCAATTATCTAGAAGTATGTGTTTGTAGATTGTCATTACCATAAATTTCTAAAGTTGCCTTTGTTGTTATTTTGAAGATATGGGTAAAGTTCCTCTTTAACCATTAGAAAATCCATTGTGCTGTTAAGCTGAATGTATCTTGTGCAATACAGATTACATAAACTACTGTATATCCTAATAAATCCTCCATATGTTTTCGGGGCTGAGTAAACCTTGAACATTATGGCATATATAGTGGTTTTGTCTTGTAACATTTAGTACACCTAGTCAAATGGGTTTTTAAACTCAATTTTTCCCCTAGGAGATCCTTTACTGTTCTAAACGACTCTTGTCCTCCCTCTGCCTCCCATCTCCCCTAGTCCTTCATATAATTTACCCTTTCTGTTTTACCTCTGTTCTTTTTTTTCTGTTTTCTACAAGGGCTCACATTCAAGTTCTATAGAACTACAATAAACTGTAAATGTAAAAAACATATATCTTTATTGCATAACCTATGTAGTTTCAGTCTTTGGAAAATCACTCTAAATGAATAAAGCATAGACATATAAACACAATCACTAAAATCTCATATAAACTTCAACATGTTAATTTCATTTTGTAGGTCATGTTCATTATTTTTAAAATCTGCATCATTCAGGCACTTCCTGTTATAAGGTACAATGGTCATGTACTTAACACCCAGTTGTGTGCCTGCATTGTCAGATGGGCTTCCATTGGAGACTTCAAGTACCCATTGTAACACACATTTTGCTGCTAGCATGCACCACTGTTGTCACTGTCAGAATACCTACCCTAACTAATGCCATGCAAGTATCACTTGAGTACATGTATGTGGATTGCAAAGGCGCTTCAGGAGATCAGCAGCACTGATATGTAACAAATTTAAAAAAATGTAAAAACAACATATTAAAAAAATGGTAATTGTATATGATACACAATACTTTAGAAAACGAAATGCCATTCAGTTAGGGTTTACTTTAAATAGCTGTAAGCATTAGTGACAGTAAATGTGCAGATAAATATATTTATCTTACGTAAATAAAATGTATGGTAGAATTGTATTGTCTCAGTCAGTGGAAATTTAGGCTTTAATTAACCATGTTGACTGTTTTTTTTTTTCTGAAATCTTGGCAGGTGTTAAACAGAGCAGAATGGTTAGGATCAGGATTACTACATCAGGGATGCAAGGCTTCACCGGATCAGTTCATCGGGGTCTTTGCCCAGAACCGCCCAGAGGTAATATATAGCTTGGTGCATGATATCAGTATATTATACAGATATAGTGTGGCCTGAAAGAGTGTTATATGTCTGTCTCTGCAGTGGATCATCTCTGAACTCGCCTGCTACACATATTCTATGGTGGTCGTTCCACTGTATGACACGCTGGGCCATGGTGCAATTCGATATATTATTAACACTGGTAAGCATGTGCATTATGTATAGAAAGCCTGTATATTATTGCTGATAATAACAACAATTTTCTAACGTCATAATTCTACAGCATCAGTGCAGTGTAGTCTTCCTTTCTATTGATAAATACACATATATTTTTTTTCTGGTGGTTCTTAGAAAAAACACCTTACAGCTAAACCCAACATGCCTGCCAGTAAAATTACTTGTCACCCAGCATGTAGGGGGTGCCGAGTGGTGGGACCTGTTTGGGGGGGCCGAGGCACGCGATGGCGGTGAGCTGACCATGATGGGGAATTCTTAGAATTCTTCGCCGACACCAAACGTCAGTGCTTTTCCTATCTTGCTTCTTCATTGTCCTCCATAGAGAATGACATAAAATAGCTGACCTTCACAAATGTACTATGGTTGCCTTATGAACAAGAAAATGCTCCAGAATGGATAAATGTAAAAAAAAATGTTTCAAGGAGAATACTAAATATCTAACCAAATATTTTTTGATAGCTGACATTTCCACAGTAATATGTGACAAACCAGAAAAGGCCAGGCTCCTCTTAGAACATGTTGAAAAAGGAGAGACGCCGGGACTGAAGTCTGTTGTTCTCATGGACTCTGTGGATGTGGAGTTAGTGGAGAGAGGCAAGAAATGTTCTGTACACATTCAGACCATGCGCGAAGTGGAGGTATGTTGGCTTTAAAGAACTCTCATGAATAGTCTTACACGTGTACTTAATCCCCCTGTTCTATATGCACTTGGTCCAGTTCAAATCCATTTTGCCATTGCTAAGCAGTGTGATCAGACCCACAACTGTCCAATCACACTTCAAGCAAGTAGGTGGAATTCTGAGTGACAGCACTCGTCTCTGGCAGCAGGGGAAGCTCTGGAGACCAGTGCTGCCATTCAGAAAAGATTATATAGCTTGCAGGCTGCGTGTCTGTCTTCGGCTGCATGTCAGATGTATCACATAGTCCCGCAGAGCTTTTACTATTCTACATGAACAGGCAGTGCTGCAGGGCTGTGCCAGATATAGCACCTGCTTCGACAGCACTAATCAATCATTTCTAACAGTAAAACGTCACTCAGCTTTGTGGGGCTGTGTGATAGATCTCCCAGGCTGTATATTTAAAGCAGATGTAGATAGTCACATCACCGCATAGTACTGACTGATCTTTTACTATTATAAATAAATTATCAGCACTGCAGGGCCGTGTAATAGAGCTTTTGGTGCCCTGTATGTTTACTAGCAGCTATCAACTCTATCACACAGCTCTTCGGAACTGACTGTTCATTCATAATAGTAAATGAAGTGGTGACTGTACCTCTCCCCTACAGGAACACCCATATATTTGACTTCAGACTGAGGTGGAACTACAGCCAGCATTAATATAAATAAAGAGGTGCCTTTTATTCATAATGGTTCACCGATCAGAACGGGACCAAGTGCTATATGCACTTGGTCCCCTCGTGTAATCCTAAAAAAAAAAAAGATTTTCATGAATTCTTCTTTACATATCTTTCCTGTATTGTAATTGTGTAGTAGAACAAACATGCCTGTGGTTTTAGCTCTGTATTATTACAGTACTTATCTTACAGATTAGTATAGGCAGCCCAATGAGTTAGGCATGCTTGCTATGGTTGTTTGGAGTTTACAAGTTCTCTCTCTCGTATTAAAGGTAAAGCTATAACCTTTTCTGTTTTTTCTTGTCTTTTTGGTAAAACTGCATTGTTCTTGCATAAAGAGTTGTCTTTTCTATGCAGACGGTACGGTGTCCAATGTCCCCAGTGATTAAGTAAACAATGGATACAAAAAAAGATCAGCATGCTACACTTTTTTCCTTATGCTTCCTTGTAGTTTATTTCATGAGTGCCTTTTGTATGCAGCTGATCCATTCATGCATAGGGAAGAACAGTTCCAAATGCAGGATTACTCTGCCCTGCATTTATCTCCCAACTCTCCTATGTATTTGTGCACTGACATGATAGAGAACAGAAGGGGGAGGTGAAAACATGTTAACAAGCCTTGCTGCCAGACAGAGCAGATTGTAAGGGCCAATGTGCGTGTCTCTTATGCCTTATTCTTGCACATTTCTGCAAGCATATCAAAATTGAGGTTGTGCTATAAAAAAGGAAAATGTTACCCTCTGTTTCCTGTATTATTTAACATGCTTTTAATAAAAAAAAAAAAAATAACTATGATTTGCACATGTATTTTCAAAGAGTATATGTGACCCTGTATACATTGGAAATGGTAGTTTGTGAGCCCACTGTCACGCAGCTGTGCGAACCCTGAGCAGTCTTAATGTTACATACATAGTTACATAGTTACATAGTATTTGAGGTTGAATAAAGACATTAGTCCATCAAGTCCAACCTATTAGGATCTCATTCTAGGAGTACCTGTACCCCTGTATATTACGGTCCCTTAAGAAATCGTCCAAAAGTTTCTTGAACAATTCCACATTCTTTGCTGAAATCACTGTCTGTGGCAGTGAGTTCCAGACCCTAACTGATCTTACTGTGAAGAACCCCCTTCGCCCCTTGTGCTGGAATTTTTTTTCCACCAATTTTAGGTGGTGGCCTCTAGTTTTTGTAATGGAGTTAATTTTAAACAGTTTATCGCTAATGTTGCTGCCACCATTGAACATTTTGTACATGGAGATCATATCCCCCCTCAATCTCCTCACCTCCAATGTGAACATGTTTAA
Source organism: Nanorana parkeri (assembly GCF_000935625.1). Taxonomy (NCBI): domain Eukaryota; kingdom Metazoa; phylum Chordata; class Amphibia; order Anura; family Dicroglossidae; genus Nanorana; species Nanorana parkeri. The sequence continues at coordinate 888,599 of NW_017306363.1, forward strand.
ATTTAGTAGCCTTGTCTCGTAGCTCTGGTCCTCCATACCCCTAATTAGTTTGGTTGCCCTCCGCTGGACTTTTTCCAACTCAAGGACATCTTTTCTTAGTACTGGTGACCAGAACTGGACCGCGTACTCCAGATGAGGTCGAACCAATGATCTATAAAGTGGCAAAATTATAGACTTGTCCCTGCAATACATCCCCTTTTTAATACAGGACAAGACCCTGCTAGCTTTGTTTACAGCAGCCTGGCACTGCAAACTACCTTTCAGTTTGTGGTCTACAATGACCCCCAAATCCTTCTCCATTTCTGACTTCCCCAGCGGCATACCCATAATTGTATAACCCATTTGTTTATTTTTAATTCCAAAGTGCATTACTTTGCATTTATCGACATTAAACCTCATCTGCCACATTAATGCCCACTCCCCTATTTTATCCAGGTCCTCCTGTAATGTTATAGTGTCTAAGTCCGTGTCTATTACCCTCCCAATTTTGGTGTCATCCGCAAACACGGAAATATCGCTGTTAACACCCTCCCCGATGTCATTAATAAATAAGTTGAACAATATGGGACCCAGCACAGAACCCTGAGGCCATACACAATGTTGCCATACACTTTACAACCATCGCAAGACCTTAGTCTTGCGATGGTTGTAAAGTACTTAAAAAAACGTACGATCTGCCCATCTTGGACAGGCAGATCGTACTCTCGATCATCGCAAGCCCGCCCCCCTGTCGAACCTTTAAGGTGCCCATACACTGCACGATTCGCGTACGAGAATCGAGGGAAATCCCGCGATCGTACGAAAATCGTGCAGTGTATGGAAGGCGTGCGACCGTTTCCACTGTACGGTCGCACGTCTTCTGTCTAACCAGCATTCTAGAAAACCCGCCGGGAATCGTACGATTCTCGGCGAGTTAGCAGCCTGCTGGTTCGACAACTGCCAAACGGGCCGGTGTGCGCACGCGCACACTGCCCGTTTGCAGTCATTGTAAGCCCGCTCCTCATTACAGTCATCGTAAGCCCGCCCCTCAGGGGTCGGGCTTGCGATGATCGAGAGTACGATCTGCCTGTCCAAGATGGGCAGATCGTACGTTGTTTTAATCACTTTACAACCATCACAAGACTAAGGTCTTGTGATGGCTCGATTCTCGTACGATCGCGGGATTTCCCGCGATTCTCGTACGAGAATCGAGCAGTGTATGGGCACCTTTAGAGTGATGATGCAAATTCTCCTTAAGCTCAGTTATTATTAATAAAGCATTTGTATATAAATTTAAAATCAATTTATGCAGCACTTCTCATTCTGTGCATTCATATTGCATGTTTGAAATATTAGGGCTGCAATACATATATTCCAGTGCTGGGACTATGGTTGGCCTTTTGACTACTCTGGGAAGCCATAACCTTTGGTGGGATAGATGGCTGCCTTATACAAGGCACCTGCACAAAGTCCCAATGGGTGGATGGCGGCGCCCAGGGTTTGGAGGATATACTAAGTAGAGAAAAGCAACTTTTCCCCATGTTGCTGGGCAGATGTGGCAGGAGATACATGCTGCTATGGCTTTGATAACAAAATAGCTTGCATTGTGCTATTAAAGTGATAGAGGCTAACGTGCTTAGGGTAGAAAAGGGGAGAATAGCAGGCCTTCATGGGTGCAACTCGTATGAAATGTTTCTATAAAACACAAAAGATTTTAAACAAATGATTTGAAAAGTTGATACAAAGTTTGTTTTGAAATATAAAAATGAAAAATAAAACTTTCGATTACAATTATTTATTTAAAGAACTGCAGCCAAAACTTTTTTTTTTTTACATTTTTCGGTAGAGTAAGGGAGGTTTATAATCCAATAAGCTGTTTTGCCATCTGTGTCCCATTGGGGTTGTTTTCTATCACTTCCTATCTGATAGCCACAACAGGAAGTGAGAGGAAATCCCTCCAAAGAGAGGGAAATCCCTGGTGGTCACCAGTGGCACAAGAACTAGTGCCCCCATTGGAAGTTTTCCCATCTATTCCTGTTCTGGTGACAGCCCAAAATTTTGGATTTTCTTTCACTTTCAGTGATAACTTTCCATAGGACAAACAGGGTGAATCTCCCTAATGGGAACACATACATCAATATAAACCTGACAGGTGTTCTGATCCCTCTCCACTCTATTCAGAACTAAGAAAGTTTTTGCTTCAGTAGCACTTTAACTATTAAACAGCCAGTCATTTGGCTGCAATTATCACAGGTGGTTTAAATGTTGGGAATGTTAGGGAGATTGCATTTGTAGCATTCCTATTTCTCGCCTGGCCAGAGAGGATTTAGTGAATATCATTGTCTTCACTTAGCAAGAGAGTTGTGGTCATTCTGCAGGTTTGCTAATGTAAATGTCTCCTGTTGTTTTTATTTGTAGGAATGTGGGAAGCAAAACAGAAGACCACCATTTGTAAGTGAAGAGTTGGCCCCTTCATTCTTATAGTACAAGTGATATAATGTGCTGGATTTTTTATTACACATAGAGGTCAACTTAAAGAGGAACTTTAACCACATCTTTAAAATAACAACAAAGACACCTTTAGAAATGTTTAGTAATGACAATCTACAAACACATACTTCTAGATAATTGCCGGCTTTCTATTCTTTGCATACCTTATTTTTCTTTTCTTTCCCTGACTTCTGACAGTGGCCATTTTTCTAAGGGCAGACTATTAGATCTCCCTTTACTTCCTGAAACTCTGACACATGTGGCTAGGACATGTGTCCATGCACATCATCACAGGGGGAGGAAAATGCCTTTCCCTGGGATCTAGTGAGAATACAGATGAGATTTCCCAGCAATGCTATGCTGATGTAACCTTCCCAGGATGCAATGCTTTGACACATTACATCATTTGTGCCACAAGTGGACCAGGAAGTAGATAAACTATATCTGTAAGTAAATGAAAAACGTGTTTGTTTAACTGATGAATGTAAGATGATTTTAAATCAGCATGCAGAGCTGCATTCTGATGTGATTTTCAGTGAAAGGGGGTAAAGGTCCACTTTAGGAAGCTTTACTATTTATCTAGTCTAGCCTTTGACAACCTTTTTAGCCTGGTGGAACCCTGGAAATAATTTTTAGGTCTCTGGGACCCCCTGCTAAAAATGATTATACCTACAGCTCATGGTACATTAGCATGATTATGAACTTTTAGAAAGTTTTAAATTAAAGACTTAATAATGTGACTTACCTATCCTATTTGACACCCACGGCAGATTTTTTTTTTTACAAAGCCCTGCTCTATACAACAAAATCATTTCAGTAATAATCTTGAAATTAAATTAATAATAATAGAAAAAAACCCCACAGATGGTAAAAATTGTGTTTTTCCCTCACATAAATGGTCAGTGTAGAAGTGCCCCAGTGGTAGATTGCTGGTAGATTAGTGATCTGCTGCTTACTGCAAGGAACCCTTAGGAACCCCAGGAGGAACCCTAGTGTCCTATGGAACCTTGGTTAAAAAGGCTGATCTAGAAATTTGAGATTTAGTTTTTACTAATTTAGAGTGGGGAATGGTTAAACCCTCTATCTGTTTTTTTATTGCTTAGATTGTGGTAGAGAGGAGGAGCGCAGTCAGAGGCGTAACTAGAACCTTCAGGGCCCCGGTGCAATAAACCATGAAGGGCCCCCCCCCCAACCCCACGGCACTGCATGGTTAACAGGAAGGCTGCCGAGGTCCCCAGCAAGCGTGGGACCTCAGGCAACCGCTTGTTTAAAATTTTAGTGCCGGTGTTCTGTCGAGAACGCCGACCCAGTATCTGCGTTTATGTACAGACGTGATTAACGAGGAAATTTTGTAATCGTTAATTGTGACCGTAAATGATATGCCGTCCATGGCAGAAAATGCAGCTGGGACTTGTAGTCCTACATAGTTGGTGCTATTCTGCATTGCTGTATAATCATCATACAGCAATGCAGATTGCCACCAGCTGTGCTGGACTACAAGTCCCAGCAACACACTCTCTCTCTCTCTTCCCAGCACCCGCTCCCACTCCAAACTTAGCTTACCTCTCCTGCAGGCCCATGGCCCTCTCCCTCGTCTCGGCGGCCAGGGGGCAGAGCTAAGAGGAGACTGACCTCTTAGCTCCGCCCTAAGAGGCGGGGCCATCAAATTCTCTGAGATCAGTGACAGCCTCCAGCCCTTTTGCACAGCTGCCCGTACATGCTGCGGGTGGCTGTGCGACAGGGAAGGAGCGGAACGATCGCGGGGGCCCTCTACTTCCTTGCTGGGCCCCCCCAAGTGGCGAAACGCCAGGTCCCGGTCGCAATTGGGACCGCTGCGACCCTGGTAGTTCCGCCAGTGAGCGCAGTTATGCACAATTATTCTGTAATGCGCAGGTGAACACTTCCGTATTCACCTGTCAGTCATCTGGCTGCTATAGCCAGAGAGAAGAAGCTGATGAAGCAGATCTCTGCTTCATCAGCTTCTTTTGGAGTCCCCAGGTGAGATTGGGGGTCCTGGAGACCCCTAAAGTCTCCATAAAGGGGACCTGTCAGTGTGCCTTTGCTATTATATAGGGGGATTGTTATCCCCCTATGTTATAGCAATAACAATAAGTTAAAAAAAATATATATATAAATAAAAAAAGTTTAAAAAAAATAAGTCACATATAAAAAAAGTTTAAAAAAAACCCCAAAAATTCCCCACCCCCACGTTTACGCACATATAAACGTAAATACACGTCTGGTGCATCAGCGCGCGAAAACACAATTGCGCTACACACGTTACATATCCCCGCAGACGTCACAGTGAGAGCAATCATTTTAGGGCCATCAATCACTGATAACACTAAACTGATGAGCGGTAAAAGCTTTTTAAGCGTCGCCTATGGCCAATTTTGGGTATTACAGGTTTTTGAGGATTCGCGCGCGCACGCAATTTTAAGGCTTGACATGTTTGTTGTCTTTTAACCTGACGTGACCCCATCTCTTATATTTTACCAAACAATTGGGTCATAATAAATGTTTTATCATTTAATATAGGGGAAACTAATTTGTTTTTTTTTTATTCGGTAATTTTTCCTTTATATAGTAAAAAATAAAACCCCCAGTGGTGAATAAATACCACCAAAATAAAGCTCTATCTGTCCCCAAAAAATAGTATAAAATTCATTTCAGTACAGCGTTACATGACGAAATAAATGTCAGTCAAAGTACCGCAGCGCTGAATACTGAAAAATGGCCTTAATGGGAAGGGGGTTTAACACCGCGGACTTCAACTGGTTAGAAGTCTAAAAACGCTTGTTAAATCCCTCAGGGGACCCAGTTCACATCACACTTGTCCAAGAGAGATCAGTGTAGTAGCTGTCTTGTGTTGTTGTGGGCTTGTGTTCATGCGACTAACAGCACTCCTCTGCACCCATCGTCATTCACAACAAAACATGCCTACAGTTACTATTTCACTCTCACCCCTGAAATAGCAGGCAACTGGTGGACAAGTCTGGGGTCAGTGTTTTCAGTGCAAAGAGGGTAACAGAGGAGGCATAGGGCTACATGATTACATGATTTTTGCATAGAATTCAGTTTGAATTTCATCTATATCTTAAGCTGAATTTATCTAAAATAAAATCTTTATTTTATTCCTTATCTACAGCCTCCAAAACCTGAAGATTTGTCTATTGTATGCTTCACCAGTGGTACTACAGGTAAGTGGCAACAAATCCAAGCACCGTTTTGACGCAGTGTGTGCAGTGTGCGCCTAATTACTCCAATCACAATTTCAAAAGGCAAAGGTACTCCCTTTTAAAAGATTGGTCATCCATATGAGATCTTTGGGTTTCTGATGAAGTCCTAATACACTAGAATATGTCTTTCATTAATCTTTCAGACTCATTAGTCCCCTTCAGTGCAAGGTATGGAAACAATGACTTCTCACGAGTTGGGCTTGGAATAAAACAGTATAATTGGTCAAGTCATGCTAATAGGGACAAAAATATCCAAAAACACTCCATTAACACTCTAATTTACCTCCTGGACACTCCTTAAAAATCAAACGGTTTATGTTTTTTTTTTCTTTTTCTTTAATGAAGAAAATTAATTACTGTTAGTAAAGTGACACTAAGCTAAGGAGTTAAATCTTAAAAATGCATTCAAGTATGCTAACTATTAAAAAAATTGTAACTTATTAGTGTATCACTTGTGCTGTACTGTCCTTCCTTCTATAGTTTGGCTACTTTTGTTCCACATGGTCGCACCCATGATGGGAGTACAATCTCAATACAATGTTGTCCATCAAGGGAGTGAGCTTGGAGCGGTGGCTACTTTACAACACACACAGGGACCATGGGGAACAAAAGTAGCCATCCTCAAAAAGAAAGTACAGTGTCAGCATGAATTCAGAGATGATTTGAGGATCTACAGCCAATTGATACATTAATATGATACATTTTTGTTAACATTGAATGTACTTGTATTCATTTTTAAGATTGAACTCCTGAGTTTATTGTCACGTAAAGATTGCTTATTGGTTACTTATTATACTGGGGGACAATACCTACAAAATGGATGTCCTTGCAAAAAGGCTGGCAAAGGCTTCTACTAAGTATATAGAAAAAACTTTGATTTAAAAAAAATAATATTTGCTGCAAAAATAGTTTGCATGTGATCAGTAGGCATCAAATCGTTGGAATGTCATGTTTGGATAGACGTAGCTTTTAGGAACTCACATTCTGTAGTATGTGTTTATATTATGTACTATTTTGATTAGGCCTTAAAACATCAAAACTGAGTTACAGCTAGTATTATTTAGCTAATACTAGATTTCCCCTGAGTAGGAGCAATGTAAATAGAAAGGTCCTTCCGCAGCACTATGGCAATGTATTAAGAGAACACAGGCAAACATATTCAAGATGCATGTACTTTTACAGCTTTCATCAGAGACATACTCTTTCTTCTGTTTGTAGGCAATCCTAAAGGTGTCATGCTGACTCACGGCAATGTGGTGGCAGACTTTTCCGGATTTCTAAAAGTGACAGAGGTGAATACTTCAGCACAAGACTTACTGGCTGGTGTGCTATCATTTACACTATACTAAAGGCACATGGTCATCAATGATCAGAGTTTTTCAAATATGCTTACTAAAATTATAATGGTGATTTTATGATGCTGTTTTATGTTTATTGTCTATTAAGCGCCTTACTAGATTACGTTTATCATTTCAACAGTACCATCAAATTATATATTGGTCAACCAATTAGAATATGCATCAATGGTCTGACTGAATGTCATGGTGGTCTCTGATCTGATGTATTATTGAAATTAGTTTGTCATATTGGTACTTACATCTTAATCCATGTCCACTGTACCAATAGGTGCAAAGAACAGATGTTTTGTAAACCTAAAGCCATACACACACACACACACACACAGCACAAAGCTTAGAAATCCTTGTATACTATGTAGAAATCAATGGAGTGTTGATTTTAGTACAGTAGGTACTCTACATATGATTCAGTGGAGAGTGTACAATCACATGTTCAGGCCCCAGTGGCAGAATTTTGACAAACAGCTGTGTGGGGTTGAAGAGCTCAACAGCCAATGTCTTGCTGGATTGGTGTGAGTACAAAAATGGGAAGGGGGCTGGGGGCCCTACAGAAAATGTGTAATTACACCAAAGTTACATTTTAAGTAAAATACCTTTAATTCAGAGTTAGAAAGAAATGATGATGGGTCCATTGTATTATGGGGGAATCTGGGATAATTTGTTGTAGGTCAAATCTAACCACATACAAACATGCCGCAACCAGGACACCAGAATTGTGAAGACACTACCCCCCCCCCCCTTTTTTTTCTAGATGGGGTCCAAAATTTGTGTCCTTCGTGGCCTGCTGCAGCCTACGACAATAATACATTTTGGTGTTGTACAGCAAGCCCTCTGTTGCTACTGTCTATGTCCCTTTAACAAACTTACACGTATCCGTTCAGGTATTTGAACCATCTCTCCTACCATATGAATGTATTTGATAGCAGAAGAGCTCCTAATGCTATGGGTGTTTCTATCTTTAGAGAGTGTCATAAAGTCATAAGCATCTCTATGGAGAAATATTTCCATAGCATAGAAGAGCAGGACAGATTTCAGGGAGGATCATAGTGAGAGGCTAAAGTAAAATGTAAGTGAGAAGGTGAAACTGTGTGGGTGGATTGATGTTATACCATTCTGTGAGGGGAACATTGATTATTAGAGAATAATTGATATCATTATAGAAAGTAAGGATACGAATGCCGAATCCTTTACATTTCATGCACTCCTGCTATGAATCAACCCATTTAGAATATAGATTTAAACACATATCATAAGTAAGTAAATAATTTAAAATTAACCTTTATCTTGGTTTGCAAAATGCAAATATCTTTATCTTTAATTATCTTTGTGTATATATAAATTCAAAAATATCTTAATGTAGCTGTAAGAAGACACTTAAATCCTGTAAATATAAAATATTATGATACTAATACTAAGTACTAGAGAACTGCATCTCAGTATTTAAAATTCACAAGGAATAGTTTAGGGAAAACTATGGGTTTGTTTACATTGAATTGTTATTAGGTCAGCATTAAACTGGAAGTGCCATTCATTTGGATGACAACAAGGCATCAATCACAATTATTTATAAAACTAAAACTCTTGTATGTGTAGTACTTGTGGTGAATTGTTTGCCTCGCATAATAGGATTTACAGTATGTAGAAAAGAAGACTGATGCATTTTCTATAGGCCAGTCACCATTTTATAGCACAAATGGATCTCTATGTGTCATTATTCTCAGTCAAAGCATTTTTATGATAGTGATCTATAGCACATATTTACTGTATATAAGCCCACCTCACACTACATATCATAACATTTAAAGAACTCTGGGAAGAAAATTCTTAACCCTTGCAGTGGGGCTACCCCTTGAACGCAATTCTTCTTTAACCCCTGACTCTAGCTAAAACTTTTTTCTTTTCATTGTTTATGTCTACTTGCCCCATTGTTGCCTTTCTTTTCATTTCTGCTACTAATGGCCCAGTGGGTCTAAGAAAGCAAAAAAAAGAAAAAAATTGACAGAGGTTCTAGCTCTTCCCCATGCTATTTGATGAAACTTAAGAGTTGGACTTTAATCTATGCCCCTGGCTCATATTTCATTACCGATTTTATCCTCATATACCATGCATTTCTCATTATTTATTTCATAAAACTGTTAAGATGAAGGTAGTTGTCTAATGTGAGATGATGTCAGGGGAATGGAAATCTGCCCCAATAGTTTTAGTTTCTAGGCCTGCCTGTGTTGAGCATATACCTATATTTTTTGACTGAAGTTAGTCAGCTCAGTTTAGTATAATTATTTTAGGGACTAAAACCTTGAGACATGCCAAACCATTTAGCAGTGTCAGATTAAGAGCATCATGGGCCTGGTGCTGAGGATTTTGGTGAGAAGTAGCAAAGAGGGCTCTCTAATTAGGAAGCCACTCACTTGGGGGCCCCAACGAGTGGCTGCCTAATATGTCTGATTAGAGAGCCACCGGTGTTCTATAATTTTTCTGGACCTTATGACGGGGTCTCAGGTGTTAGAGGTATGCTAGCTCACACACATGCGCCCTTGTTCTAAAAATTTTCTCGGCCCATGAAATTTCTCCACCGCATCACTTCTGGCTGATAATGTGTGTTCATTATCATGAAATGTAATTTTTGGACTGATAAATGCAAATATATCGACATCATTCAGCCATAGAATATAACCAAAGGTAACAATTTTTCACTGGCCTGTATACTAACCTGAGCTGGACAACTGGGGGAAGCGCCAATCTCCAACCAAAATATTCTTTCTCCTGGCTGTACCTGTGCAGTAAAGCCCCATAGACCTTGAGCCTAGCATGCCTCCAACAGCTGAAACACTTCCGGCGACGTGGTCCAACATTCTTATGAGGCACATAAAAATTCTAGAACACTGCCGCCTCTGCCTGATTGTGTTCAGCTTGGCCGGCCCGGATTGCCATTGGGCATACTGAGGGGATCCAGGCTGGCCGAGGCTATTTTCCATGGTGGCCCTGGAGTTGGCGCACCAGTAGCCCCTATGTTAAACCGGCCTTGCCTTCTACCAGTATTTGGAACTGTCAACAAGCTTTTTGTGTCTGAATGTTGTTAATCTGTTGTAGTGCCTTGTATTTTATTTGCACTATTTTTGATATAATAAAAAAAGTATATCAATGCAGAATTTATTTGTTTTTTACCTTGTAAGAACACTAGGTTTTAAAGGAAAAAAAATTAATAAATGCAAACTTCTTTATTAAAGAAACAATATGTATTTATTATTTTTTTGCGTAGAAGCCAGTAAAGTATTGCAACCATGATCAGTAGATTGCAGGTTCAATGCTCTGGCTCCTGCAGACAGTTCCTCCCATAAATGCCTGTACCGAGGTGTGGACATTCAGTAACATGAAAGGGAGGCAGAGTTAATGGACTATAGGTGTGGTGACATCACCACACTTGTATTCCTTTGAAACTACAAGCCCTCTGCTGCGAAGGCAGATGGGACTTTCAGTTCCTCCATCCTGTGGATGGGTGATGTGGCTGTGTGGACAGAGCCATGCACAGATGTGCAATTTACAAGAGAAAACAGCAGCCTGTGGAGAGAAGAAACCGCAATTTAGCAAAGTGGGGGTGGGTTGTAGGGGCTGCAATCTGACCATATTTCATGTAACACCCTAAATATAGGTGTAACATGAAACATGGTCAGAAAGGTAAACTTAGCCCTAAATGAAAGTTAGAACTAATAGCAGCTCAGCTGTTTGCAGAAGAGCTCTGAGGCACATAAAACATTTCATGTGTTGACAATCACCATTGCTTGATATTTCTTAAATCCTAGGGTTCCAATAAAAATAAATTAATGGGCCTGTATGGGACTGATAGCTCCCTCCTAGCAAATGACTCTACGCGTTCAGTGAAGCTTCTCACCATATTTCATGTCTACTGGTAAAAAGTATTTAGTGATAGTTGAACTATAACACTTGATGAAGGGAGACTTTTAAAAATAGGCTCAGTACCCTTGGCCTCTCCACCAAACAGTAGGATCCTCACAAGTTGAATTAGAGGCTGTCCCCTAAGTATATCCCACTTAATATATTCCCATTGCACACGTTCCTGGAAAGGGCCAACACATTTCTGGAAAGGGCCAAATGTATGAGGGAGCTATAGCAACTGCCAGCTGGTCGACTGGTATCAGCACATAGATAAGAACATACAGTATGTCTCTGGCATACCATGGATCCCACAGCAAGGATTCATGGTGTGCTGGCAACATATGTTCATTGTTCTGTGTGATTGAAGAAGGCACCTTTTCCAGATGTTTAGTAGTAGTTTGCACTGCAGAAAAATCAGGACTCTGGAATATGTGGAAGTGCATGAAAGTAGGTTTCTGTGCAAAGAGGTACAGAGTTTTGGGAAATAAAGAAATCCCATTTAAAGTGAACCTGAGCCCACATTATGTGAATCGTAACCTATAGTTATTATAAAAGAAGAATAAACGAAGTAAAATGGTAGTAGCCTTAGTTTTACATAGTATTTGGGGTTGAATAAAGACATACGTCCATCAAGTCCAACCCATATAGGTCCACACATCATCTCATTCTTAGGGATACTGGTATCCCTGGATATTACGGTCCCTCAAGAAATTGTCCAAACGTTTCTTGAACAAATCTACACTCTTGGCTGAAATCACTGCCGATGGCAGTTTCAAGTGGAAATGCAGATATAATATTCATAGTAATATAGTATAAGAATGAATTTAGTTTGTTAAAGATTAATAATATTTGTTTAGTTAATTGCAAAATGTAAACTTAGAAAGGGCAGTTTTTACAGAATAAGATCAACCCTATGTAAGTTCCATCTAGGTTCAATATGGTACATGCTTACATCATAACGATGTGCTCACGGAATTATGCCTACATCACTCTCAAACATCATATCGTGATGCATGCACAGTGTCATGTAGACATTTTCACTCCCACCTTATTTGCGGTTCTTTGCCCTGTATAGTTTCAGACACCCTGTTTGTTGCGTCTGCCACTGCAGCACATGCACGCGGGTCCTCCTCAAACTTTAATGAAAGCATGTGTAGTAATGTGTGTATATTCCTCATGCATGTGCATTGTAATGTCACTCCCACGCTCTGGATGCTCCTGATACTTCCATCAATATGTCGGTAAGATCCTGCGCATGTTGTTGTGGCATTACAGAATGGTCACTAATGCACATGGTCACTAACTGCTATGTTAATGGAAGCATTGAGGAGTATCAGGTGCAGGGTAGCGACAATACACTGTGTATGTGTGGGGGATATACACACATTACCATGCATGCGTGGTTCAGGGGGCAATAATATGGTGGTTAGAATCATGCAAGCGTGGGGCAAAGAGCCGAACATTTGGCCACTCGCACATGCACGGGACACAAAGTTAAGCCAAAAGCAGCTGGAAAGATGGTTTTTGCCATACCGTTCAATGAACAGGCACATTTTTGCTAGTATTTACATATTCTTTATGTCTGTGGTCTGGCCACGGGTACACTTTAACACTTTAAGATGAGATTCACCAAAATAAATGTATGAACTCCAGGCAGATATAAATGACACAAATTGATGCACCTCTGCATTCATGAATACATTAATAAATATATATGTTTTCAAAGCAAGCAGTGTAGGTACCTGGATTTGACCTGCTATCATCCTTTTGCAGTCCCCTGTATGGCAGAGCTCAAGCTGTGAGTGGAAGAAGCAGCACAAGGAGCCAATCAGTAGTGCTGCAATGCTCATGTGCTAACAAGGAACATGCTGATAGGAGAAGTGAGCAGAGTAACATAAAGATGTGCTCTTCAGTCTTCTGCTTCTCCATTTGCTATCAGCAGAGAAAAAGAGACAAGTTTTATGTCCTGACAGACAGGGATCTGCAGTGTGGCAGAGCTGTGTAAAACTGGATTGCCAGAAATATAAATCATTTGGCAGGTATAGCAGCTCCCATATCTATTTTATTTGTGTATTTCATGGTTTGCCTGGAGTTGAGCTTTAATCATACTTTTGTGATAATTATACAGGTGTGGTTACGTCCAACAGTTTGTTTACTAGGTAGGCGCTATGATGATATTTCATAATAATAATAATAATTCCCAGCCTCTCTCAACATGACAAAAGCACATCAGAGACAAAGCTGTTTATTCCAGCCGGAAGCATTCTGTGGTGTTTTGTATGTTTACTACTCCTGCTAACATACTCTAGCCTCATTGACCTTGTGGCCTAACACTGTACTCTGTATGCTGCTCTCTTCAACCTACCTATTTCTCTTGACAAACCTTCCCCTTTTTGCACCATTTTTCTTCTTTATTGTTTTATGACTTTCTCGTTGTCTTCCTGTCAGTGTTTCTCTCCTTTTCTGTCTCCCACGCCCTTCACCTGCAGAAAGTGATATTTCCGAAACAGGACGATGTGCTCATCTCCTTCTTGCCTCTGGCTCACATGTTTGAGAGAGTAATACAGGTAAGCCGCTTGCCTGATCTGACTTGGCCTTGTTGGGCTGCTGTGTTTTTTTTTTCTTTCCAGAGTCAGTGGTCCCCAACATCTGAGGATGTACACATTTCCTATTTGCCTTTAGCACACATGTTTGAGAGAATGGTGCAGGTAAGGTCTTTGTGTAGGTGAAAGTAGTGACACTCTCACCAAGAATCAAGCTGTGCGAAATGTAATAATCTGAGATGATTAGTAAAACAAAATCAAAATAATATCTGAAATAAAAAAATTAATAACTGGTAAAACCAATTACTAGAAGGGATTTTAAATACTAACACTGATGTATTATAGAGGTTGATGTCTAGTATACAGCTAACCTTATGACTTGTGAGATCCCAGATAGCAAAATTAGTTCAAATCCTAAATGTCTTGTGGTTTGAAGCAGTGGTGCTCAATGGTTTGAGATTTTAAATAGCAGACTTCACATTTGGGAATCACAGATAAGTTTTTTCCCTCCAAGATCCCAGCACCCTCTATTGAGTGATCGAAGTGTAGAAGTGCCAACTCAAAACATTCTGAAGACAGAATGCTTACAGTTTTGTCTTTTTAATTGCTTAACAATCCATAGAACACTTTTCAGTAGTCTTAACTTCTTCAGTGCTTTTAAGTCGGGCATCCTGCCCAGAACTGTTTAGTGGAAATGGCTGTTTTGATATAAATGTATGAACAGATAATGTAATTATAAGAGCAGTCCTGCAGTTGTAGTACTCTATCTCACATAGGTCCTTAAAGGAGAACTATGGGGTTAAGGCTTTTCCCCATAGTTCTCCTTAGGGTAACGGGAGGACACAAACTAGCGTCCTCCCGTCACCCTAGGCTCAGTATACCGCGAGCTGTAGCTCGCGCTATACTGAGACGCCGCAGTATACTGCGAGCTGCTGCTCGCGGTATACTGAGACGCTGAAGCGGATCCCGACAATTATGTCTGGATCCGCCCAGCTGCGTGACTGACAGCTGGCTCTGCCTATCTAGAGGCAGAGCCAGCTGTACCCGCCCCCTCCTCCGTCCGTTCCGCCAGTCAGCGCTGGCGGATCGGTGCGGGGAGGGGGGAATACAGCCCCTCCCCTGTCACGGCAGAGAGCCGTGACAGGATCGAGAGGTGAGCGTACGCCGGTATGTGTTCGCTCACTTCCCGATCTACTAAGCCGACCTGTGACAGTCTCATTGTCACAGGTCGGCTAGAACTATGAGGTGAGTGAAAAGCACTCACCTCATAGTTCTCCTTTAAGACTGAACATGTTAAAACTTCAGAAATTAATTCATGATATGTTTTATGGATTTTTGAGCAAATTAAAAGACATAACATTATAAATCCTTATAAATAAGTCTTCAGGAGCTTCTACACTTCAATTTGCTCCCAATCTGTGAAGATGATGGGGGTGAGTCTGATTTTGTCCCCCAGTTCAGAGCAAATGCGGGCCTTCATTTAGTAATTTGCCAGGTCCCTCCACATTCCACAGGACAGAGATCTGCTATCTGGCCTGTGATCTTCAGCCCTAGTGAAAGTCCAAAATATCTCTGTAAGCCTTTTATAGCTGTCCCTCATTAAAGGCATGTCACCAAGCACTCATCTGTCACCAGAGGACAAGTTAATATAAACACGAGCAGGTCTGGTAAAGGTAATGACTCTAACGACCCTGCATTCACACAAAAGTCGAAAACCTGAGTTACAAAATCAGCTACATTTCATAATTTAGAATTTGGCGGGGATAGTGTACAAGTAAGGGTTATCCTCCTCCTTGCTTTCCCTCCCCAGCCCTGCCCTAGGGGCCGGCTCCGGGACACCCCCCAAAAGGGGCTTATATAATATGTTGTCTAGGCGACTAGACATGGCTCTTGTGTTAAAAACATCAAGGAGAAACTAAGAAGTCTTAACATCGCACAAGAGTTCCTCTTTAACCCATGGACATTATATGCTGAAAAGTAAGCCCTCAAGGGCAGGGCCCTCCTTACCATCTTGTCTTGAATTGTATTGTAATTGTAATGTCTTCCTTATATTGTAAAGCACTGCGCAAACTGTTGGCGCTATATAAATCCTGCAACTGTAAAGATATGGACTTTAAATGGAAATTATAGCAGGTGCTTCCAGTTCCCCAGAAGTACTTGTTATATGTCTATAAATGACCCAATCATCACAAGGGTTGCATAACATGCTCCTTTAATGCCATATATAGCCATACTTAAGCAGTCTTAAGCTTGGTGGTCATACAGCCACCCTGTAATCAGTTTTTAAATAATAATTTAATTAAAAGGCACACTTGCATCTTCTTGTTTGATGCTTTATTGAGTGCAGCTACACATCTGCCCATACTCGCTCAGTATGGTCAAACCTGGTATGGTCTGATATGGGTGTGATGAAAGCACACATTTTTATTTACCAGTTGCCATGCAAAAGAGAACAATTGTCAGTTGCATAGGAATTGTACCATGTGCTGCACAATCTGTGTGAAATATGGAACTCTTCTGACACTAAGGTGATTTGTTGTAGCTACATACAGTTAGCATGTAATAGCAATTAAAAGTGATTGAACATTTGGAGCTATGTGCCACCATTAATTACTAAGACATGCTACTTGTGTAACTCATACCATAGGGAGCCATTTGTTTTGTCTTTGCAGCAACCCATCACTACTCACAATTTTAATAATGTAACTGAGCTACAAAAAAAAGCCTAAGTGCGCTTCACTGTAAAGGGTTCTTTGTTCTTCTCTAGGTAACCCTACACTGTCCGGAGTGCATCTGATTGCTGTATGATATGCTTATATGTGCTACATCACTTACAACTATCAGGCTATATATTGGCATCCATACATTAAGACTGTCCTGCCTGTTTACTTGTTTAGAGGTGTTAATGAAAAGGGGAAAAACACAACTGATGCCAAAGAATAAAACAGCTACAAATCAAAATGTAGTCTGCAGAGACTGCTGACTGGACCTAATGTGGTCCTACATATGTACCCTTACTTAGACAAGCTGCACAGCGGAGACATGATATATGGAAGAGAATTGTTTTCAAACCAGTTTTCAAAATGACCCGTCTGTAATCTACAATTGCAATGTAGGTTCTCTTATGATCTTGTGATGCACTAAATGTGCCCAAAACACATTTTCCTCTAGGCATATTATACAATTTTTTGACTGCACATTTTTTACTCTACTAAACTTTAGCTAAATCATTTATGAATTTGCAAATACAGCATGTTCTTTTTCTCACTTTAACAGTCTGTGGTATACTGCCATGGCGGTCGCATTGGGTTCTTTCAAGGTGACATTCGGCTTCTATCTGATGACATGAAGACTTTGCGGCCAACGATCTTTCCAGTTGTTCCAAGATTGTTAAACAGAATGTATGACAAGGTGGGTAATCTTGTGGTATCGGTTTCTACTTAAACTTAGGCTATAGCCAAATAAAAACATTATTAGTGAATAATTATCTTTCATTTAGATTGATGTGTTTGTTCAGTTTACTTAAACTGTTGCTAGCAGGCTACATAATTATGTAGTTAATCAGGTTGAAAAAATACATGTCCTTCAAGTTTAACCAAATGACGAAAATTGTGAAAAACAGGGAAGCCGGTAAATCATTTGCTCCTGATCACCACTCCTGCCGAAACGATTACACATTTTTACAGCTTAATGTAAAAAAAAAAACTTTCAGCTTGTGAATGTTCATGCTCTTTTCCTCTAGGCATAAAATAATAATCTCTTCTTCTTAAAGGAGAATATATTCAGTCCATGCTCCTCATTCATTTAGTTTCCTTCAAATTCCGCAATAACCGTTTTATTAACTGATGCCCAGAAGTGAAGATGAGGTCTGATAAATGCCTTGTATAAATAAAGAAGATAGATTTCATTTAACAGTATAATCCTGTTGCAATATTTGTATACTGAGCCTTCTTTAACTTTTCTAAAAACTCACTCTTATTGTAGAGCTCTGTAATAGTTTTCAGTCATTTTAGACCACATTTCCAGACACGAAAAATCCGACATAGCACTGATTTTACATTCATAACATCAATATTAATATAGGCTGTTGAGGCCTGAAGTGACATTTATTTATGCATACATGAATTGGTTGGTTTTTGGCTTTGTGAAAGGTTAACATTTTTCCCTTGCTTGAAGGAAATATTGTTTCATACTATGTGGCTGCTATTACAGTACACATAGCTAGCCATGCATATTTTTTGTTACAAATCTCAGTTTGGAAAAGCTCTTGTATGAGTAGCATAAGAGGTAAAAAAGTAATATTTATTTTCCCCTGCTGCTACTTTTCTCTTGCAGCTTGCTCCCCCTCTTCCTTTCTCCACTGATTGGGCAATGAATGGGCAGCAGTACAATTGCTCTACCTTGTTATGAACATGTTACCAATTTTATATTGACAGCTGTGTAAAATACAAAGCTCTCTGGTTTGCTCCCACTGCTACCCTGTCTCCCATGGTAAGCCTGTAGAATAATATAAAGACAAATTCAGGTACTTATACTATCAGGGCAAGCATAATGCATTAATACGATGATAGAAGGGCTTATAATTGAACTTCAGGCAAATAAAAAAACGAATTAATTCAGCTGTGCAAGAATTAATACATTCTTAATTTTTTTTTTTTTTTAATGCAAGCATTATAAGTACTTGAATTTGACCTGGTATCAGCCTCTTGCTGTCCCTGTAAAACAGGGTTGGTGTGTGAGAAGAAGCAGCTCAAGGATACAATCAGTCTATATGCTGACAAAAAGCATTCTGATAAGAAGAGAAAGAAGAGTGACAGAAAGATGACTTCATCACTGTGCTGCTTTTTTTTTCACAGTCCAGTCACAGGCTGGGGCGAGTCCAGGATGACCTAGGTTTAGAGGAAATGGGTTGAATGATGCTGACCATCTGAGTGAGGACATCTAGTGGCAGAAATACGTAGTGTGGGTGTAATCTCAAGATTGAATGTGAATATACAATCCAGCAAAAGCTGGTTCTATCCTTTTATCTTTTAATGGGCTGTTTTTTGGGGGGTTTTTTATCTTGTTATTTTTGGCTGGAATTCTTTAACAACAACAACAACAACAAAAAAGCACATTGTTTAGCCTTTGTTGCATATTTACAGCAAATATGCAAGTCGAATTTATTTTTAAAAAATCACCTATGCTCAGCATCATTTGTTGATTGGGTGTTTTTGTCTGTATATTGTAGTAAAGGTTACCAACATTTTTACCTAATAATTATAGATGTATTATAAAGAATGTACCGTATGTAAGCAAAGTAACAATCAGAGCATCTGCTTAGCTTTATTGTATATGTTTGTGTCTAGAAATGTCTTTTCTCTCACTCTGTGCTAGATCTTTAGTCAAGCAGATACACCCATTAAGCGATGGATTCTTGAATTTGCATCTCGAAGGAAAGAAGCTGAAGTGAGAAGAGGGGTAATTCGAAATAACAGTATATGGGACAGAATGCTCTTCAATAAAGTGCAGGTAGGAAGGAGCAACGTATCACAGAAGTTCCTAAAATGTGCAAAATAGAGTATTAGTTATGTGTTTACATTCTATTTGATGATATAAAAGGCCTGTTTGAGCAGTTTTGATAGTCAATATGTCTGTTTACCTAAATTTTAAATGAAAAATATATACTTTAGGCATTCATATGACTACAGTGCAGTAATAGAGCAAACAAGTAAGTGCAGTAATAGAGCAAACAAGCTGCTGGTTAAACCGGTGAGCCCTTTAGTGACTTAGATATTTTAAAGTGAAATGTATCAGTTGCAGGGGAAGCTCTTGCCAATAATATACAAGTATGCAAACAATTACTTTGTTTTAATGGCAAAATTACCTGTAAGTCTGCTCTACACCAGAGCCGAGAGTTACTGTACATGCTCGCTATCACCTCTGTTTTGGCCCCTTTGCCGTCATCTCCAGCACTTCTTCTGGACTACTGTATTCTAACTTTGGAAATTGTGTAGCCACCGATGGTGTAAATCCTGTGCATGCTCACTGGAGTTATCTTGTACTGACACCGGGCTCCATTCTCACCATCATATTGATAATGCATGCAACAAAGGCAGTGTACACACACACAAAAATTGCTAGGAAAAAGAGTTTTTATTTTTAGAAGGTGTTCTTCTACCAAAAAGCAAAAACTCTACCTCCTAGCAATTTTTTAGACCTTAGTTCCACTTTAAAAGCAAGAAATGTCCGCTCAAACTGTATAAAAGTTAGCAGCTGACATTGCAGATTAACAATAATTTTTAAACAATACAGCAAATGGATTTATGAAATATGTTGAGTTTCACATGGCAATGTCTAAAAGGGACAGCTGTACTACTGTACTTTAATTTAAAGTATCTGCACACCTAAAATTGTGACTGGCACAGAAATAATTAATCTCTAGTCCACTGAGGAGCACAGTTTTATGGATAATAAGCAACCAAGGGTTATACTGCTGCCTACATGTGAAGATGCACACTAGAGGCTATAACCCCTTCCACATCATACCTTAATAGTTACGCTTAGTTCCTTAGGAGAATATATGTCTTCTTCCTCACTACTAGATATTTTGCTTGAATTGGTTGATAGTCTAGGTCAGGCCAGTTATCTAAGGATTCATTGTGACGTTATCAGGACCCGAGCTGTGGCATTGGTCAGTTGGTCTGTAAGTACTCCTAGGAAACGGGATATGTTGCCTTGACTTGTATGGTGCCAGAAGCAAGGGTGGTTGTCTTTCAGCCGCAGGTGATCTGCATACTTAGGACCTCATTTGTATTATGTGCAAGCTAAGTTTTACAGAGATTGTTCCACTGGTGTTCCTACAGACACTAAATCAGTTCTGACTGCAGTAGCAACTATTTCTGGAATTTCTTTAACGGTCTTACTGCAGAGATTGTGCCCTATGGTATTTAGGTGCTTATGACTTGATTTGTTGCTCCTTCTGATCATAGAAGTCAAAAACACCCTTAGTGTAGAGCAATAGTGTAGGAAGGCTTTGATATGGCTGCTGTTTGTGGATGCAGGACGCTACGGCTGGTACAGTGGATATCCTGGTGTAGTGTGATCAGTATACCCTGATTTGTATCTTTACTCCACTGAAGTCATTACTTTGTCTACTTCAAAGGATCAAAAGTGAGAACATTCCAGTAATTCTTATAGCTTCGGATTGGCTCTGGCGAGTTTGGTACACTGACCTCGTCTGTTAGCCACTGCTCCATGGCCTCTACCAAATCTACCAGGTCTGTTATCTCAATGACATATCTACTACCCTGCTTCTAGGTTGCTGGCCCTGCCAGCCTGGTTGTTGAAACCTAGGTTCTAAGAGACAGGTGCATTGTGGTTTCACTTAGTCTGACTATGCTTTTAAGGTTTCTAAATCTACTTCCCGCAAGATTTATCACTGCACGTCGAAAACGTAGGCTTTAGGTGTAGAACAACATTTAGCCTTTAGCACCATAAAAGGTAAGGTGTCTGCCCTGTATGTTCTTTTATAGCATCTTCTTGCTTATAATTCCCTGATTTGTACCTTCACTCAAGGGGTTGCACACATTGGCTCCCCTGCAACTTTCTGCAACCATAGGATTGAAATATACTATTGTCGATGTTACCCTCCTCCTTGATCCTATTCAGGACATTTCCTTAATATTGTTATCTTATAAGGATAGCCCTTTGTAGGGCTATCACCTTGGCTGGAAGTGTCTCTGTGTTTTCAGCATTGTCTTGTCCTGTATTAAAAAGGGAATGTATTGCAGGGACAAGTCTATAATTTTGCCACTTTATAGATCATTGGTTCGACCTCATCTGGAGTACGCGGTCCAGTTCTGGTCACCAGTACTAAGAAAAGATGTCCTTGAGTTGGAAAAAGTCCAGCGAAGGGCAACCAAACTAATTAGGGGTATGGAGGACCAGAGCTACGAGACGAGGCTACTAAATTTAAACATGTTCACATTAGAGGTGAGGAGATTAAGGGGGGATATGATTTCCATGTACAAAATGTTTAATGGTGGTAGCAACATTAGCGATAAACTGTTTAAAATTAACTCCGTTACAAAAACTAGAGGCCATCACCTAAAATTGGTGGAAAAAAAATTCCAGCACAAGGGGCGAAGGGGGTTCTTCACAGTAAGATCAGTTAGGGTCTGGAACTCACTGCCACAGGCGGTGATTTCAGCAAATAATGTGGAATTGTTCAAGAAACTTTTGGACGATTTCTTAAGGGACCGTAATATACAGGGGTACGGGTACTCCTAGAATGAGATCCTAATAGGTTGGACTTGATGGACTAATGTCTTTATTCAACCTCAAATACTATGTCTGGGTGTGGCAAGGGCCGTCAGTGTTTATCCCTCAGCCACTGTTTCTTTTGGTCAGATGTATTCCCTCTTTGTTATTCCAGAAGGTCCTAAAAGAAGTTCCAGGTCCACTATTGCTAGGTGGATTCAAAAGGGTATTGTGCAGGTCTATGGGTTGTGAGATAAAGTGCCTGCTTTTCCTGTTAAAGCCCACTCCACTAGAGCAGTAAATACTTCTTAGGCTTTTCGTCATTAGACTTTTATGTTTCAGATCTGTAAGTCTGTGACCCAGTCTTCTCTACAAACGTTCTCTAAATCTATGTATCTGCCTCTGCAGATGCTAATTTCAGCCAAAATGTTTTGCCAGTGACTATTTAATGCCCTATTTTTCCCTGCTTTATTTTTATTTTTTTATTATGTTGATCTGGTTTGCCTATATTGTTTTAGTGTGATATTAAAGTGACTTTAAATTCAGGAGTTAAATCTTAAAAATGCTTTCAAGTACCTTACCTAATAACAACAATCTACCTTTTTTGTGTATCACTCAAATCATCTCTGAATTTGTGCTGACACTGTCGTTCCTTCTGGAGGGTGGCTACTTTTGTTCCCCATGGTCAAGGGGGTTGTGGAGTAGTAAAGTAGCCACCACACCAAGCTCATTCCCGTGATGGATGTCAATCTCAATACAAATTAGTAAACTGAACATGAGATTGTAGTCCATCACGGGAATGAGCTTGGTGTGGTGGCTACTTTACTACTCCACAACCCCCTTGACCATGGGGAACAAAAGTAGCCATCCTCCAGAAGGAAGGACAGTGTCACCAGCAATTCAGAGATGATTTGAGGATCTACAGCCGAGTGATACACAAATAAGATACATTTTTTGTTAATAGTTAAGGTACCTGAATGCATTTTTAAGATTTGTCTTTTGAGTTTGGTGTCACTTTAAAACTTCATTTTTTTAAAACAATTATTATTATGAGGGTCAGACTTGATTGAACTGCATTTTGTCTCTTCTTTAAGTGTTTTAGTTTCCTCCTTATCTAGTTGTTCCCAAACCACTAGCCCCCCCTGTATGCGGGTGTCTCCATCACCTAGCTGTGTGTGTCCTTAGACACACACAGCTTGTGGCAAGCCACGCCTCCTGCTCACACAGTGACACTTTAACTGACGGCAGAAGGAGCCTATGGCTCCTCTGCCCTCAGTACCCTCACCCAGGACCAGGAAGTTGGGGAAAGGCGAGTATCTTGCTGGTCCCAGTGTAGGAGGAGGCATTTACCTTATTGCAGAGAATGCATTAATGTAAAAAACTTCCACCATGAGATTTTTTGCAGTGTTTATTTATACATTTTATGCTGAGCAGACCACATATCACTGTCTAGTTTGTTCCAACAAAAAAAACTACCATACCGTCTAAACTAATTAAAACAGAATAAAAGGACAAAAAGCATTATACACACCAACCATTCATTTTCAGTATCATTAACTTAAAATAGTTAAAAAGTTATGATTAAAGTAGGGCTGTTACTGATTAAAATGTTCATGTTCGATGAATCGAATTTTTTTAAAATCGATTAATTTCGATTAATTATAACGCACATACAGATCCAACTACATTGGCCTATACACATACAGCACAGCAATGAAGTAATAAAATGAACTAGGATCACACTAATCCAGCACGTTATTAATCTCACGTGCCCCACTCAATATGGCCGCCGCTTGAGTGGGGCAACTCAGAATAATAACGTGCTGAATTAGTGTGATCCTAGTTCATTTTATTACTTCATTGCTGTGCTGTATGTGTATAGGCCAATGATTAAGCTGGCGCTCGTGCAGAAAGTATCTTGGGCAAACTCACCGGCCCAAGTGGCTCCGTCAGCTAACGAAAGGGGGAGGAGTCCGGTGACATCAAGGACATCGACGTCACCGGACTCCTCCCCCTTCCCTTCGTTAGCCGACAGAGCCACTTGGGGAAGGAGTCCCACTTGGGGAAGGACATCGCCGACAGTACTCCCGGAAGCCGGCGGAGAGGTGAGTGTTTTAATTAGCGAACAAAATAATTTTAATCGATCAAAAAGTTTAACGATTAATCGAGAAATTAATCTTTAATTTCCACAGCCCTAGATTAAAGTAATAAAAATAGTATGGTCAAATTAAGAAAACCTATGGTGACAGAAATATGTTGACTGTCACTGCTGCCCTAAAAAGACAGGTGTAAGTTGTCCATCACTAGCCAAAGTACGTTGGCTAGTGATGGAGCCAACTATTGACCCACTATGATCGTTTAATTCCGCAGGCCATTTGAATGTCCTTTTGGATCAAGGGGCATATCCTGCATTGGCTAGTGGCACCTAGTAGCAGTTCAGTCATCATAGAAGTCATGATTCCTTTGTTAGGCTTGCGTGGTTTTCAGTGAGAAACATGGAAACTAGAATCAATTGTTCCAGTGGGTCATTTGCACAAATTTCTATTTGATGAGGAACAAATGGAGTTCACTGTACCAAAGTGTATCAAACCATACAGTCATTCATTCCATGTGGTGTTTGTAGAAAAAAGTTATTTTTGTAACCAATAGATGACAGTTTGAAAATGCATTCATTCATTGATACTTGCAGATTTTAGTTTGTCCCTATCGGGAGCGCTGCTTCGCCTGCGGCCTGGTACCATTTGATCCACGGACCGGTGGGTTGGGGACCACTGCCGGGGGTTGGGGACCACTGCCTTAAGTCATTTGTAAATCATTTACCAGCACATTTTGTCCTTCAGTTCCATTACTCAATGATGCAATGAATAATTAAAGACCTATGTTGTATCACCAGTCTCATTCCCTAGAAATGAGGATGGCTTATTAATGGAAATATGCCATAAAAAATTTAGACAGTACTGTGCCTCAGAGGAGAAATGTTTTCCAGTCACCTAAGTATACCTGTAATATGACATTACTGCCCTAAAGGTGAACAGATCATCTACCACCCCAATACTACTGAGTTATGTAGAGCATCAGACAGGTCATTAACGTACAAATCTGTTAGACAGGTAAAGAACAGATATTGTAAATTCATGGATCCCAGCAATCTGCCATCTGGTGTCTCCTTTGAAGTCCGGATTACTTGAAGTAGATGTAAACCCCATCTTTAAAGGAGTTGTAAAGTCCCAACATATGCTATCCTATAACAATGGCATTGTAATAGGAATACACACTAGAGTTGTTTTTGATAATATCATCAAAGCTTACTTGAAAAAATCCCTTTTATGTAGTGAATGCTGCCTTCCATCTGCCCATCACTTTCATCAACTTCCTGGATTCCCAGCGTGCTTTGTATCTTTTTTTCCTGCTGCTGGATGTGATGTAATCTTGATTTCTGAAGACTACATATCCCATCATGCATTGCATCCAGCAAGCAATGTTGATGTTACATTGTGGGAAGTTCAGAGGTTGAGTTGTAGTTCAGACAGCAGGCTTAGTTAGGGTGGTGGCATAAGGAAGTATATATTCACAGGGCTAAGTGAACTTGTGTCAGGGCATTGAGGAAGTGCATACTATGGGCATCTTCCATAAGTCATATTACAAACTTCTAGATCCATATGGTTATTAGAAGTGGGATAGAACTGATGGAAATTCAATATAGAAAGCAATATTGATGTTTTTGTTTTTATCCATCGATATTCTTTAAAATTCCACATAGCTTTAACATGTTAATGTGATTTCAAAATGATTTTATGTTGTTTTAAATCTGCAATTTAAAAAAAACAAAATACTTAGTGATCTTGCCATGGCAGTCCTTGTTCAGGCACTTCCTGTTATAGGGTAATAATGATGTTTCCCCTATCTCCCAATTGTGTTCCTGCATTGTCACATTGTCCCTTCAGTTTCAAATGCAGACTACAATTGGGGATTTCAATACACATTACATAGGCAAGGTCCATGGGGAACAAAAGTATTGTCTATGGTCAAATCCAAATAGCTTACATATAAAAGGGTGTGACTACATGGTAACACGCAATTCTCAATTAACTCTCTGCACACTGCTATACACCCTTATGTGCTTCTAGCAGAAAACAAGGATTCTTAGTTTGCGTATATTGCAGTACATGTTCAAGCTGGCCAGCTGTGCCAAAGTGTTCCCTCTCTGTCCAGTCCCTACTCTACTTTACTTGCCAAATGGTAAATACTTACTAGCACATTATGTTTTATATTGAAGAAGCTATGTCTATACTCCGGCTTCTCTTCTATAAATGTGTTAAAATGTTTCCAATTTAATGTGAAACATTTTTGTCCATTCAGTTTTTGTTCAAGAGCCTGCTGTGCCTGATTCATTTAGATCCCTCTTTTTAGAACAAAAACATTGCACAGGTAAGATACCATGATTGACAGAGAATATGTATTCCTGATAACTGTTGTCAAATTAAAATCTTAGTATTTGTTTTTTTCCTGACAAGTTCTGTTTATTACTCTAAACTGGAAATCACTTAAAACAGAACAAATAACTTCCACAACATTTGCTCATGTAACAAAGTAGTCCAATCAAATGATTTATTTGTACAGGAGGCTCAGTCCAGACATTGCTTATGCCAGGATTGATCTTGAATCATAATATTGATGTCACTTTGTGTTTTGTCTGTGTGTGCAGGCAAGCCTTGGTGGGCGTGTTAGGATGATTGTTACAGGAGCTGCACCCGCATCACCTACAGTTTTAGGATTTCTA
Source organism: Nanorana parkeri (assembly GCF_000935625.1). Lineage (NCBI taxonomy): Eukaryota > Metazoa > Chordata > Amphibia > Anura > Dicroglossidae > Nanorana > Nanorana parkeri. The sequence goes on from NW_017306363.1 coordinate 915,123, forward strand.
CGTGCAGCCCTTGGATGTCAGGTACATTTAAACTTATAAATAAATGCATTTTTTAAAAAAAGTTTGTTATAATGCCGTCTAACACAGAAATGAAGCTACAGCATATTTCCACATAATGACGGCACGTGTGTGTGTTTATTCAATCAATAAACTCTGACAGTTTGATAATAAGAAAAGTGATGCAAAGTAAGACCTTTTTGGCGTAACTAGTCTGCCACACGTTTATATTGCTTTTGTCTGTCGCAGTATGCAACACAAACCTCAGGTGCGACATTCCTTGAAACAGAGGATCCAACTGCAATCTGTCTCAGACACATATGGGATACTATGGACACCAAATAGACACTTTATCAGTGTGGATATACAATATCTAAACCAATGTTTGTCTCGCAACCCAGCACCAGTTTCATAGGTTTGTGCGAAGTTCATAAATGCTATGCAGCCTTGTACATGAATTTAGCACAAATAACAACACTATTCCTGTAAACCCGAGACACTTTTCTTATGTGTCTGAACTACATACTTTTTGATTTCCCCTGACTAAGTCCAAAGCCAGGATCAGATGCCATAAAGTAGGTGAGTTATCACCAGACAGAGAGATCAGTGATTTAGATGTAACACCTTCCAGGATGAAGTACAGATACCTCAGTCAAAAAACTGAGCCATATATAAGTCTTGAGCTGATGTAAGATGTGACACCCGTGTGAAACGTAACAGTTCTGATTATCTGCCAGCAGATGGTGGTACCTAATAGCGCCATGTTTCCTCAAACCAAGAATAAGACATGAGGCAAGAGAGGTGAGGGAACGAGCCACCCCTCACCGCAGGAACTATTTTGATGTAGGTGGAAAATAGCTTATATTCGGGACGGCTTATACTCGAGTATATACGGTAATATTATTCATTGCTTGATATTGGGAATAATAAATATCAGTAAAAGCCCACATTTTATTATTTTTATTGGTGTTTACAAACAAGGACATTTCCTGGCAACATTTGCGACTTCCACTAGAAATCAAGTTCAGTTATTAGAACCTCTTGTCAAGGAGCATACACTTTGAAGGAATTCCTGCTTTCAAATGACAACATGATCTCAAGATAGCCTGCGTTTTTTACCTCTCCCTGAAATTACAGTACAGCATTCAGCTCCTTTTCTCTCCACAAGGACTGAATCAACTTTTTCTGCCGTATCTAAGGTCAGCATCTGCTTCCTGGACTTAGACGGTGGCCTACAGATGACAAGATAATTTAACTCCTGTTCTTCGCTGTGTTTACAAATGTCTGACAGAGATTAGCCCCCGTTACAGCCTCCTTGTGACCTGCTACAAAGTTTTAAATGTTTCACTCTGATCAATACTGAAGAAGCGACTGAGGAAATACTTCTTCCTTTCTGCAGCAGACGGATGAAATCATCTCAGCCTAGTTAGTCATTTGAGTAGAGATCATGGTTGACATTTTAAAGACAGATGGTAGAGCAATTTTGATCAAGTATGCTGTAACTGTGTATGGTTATATGTTACATAGTTAGTTGAAAAAAAACACATGTCCATTGAGTTCAACCATCGAGTTGAATGTCAGTTATTAATTCATGCAGGCTTGCAAAGATACTGAAAGTTATAACTAACTGAGCAAGCTAATGTTGCTTACTGACATGTCCCAAAATATAAATCTACACTTTCTTCCTTCTTCTATATAATATATATAGAATAATTGTATAATAATTGCACCATGCTTTGCTAGGTATATGAAGGGTATGGGCAGACAGAATGTACAGCCGGTTGCACCTTTACCACCCCTGGAGACTGGACATCAGGTATGTGTGTCTAAAAGACTCAATTTACACTTGAAAATGGGGCCGATTGGGTGAGTCTCACATATTGCACGAGATTCATGCTATACAGAGCAATGACGACTCACAGCATCTGCACATGTAATCAGACATGCTGCAACTACCTGTGGAAGATTGTCCCTGGATGCAAACAGTTTATGTCTAGGGGCAATCGTCCACAGGTTATTGCAGCATGTCCAAATATAAAATGGCTATTCACATGAGCAATTTGTAAGACTTGCCAAATCGCAAGTATGAATGAAGCCTTACATATTTATCATATGTGCATGCAGTATCCTTTTTTGTTCCTGATGCTATAGGATATAGATATGAATCCAAAGAGCATAATCCCGGGAATAAAATTAGCTCCAAAATTTTTCCACAGTTTACCAAGTCCCAAACAATTCCATGTGGGATTCAAGGAGAGTGTATTCGGCTCGGCTGTTCTGCTCGGTCTCTCTGTGGGACCGAGCAGAACAGAAAAGCAGTTAAAAAAGTAGAAAAATTAAAATAGAAAACAATTGTGTGGAGCTAGCAGTGACAGCTAGTAGCTAGTTTTCTATTGGCCGGCGGTTCTGCTGCCGTCAAAAAAGAGAAGAAAAAAAAAAGCCTAACTCTCCCGGGCGCTCCGGGAGTCTCCTTCTCCCGGCCGCCAAGGAGAGAAACAGTGATTTGTCTTTTTTTTTTCTTATTCTGACACAGAGCTGTCAGAATAGAAAAAAAAAAAAAAAATTTGGCCATAGGAATGCATTGCTAGATTCCTATTGGCTATTTCAATTTGCAATAGCAAACTAGCATTGTACCGGCCCTCTGCTGCTGTCAATCCTGATGGTGGACCTGATGGAGAACTGCAGCAAAGGGCTGGTGCAATGCTAGTTTACTATTGGCTATTGCAAATTGAAATAGCCAATAGGAATCTAGCAATGCATTCCTATGGCCAAAAAAAAAAAAATTCCTTTTTTTCTATTCTGACACGAGTCCGTGTCAGAATAAGAAAAAAAAAAGAAAAAGCAGTGTTTCTTTCCCGGAGCGGAGCCGCTCGGCCAAGTTCGGGAGCTGTGCGGGCTATAGTGAATAGCCCTTACAGCAGCCCTTCGGTTTTACTGAACCGAAGGGTTCCGGAGGCCGAAGCTAGCCGAAGGATCGGCCAAAGCTAAGGCTAGATTCTTTGGCTCCTTCGTGAATAGTCCCCTAAGTGTCACCACCAAAAGGGAATGTTTAGTACTATTCACATGGCTATTTTGTCTTGACTGGGGTACTTCTGGCAAAATGTATATCTGAAATGAAAATTTAGCTTTGGAAAGTACAACTGTTTTATTTACTCTACTGTGTGTTGACTTGGGACGGAAGACAGACAAGTCCTTCACCCAGGAGAGTACACCCCATGTTTTGGTCACACTACCCATTACATTTAAACTACTCTGCTGAGCACTTTAAGCAGTTTATTACTCTGCTTTCTATTCTACAAGAATTATACATTTTTTGGTCACAGATCTGTAATTTGAGCGGGAAATGTGAAGGGAGAGGGTAGGTAGATGCTGTGTGAATGATTAATGTCTTGTTTAAAAATATTCTTTCAATGTATATTCTATAATAGCAGTGTGTTGTGGTAATAAACCATATTGATTACTTTGCATTCTACACATTACTGGTGTGCCCAATAGTTTCATCCTACAACTGTCCAATTTTTACTGTTGAGCAAATATGATTTAATCATCGCCTGTAAATTACTAATATGACCACATTTCCATGCATGCTAAATAATCTGGTGATATTACTGAATCCCCCAGGTGGCCAGCACACTCCCTTAATAAGCATGGCAGTGTTTTTGTACAGTTATTGCAATCTGGCCTTTTGTGGAGTAAATATCAGATAAAATGTCATGGCAACTAACTGACTGGTCAGCAAATGCTACAGCATGACATACAGATCATTATTTTCAGGTAAAGAGAAATAGAGATATGCAAAGAGAAGCAACTATTAGCAAGTGATTGTATTATACTGGAGTCATATCAGTAAAAAAAAAAAATGTAATGATGGTGTTGCTGAACTTTCCATATATTGCTCTGCCGAACCCTATTTGAATAAGCACCTTGGTGGTTTTTTTCTTAAGAGTGCAGCATAAGTCTAAGAAGGATTATATCACTATGCAACGCTGGACTTGCATAGCTGAGTTTAGTACAGTGATATTTCCAGGGACAGGTGAGCATAGAAAGAAAGTTGTATAATATCTGCGGAGTGTTGGGAAATTAAGGATGGCAGGAAATTATATTTCAAGGGAAAATACTTTCCCGAGGGATGCTTTGGGATGACAGACATGGAAAGCTCCAAGTATGCTGCTGAGCCATGAATGTGGGCACACAGACAAATCCTAGCACACTGTGGTGCTGATCTTGTGATGGGGCGGAGGGACTGGTAATGGTATTTGCAGAGAAACAGCTGAGTTTGGAACACTGCTTACACAGCAATAAGGTGAGTGATATCCCCAAGTACAATGTGCTGCTGAGAAAGAGATGGAAGCACAAGGAAATTCCATGTACAGTGGTGCTAAACTTGGGTTGAGTTTGCCAGTGATATTTGCAGGAGCAATGCCGTATGAGTCTGAGATGGTGAACTTGGAGATTATTCACAAAGGAGCTAAAGGATCCAGCTGTAGCTTCAGCTGATTCTTCAGATATCTTCGGCCGCCGGAGCCCTTTGGTTCAGTGGAACCGAAGGGCGAAGGGCTGCTGTACGGGCTATTCACTACAGCCTGTACAGTGGCTCAGCTGAGCAGAAGGCATATGCTTCTGGCTAGACTGAGCATAAGTGATACCTGAAGCGGGGCGAAGGGCCTGCCGAAGGCCGGCCGTAAGCCCCTCAAATGACAGCTGGACAGCTGGGCAGAGCCAGCTGTGATCTCACGGCTCACTCCGCCCAGGTGTAATGACCTGGGGACACTGATCTGTCATTAAACAATAACAACTGGGCGGAGCTGGCTGTGACATCGCGACCGGCTCCGCCCAGTTGTTATTCTTTGGCCGGGACCTGCTTGAAGACTCAAGCAGGTCCAGGCCAATAGGAAACAGTTGGGCGGAGCTAGCTGTCACTGCTAGCTCCGCCCAATAGTGTTTTGTCTTTTTTTTTCTTTCACTATTTATTTAAAAAGCTTTTTTTAAAAGGTTGAAAAAATATTTGTAAACACTTTTCATTGGTTTTCTATTCTGCCTGGTACCACGGAGGTACCGAGCAGAATAGCTGAGCCAAATAGAGGCGCACAGCAGATGTTGGATCGGCTGAGTCAAAGTCCTTCTGCACTTCGGCTCAGCCAAACATGCAGAGCATTTTTCGGCTGACCGATGTGCAGCTGAAGACAGCCTATATACGGCTGAAATCGGCCGTACTGAGCCAGAGTGAATAGCCGAACATAGTTCGGCTCACTTCACATCAGCTGGGTTATTCACTCGGCTGCCTTCGGCAGCTTTGTGAATAACCCCCTTAGATGGAAATTAGGGAACAGACATTTCTTTAGATACTGTGGTATACTTAAAAAAAAGAAAAACTGAAGAATAAAATGTTTTTTGTTTATTTTCTACAGTCTTACCTTTAAAAAACATACACACCCCTGCTAGTGTTTTCCAAATACACAGCAGAAACTTCTGGCTAATCATGTAGAACTGACATGCAGACGTGTACTAGTACTGCATTGGTAATCACATTACATTTCAGTCTGGTTGTTCTATACCCACAGAAAGCAAAAATCCACTATGTATTGAGGTGGAAAATAACATAATATAAAACAATAGACAATGTGATAGATTTATCTAATACAATGTGTACCTGAATGTCATTCACAGGACACGTGGGAGCTCCATTACCCTGCAACTATATCAGATTAGTTGATGTAGAAGACATGAATTATTTTGCTTCTAAAGGTGAAGGAGAGGTATGTATATATATTTTGTATGTATATACTTGTGTGTTGTACAACCTTCTTTCCCCAGAAATACACCTCCTTCCCCAGAGGTACAACTCCTTGCCCAGAGGTAAACCTCCTTCCTCAAAAGTAAACTCTTTGCCCAGAAGTAGGCCTTTTTCCCTGTCAAAACGTATACCTCCTTCCTCAGAAGTACAACTTCTCCCCCCGAATTACACCTCCTTTCTCAGAAGTGCAATTTCTTCCTCAGAAGTATACCTCCTTTCACAAAAGTACTGTATATCTCCTTCCCAGAAGTAAATCTCTTTCCCCAAAAGCAAACTTCTCTCCCCAGAAGTACACCCCTTGCCCAGCCCCCCAATTTCAGAGCAAAACTCATTACAGAGAACAACTTTTCTTTCTGCAAGTGGCTTTCTTCAATCTGGCTGCAAAAGTGTAAGTACACTTTACTTAACAGTTCTAGTTGTTCCCTATAACATAGCTTATTAAATGCAGGTCCAGTTTATGCATAGCAATTACAGGTTGTCCAGAAACCAATACAAAAGCATTACCATTTGTTTTTATCATTGAAGCTGCACAAACCTCTTTCACAAAAAGCCAGCCATTTTCATGATATCAATCCATTTAGCTTAAAATGCCTACTTTTGATTGAGCTTTTGTTTCCAAGCTACACAGTTTCACTTTATCCTATTTTAAAAGATAAATCATCTTTCTTGCTTTTTGAAAAGGTAACCCACTACCCTGTTTTCAATTGCTGCCCATTTACCTTTTCTACCATCATAATATTGACTGTACCTTCGATAAAGACTGAAAAACATACCGTATATTTGGGCTGCTCATACTCTTGTAATGATGCTGCACTAGTAGTTATGCTTTGCTTATAGAAGTATTTTCTTGTCCCGTGAACCATGAATTGGTTGAAAGGCACATTAAATTAACATTTTTATGGAAAATAATAAATAAATGGTCCTATAAAAAATCTAAAGTCAAACAGGTAATATCAATTATTTTTGCCTTACTATTAGGCAGATAGATTTCAGTGTGCCATATATAATGCTGTATCAAAAAGTACTAAAATGCTAATAAAAAAACTTTTTTTTTTGTTTTGGTAAAATTTGTTCTCAAGGTCTTGTTAGAGAAGGGGTAAAGCATTGCCTAAAACTTCTATCTGTAGGCAAATTTAACTAAAGAAAATATGTGTATGATGGTGCAAACCCAATGGCCCAAGTGGATAAATAACTCAGAGTGAAGGGAGCTGAACTCCGTTCGGCTATTCACTTAAGCCCTGTATGGCTGAACCGAAGTTAAAATTATGAATAGCCCGTACAGCAGACCTTCTGTTCGCCTGAACCGAAAGATTCCCGCAGCCGAAGGTTCGGCTTAATCCTTTGGCTCGTTAGTGATTAACCCCTAAGTGTACACAAACCTTGTGTAGATATGGCTATTTACTAACATATGCGGTTTGCCAAGTGGCACATGCTCCAGCATCCAAACACATACCAGCAAAGTGGCGGCATACGTACAATATACTGCACTGGCCTTTCATGCAGGGGCAATACCAATGAAGTGTCTACTGATGTCACTTTAGGTGACTGTAAAAACAAAAATAACATAATACTGAATATATGAAGGCCATAACGCGTACTTGGGGGGGTCGTCTAACATTGTGTGGATGCGTATACAGACATGCTTTTGCCATTGCAAGCACTCATACACTATTACATACTGTACACTACCGCTTGCAAATGCATGCTGCAATGGTACTGTTTTACCTTACCTTTTTTACTTTGAGAGTCATTGATAGTCATTGTGAGTTTGTAAAATGGAAGCTGACTAACAGACATGCAAATGACTGGAGTCTTGGAGAAAAAAAAACAAAGCCAAAAAGGAAAGAACAGTACCACATAAGTAATTCACACAGTGGACCTGATTTATGTTGATGCATATAAGATCATGTTAACCTTTGTATATGTCAAATCTTCAATCACTTAAGGAGGAAGCTTTTTTTTTTCATATTCTCCTGTATTTTACTGGATGTTAAAAAAAAAGCTTTACTTCACCCCACTCTATACTTTAGTAAATCAGGTCTGTTTTTACCACTCTTTATTACATTTGTCCCAGTGTTTATCAAGGCGCATTTAAAGTGATTGGGTTTGTCCACTCTATTGGTTCAGAAAATTGTCATTTTGCTAAACTGCAAAGGTTAAACCTAATGGACACAGGACTATTTTGTGCAGCTAATTCCTGCAAGTTTTTGCCGCAGAAACCCCAGGTTGATCCGTATAGCTGCGGCTGCTGTGCCTATTCAAGAGAATGACAGGCTGACAGCGGCTACCTCTGTCCCTGGATGTCCGCATGTAATCAGACATGGAACAATTACCTGGGAATCGGGAGAGATAATTGTTAATTACAGACCAGGATAGATATTTATCCCTGGATGCAGACAGATTACATCCAGGGATAAATATCTATCCTGGTCCGCAGTTAATCGTTCCATGTGTGATTACATGCGGGCGGCCACTGTCAGCCTGTTATTCTCTTGAATGGGCACAGCAGCCGCATCTATACGGACCCACCTGGGATTGCTGCCGCAGGAATCCTCAGCTGCACATAATAACCCCATACACAAGAGGACTAAGACTGTCTGCTGCAAACCTGATAGAAATCTGATAGGCTCGTTGCACATCACTGTTTCTGAATTTTTACATAAGCCATAAAAGATAGGTATTGTTAGGATCCTGGGTGGTGCTGGAACCTGCAGCTCCAGTGCTCACCTCCAGGTGTCTCCCAGCTGCCAGTACTTAGCCATCACCTGGTGCTTCCTGGGAGGATATTCTGTTATCATTTCCGGTGAGTCCTGTTACCTGTTTGCAGTCCTGAGCCCTCTTACCTGTTTGTAGTCCTGATTCCTGCTTGTTGTAGTCCTGTTGTTGTTACAAATAAACTGTATATAAACACATTCTGCCTTGTCCGGTGTGGTCATACGTGTTTGGTCTACCTCTGTGGGTACCTGCATACGGTGTGGGGACACCTGTGCCGGTACCCCTGACAGGTATTCTCCTCTAATTACAAGCTGTAGATATACTGTGATCTTCTTTTCTGTTAGTGTGAGTCTTAGCTAATGGTGTCAATGGTGGGCCCAAGATATCTGACAATGATAAAACAGAACTCTTTGCTGTGCCCTGTTCAGTGTATAAATATGAAGAAAAATAGAACATTTATATGATTAAAAAATGACTTTTCCTAAAATGTATTTGATTTCTTTTTGTATCTCTATTTTATTTTCATTGCTTCATGCTGTTGTCCACGGTCCACATAGTAAGCAGAGAGATCAGCGTCCCTGGTTACCTGCTAACCAGGGACACTGATCTCCAAACAGCTAACTCTCCCTGGCGCCCCGGGAGTCTCCTGCTCCCGGCCGCCAAGGAGAGAAACACTGCGTGTCTTACTTTTTCTTTATTCTGGCAAGGAGCGATGTCAGAATAGAAGCAGAACAGCCGAGCCGAATGCTGCTAAGCGGCATTCGGCTATTCACTCACTGCTGTTCAGCATCTATGAGAATAGACCGAACAGCAGTGAGTAGCCTGCCGGAGGGTCGGCTCAGCCGATCCAGATGTTGGATCGGCTGAGTTGAACTCCTTCTGCCAATCGGATGGGCCGAACATGCTGAGCATGTTTGGCCGACCCGAAGCCATGTGAAGCAAGCCGATGTACGGCTGAAATTAGCCGTACCAGCCTGAAGTGAATAGCCGAACAGTGTTCGGCTCACTTCACTTCAGGTCAGTCATTCACTCGGCTGCCTACGGCAGCTTAGTGAATAGACCCCTATGAATCAGTAAAGATTCATCTTGGACACTTTCATTGCCATGTGAATACAGATGACACCGATGGAACCAATGAAAATAGAATCCTTCCTAAAAATAAAGCCGTACTAACATTGTGACCAGGAAATTACTTTGCTTTGCATATTGTTTTTTACCACAGTGCAAACATTTCATTAGCATGTTGATGATGAGGAGAGAGCAACCAGGGAAAGCAAAATATAAGCAAATATAATATATGGAGTTATATAAAATATAAACTCCAGTTGTAAAAGATTCTTGTTACGAGAGAAACATGGAGGCTGCTTCTGAAATTGCTACTGCTTGGCTGTCATGTTGACACTCTTGGTTTGTAACTTTGAATCAACCTGAAATAAGCTTATAAATAAAGACCTCTTACACTACTGCCATTCCTGATCTGCAAACTTGTTCTAGGTTAGTGATTTAGATCATTTTAAACCTGGTGGGTCAGCAGAACTGCCAGGCAATTAGTAATTTCAGAAGAAAGTCATTGGCAGCCCTCAGATTTCGCTCATGACAAGTTTAATTTAAGTGACAGAATTCCTAAAGATGTGCCTATTAAAATGATGACTGTCCCAGTATCACCTTGTTCTTCTTTTAGATATGTGTGAAAGGACCAAATGTTTTTAAAGGGTATCTTAAAGACAAAGAAAAGGCAGCGGAGGCATTAGATGACAATGGCTGGCTCTACACTGGAGACGTTGGGAAATGGCTACCGGTATGTTAGCTCTTTTCACCTTTAGTGTGGAAATATCGGTGCTCTTCATTTTATTCTATATATTTAACCAGTATCTTTTTATATAATACAGAACGGAACTCTGAAGATCATAGACAGAAAAAAGCACATATTTAAGCTTGCACAAGGAGAATACATAGCACCAGAGAAAATTGAGAACATTTATATTCGCAGTGAACCTGTATCCCAAATTTATGTTCATGGGGAGAGCCTTCAGGTAAGATTACTCTGTAATAAATATATTTTGTAGATCATTTCATATTTACATAGTTCATAGTTAAAGGAGAAATATGGGGGGAGTGAAATACACTCATCCCCATAATTAGAGCCAACGTGTGAGACTGCAGTTGTCACACGTTGGCTCTATAGATCAAGAACTGAGCAATCACATACCGCTGATCACTCAGTTCTCGATCTGCTCCCCACAGAGACTGTTGACTGTCAATCACTGCTCCCCGCAGGGATTCCCCCTTCCCCTCTGTTCTTTCAGCGCTGACTGGAGGGACAGACGGGGGAGGGGGCGGACACAGCTGACTGACCTGATTGACAGCTGGCCTCTACAGAGCCAGCTGTCAATCAGGTGGCGGGGTGGATCGTGACAATATTGGCGGGATCTTTCCCAGCCGCAGCGCGACTCTGTGTTTTGGGTCACAAGAGAATATAGTAAATGTCCCCCTGTGACCCTTAAGAGAACTATGGCCAAAAAAGGTTGGGCCATAGTTCTCTTTTAATAAGGTTTTAAAAGGCTGATGTCTCATAGGGCCCATTCACACCAGCAAGCCCCACGGAATGCACAGGCTGCTGGTGTGCGCTGATAGGTACCATGCTGATGTGCCAATCTCGGAGCATCACACTGCTTACTTTTCTTTTGTTAGGACTCTTTTGAAATGCTACAAGTGACATTTAATTAAGATCTATTGGTGCTGCTGACATTCATAGTTATAGTTAAGTAACTGGCGCATATTGACACTGTTCATTCTGACCTGGGCATCCAGGCATCAGAGACCTGTTCATGAAAGAGGTCAAATGTATTTTTTTTCCCTGGACTTTCAATGTAATGCAAAGGAATGTTTATTTTAACTTTTGATCATTGATTTTAATGAAGCAGACTGCAATTATGAAACAGGTTACAACTCTAATAAATAATATTTTTACAGATTTCAAAAGTGCTGTTTGCAAACTTCTGAAAAATCAATAAGCATACAGAAAATAAAGATTTGCCATACTCATATGCACTTAGACAGTATAAAAGATACAAGAAGCCATCAGGTGATCCAGCACTGCACATTTCAACCATACCTGAAACAATAATAAGTTTGTAGATGGACTGCCCTTTTAACTATTTAGGTCTGTAGTTTCCAGTAGGAATGCACTAAAATTTAGACCGCCGAAACATATCGGCCGAAAATGGCACTTTTGGAAAAATGCCAAAAGTAGCATCTTTCGGTCAAAATTGCAGTGCATCCCTGGTTTCTCTCCTCCCCGATGGGCGCTGCTTTGTGTCCTCTCTGACACAGCGCAATGTCCGGAGAGGTGAGAAACTGTCATAGGAGGCCCTGCTCAGCTTCCTTAGACAGATCAGGAGAGCAGTGTGGTCACGGAGACAGCTGTCCGCTGTCACAGGAGGACAGCAGAGAGGAGTCAGCTGCCACGGGAGACCGAGTTCTCCTCCCCGCACCGCTCGCTCAGCCTCCTGTAACAGCGAGTCGGGATGGAGAGTGAATACAAGAACACAGCGTTTGTAAATAATTGAGGACATACTATGTTTACTGTGTCCCCAATTCTGAATGAATGGGAAGTGATCTACATCACTTCCTGTTCATTCATGATTGTGGGCATGGTAAACATACTATCTCCACAAGTTATGAATGAACAGGAACACTCAGTGTAGGGGCTGCAGAAAAAGATTGAGCACTCTGTGTCATCAATCTCTTTTTGTATTTTAAAAAGGAAATATTTTAAAAGGGAAATATCAGGGGTCTGTTTTTTAAAAATGTTAAAAGGTTAGAAAAAAAAATCATTTGCGGCCTGAATTTTTTTTTTATTTTCGGCTTTCTTTCGGTTTTAAAAATTTCATTTCGGTGCACCTCTAGTTTCCAGTCTCCTTTTCGAGCTATATATGAGGTCTTATATATTTATCTGTCCTTTGTAAGAACTGAAGTTATTTCCCTATATCCATTGTCAAGGGTCAGGGGTTACTTAGAGTACAGGGACGGGGAAGGCTGGACAATGAGCAAGTTGTTGTCATCCCCCGTATATACTCGGGAATAGACCAGCTTATTCAAGCTGCCACTATTCACAATTTGCAGGCTTGTGAGGCCTTCCTCCAGACACCTCCAATCAGTGAACACTGTGCATAAGCAGACTGGCACACAGCCTTTTGCAGATCACAGACAAAGCTCATACTCGAAGTTGCAGGTTAGCTGAACCAGACAATATTACCTAGGGCTCATGCACAGAAGTGCAAATACAGGCATATTGGCACACAGCTGCTGTGTCTTTCTGTCCATAGGAATGTATGGTACACAGTTATATGCACCCAAATGCTGGTGCTGTTGTTTACAAGTGCACAGGCATCAGTTCCTGAACACAGAAAGTTTACATTCGGAAACTGACGCTTGTAAACACCAGTCCCTGCGTTTATGCTCGTATAACATTTTACAGATCATATATTATGTACAGAAAAATGTAGCAGTTGGGGCTCCCAGGCACCACAAATACTGGTGTATTTTATGCTGCATGCCAATACGCCTCTATTTGCACCCATGTGCATGCGTCCTTATGGAGTTAGTACAAACATCCTTTTACAATCTCTTCACCGACACTACTCTGCATGCTATTAGATTGTCTGTGTCATTCTTTGCTAGCCACCCGCTGCAATTATAGAAAACATGAGGGCATAGCTGAACAATGTGATCCTACACAGATTATTAATGATTTACAACCGAGCTTATAGGCACTGATGGTACAGTACAACTACATACACACTATTCTCATCAGATTTGTGTGTTCTTTAGAGCACTCAAAACCAGTTTATTAATTTATTATATACCTAGGTATGGAAAAGGTTACAAAAACAGAAGTTACAGAGCGACTTTTTAAAAGTAAAAGAAAAAAGGGAAAAACATTTCTTCGGCTTCCAGCGAGGCATGGAATATGCAGATAATACCTCCGCATAACAGATGGGGCACAGATTCGATTGCAGATCTCTATTTTTATACTTTAGAGATCAAAGTGAGTTGCTACCTGTCTATTCAGTAGGATGGAATAAGCTGGCCATTGCATATTACCCAGCACAGGTAGGAATCTTCAAACACTCATACCTGTGTGGATTTATTTATGCTTTGTAAGCATAACCAGTACCAACATAGGACGACCCAAATATTTAAAACTCCCATATATTACAATAAAGCTGGCATGTCTAGAGTCTAACATTTGTCTGCACAACCAGGATTTTGCTGAAGGTTTTATGATTGTGCAATAACGCTCATTTGAGGGATGAGAATTATTAAATTTTTCAGAATTTTGAAGTACACTCATTTGTCTCAGAGGCTAGGTGAGAACTTTACACCAAGTCTGTTCTAATTTGGGATAGAGAGGCATTGTCTGGTGTCCAGTGAAGAACACACAAGATCTAAACAACCCCCCACTGTGAGGGAATACAGATTAAACATTTGGCCTCCCTTAAACACTGTATTGGTGAAATCATGGCAGACTTGTACTGTGATTTCCAAATGTTTATTATCCATGCCTTCTCACTCTTGACTGGATCATTACATCCATCAATTAGATCAAACTTGTTGGGCACGACTGATGTTGACTGAAGGCAAAGAAGAAGTCACTCCAGTTCTTAGAAAGTACACTTTGATACCTACAAGTCCTGGCAACTGAAAAATGCTACACATTTTACTTACAGTTGTATGTAGCAATGTGAATTCAGTACAATGCTAAGGGGGATGATCAGTACACATATTCTATATTGTACGGTATATGTGTATTGTATGCCAGCTATCTTGAAAATCAACTTTCTTATGTGCATTTTTCTGTTTTACCTTTTCTCTTGTAAATAACACAGGCATTTCTGGTTGGAATTGTTGTTCCTGATGCTGAAGTGATGCCAGGATGGGCAAAGAAGAAAGGTTTTGAAGGGTCATTTGCAGAACTATGCAACAATTTGGTATGATCTTTTTGTATTCTGACATTGAAAACTGTATAATATATTTTTTTTAAAAACATCTTTTTGGAGAATGCAATTGGGATGACACTTTTTTTAACAGAAAAACCATACGACGGATTTAGACATGATTAATTAGCATTGTACCTGCACCTTTACCTGTTTCTCATTTCATTCTGATGGTCCTACCCGGATTTTCTTAGTTTTTGAATATTCTTTATTCGCTTTGTGTAACTGAAAATACCCAAATAAAAATTCTATTGACATTTAAAAGAAAAACCATTGTTAATCCTACACAAGAATAAGAAAAAAAGAGGTGTTACTTGGAGCCACCACTATCCTATTACCAGGCTACAAACGTGCTATGGTGCAGTAAAGTGCATGTTCTCATTTTAGGTGAGAGGTGATTAGGCTAATTTACTGTGTTCAATGTGTGCCAGTATGTTGCGCTTGGTTTGTGTATTCCACCTACTAGTTCATTTATAGAAATTCCCTTATAGAAAGAAAGTGTTCTGTCATAAAACTTTGTTTAAAAAGATTAAATGACACTAAAAATAATTAAATAATAAATTATATAATCTAAAAAAACGTATCTTTTGTTTGATGAAATTACGTCTCAATATTTCGTAGTGATTTTGTGATATACAAATTCTGGGGAAGTGATTGAAACAAATAAACAATAAAACCATGAAACTTAACCCGTCTACTATTTTGTTCTATCTCTATTCAGGGGTAATGATAATGTGAAAAAATCGGTGAAAGACCAAATAATTGTGATCTAAGTATTATCCGTGTGTGAATCAAATATATTTTTTGTGGCAATTAGTTGTATAAATCACATCAGTCGATACAAAATGTAAAAAAGGTTAGTCAGCAAAAAACATACAATGGAATCCAGCAATGTCCCTATATGGAAACGGATTCTGGGATAAACAAAGTTCTTTCAATCAGAGCTGATAAATGTAAAAACAATGTCAAAAAGAGGCAGATGATCGGTAGATAATAAACAGATGTCTATTACTTTTTGTTCCGTCGGTAAGTCTACGGAGCTTCTATTGTAGTCTCTCTCCCCTCTCCTGCAATCAGACTGCGCTCTCTCTCGATGACGGTGTTGCACACCCTCCAGGTGTGGTTTGGGGGCAACCCCGGAGCATCCAGCCAAAAAAGGTCCTCAGGACGAAACGCGTCAAGGGAGTTAATTGTCTCCTCGCTGACACACTGGAAAGGTTCTACAAGGTTGAGTGTCCTTTACACTCATATGCTGTAGAACACAACACTTTATCGGAGAGCCCGGGGGAGGCCGGGAGAGAGGGGACAGTTTGACATTATGAGGTTCCACAGGCTGAACCACAAATTCCCCCTCTAGTTCTCTCTAATGCAGATGGGCCGGTCTATGCAGACATGACGCCGCGACCCACTGCAGAGGGTGTCGCGACCCACTTTTGGGTCGCGACCCACGAGTTGAGAACCACTGTCCTAGAGCAACTAAAATTGTTTGAAATAGGCTAATTTACTAGTGATTTGAGAAGGTTCATAGAATAAAATGTGTAAAGATTTATTTATGTTATCTAATCGTTTGAAAAGAAAATCCCTGTTTACTTAATGTAAATGTACGCACAGTTTATTTTGTGAACATTCTCAAATCTCTTAGTAAATCACTCTGACCTTCTCTACAATAATCTTGCTGCCCAGAAATCAATGAAAGGCTGTAATAAATGTTTCTTAGCCATGTATTTAGCTTGATGGCAGATTCTGGGGAATAGTTATATAATGCAGGGGAAGAGAGTTATTCTCTCCAGCCAATATTATAGCTTTTTGGGCAAGGTCACTCAAGCATTTCCTGACATTTTTAATTGATAACCCCAGTGCAAGAATTCCTCACCATACTATAAATTGTGAAAGCCACAGTTGCAAATGTCCTGATCCTGTTAGGCCAGCAGCATTTCTTGTGAGAAAATGTTTTCCTGTAACAGGATTTCAGGTATGAAAACATCTCTTGTGACCTCTGCCTTCTTCTTGTAAACCTCAAATCTGATCTGCCTAGTTCAAGCGAAAACAATTCCCCATTAGGGTACAATAACAATCCTTTGGGATATCCTATAGCAGCGATGGCGAACCTTTTTGAGCCCGAGTGCCCAAACTGGATCACTAAACCAACTTACGTGTCTCAAAGTGCCAACCCTGCACTTCGACCCAAATAGTGATGATTTCTTGTACAAACACACTTTATACCACTGTTAGAACTAATTATGTGCCTGAGTCTTTAAAGTAAGATACAATACAAGAGGTTTTAATCATACAGTTTTTATTAAAAGAACTTGACAATTTTTACCATTTACCAAAGGTAAATGTGGTGAATTGGCGGGGTCATCATAATCACCTGCTTTTTCTGCCTCAGAACTTTTGAATGAGACTGTCTCAGGGTTGATGCATATCAATTTTTTTTACAATTTTATTACATTTTAATGATAACAGACTGTGAAAATTCCCACGCAGGGGTCAATAACAGAATGAAGACTTGTTGTAGAAAACGCTGGGCATTAAAAAAAATAAAAAATACAGGTCAACCACCAAAAGATAAGAAAAAATTGTATCATAGCCATGGATTACAACACTGCCACTTATTAACACACTACATAGGTACATGCACCTTTGTGGTGTGCTAGTGAGTGGCGTGCTCCCTTGCATCCAACATTACCACTACAGTAGAAATCAAACATGTTAACCTCTGTACTTACCTAGAGATGAGGCAGGATTTGGGAAGCTGATGAAACTGGTGCCCTCAGTAATGCTTGCTGTTGTGCCTTGATGGAACCAAAAAAAAAAAAAAAGATGCATTTCTGTAGCGGAATCTTCTTTGTGCCACTGAGCCACGTGTAGCTTAGTAGCACATTGCAAGGAACACTGCCACTTATTAGCACACTACAGAGGTACATATACCTTTATGGTGTGCTAGTGAGTGACACGCTCCCTTGCATCCAACCACATTACCACTACAATAGAAATCAATCAAACATGTCAACCTATGTACTTACCTCGAGATGAAGCAGACATCAATCATGGTAGACATCAGTAGACATCAATCAAATGGGGATGGGCTGTGCAGCGTCCACTCCAAGTCATCTACAAGTGGTGGTCCTTAAGTGGTCTTTAAAGAGGGCTATGCGGCTCCTAAGGGCAGATCCAGCTTTCTAATTACCTCAGACATAGGAGAGCATATTAGATGGCCGCTCGCTGCTGGCTATGGCCCTGAAGGCCGCAGCGAGCGGCCGTCTAACATGCTCTCCTGTGTCTGAGGTAATGGCGCCAATGCTAGAGCGTGCACGCCATAATACCTCGTCAGTCGTTGACGTCACTGCGTCTGCGCGCTCCTCTTCTCGTCAATGCACTTGCGCGCCAGTATGTACTGGTTTCCTTATTGCTGGAAGGAAGTGAGTATGTGGGACCTCCATCTTGCTGATACTAGCTTGCATGCCAATCACTATCCCAAAAATATCTCTCTCAAAACACTGATTTCAAAGGCATGTGGCAGTTTTTTCTTTCATAACCAGTGCCTAACAGGGGGTTCTAAATAATAAAGTTGCGTTAATAGGCAACCTGCCTGCCTGCAGTTAAAGTACAATAAGTTGTTGCCCCCATGTCCTTTAATAGATGGGTCTTTGGGATCCCTTAGATGTCCACCTGAAATAAAACTGACTCAAAAATAATTATAGTTTACCTTTAAACAAAAACACAACTTTCTGTTATTTAAGAAAATCCATAACGGTGTCTCCTTTCTTTTTCAACCCTCTTTGGGTCCTTATTCTTAGTAAAAACAAGAAACAGGGAGCACAGCAATTCTTCATCTTCCGCAATTCTATGGTTAAGTTATCCTTGTTTTGTTTAATCCTATGCTCCAGAAATACCCATTTTACCTAAAAAAGGTTGAATTACTAAAGGAGTAGGGGCTATGTACTCTATAAAGTGAACTTTCACTCTACGTGAATGTTGGTAGAAGGTGACTTTAAATATCTCGTTATGCACAACAGAAATAATTTTTTAAAAACAAGATTGTTTCCTACCATGTAATTGGTTGATTGAAGTAAACATATCTTTATTTTATTAACAAAGCTAAGTGAACATTCACTTTTCAAATAGAAAATCAACCTAAAAGAGTTTTTTAATGTCAGATGAAAATTGCCCAGGTACAGGAACTGACTTATTACATTTGAATAACTTAATTTTTAAGTTGAGGTTAAAAGTGTGAATGTTTCTCTTCAATATTTTTTAGGAACTCAAAAAAGCAATAATGGCTGATATGGTGAGACTAGGAAAAGAGAGTGGGCTTCATTCTTTTGAACAGGTAAGAACAGATATGCAAGTGTTGCTTTAAAAAGCAAGTTTTTACAGAATATTGTAGCTGAGTAATAATGAACAATGGTAGCATGTGTCTGCAATAAGTTAAGTGGGATTTCTGCCCATTATTGGGTGCACTTTTCTTACTTATCAACCTCATTTTAAAACACAGTTTTCAGAGTTGAACTGGCTATTCTATAATATTTTACTGCTTTTCTAAAAGGTGTTTGTACATTTTTCTTTGTTTTTAGCCATGTTTATCTTCATGAGATTTTTCTTCAAATTTTAATCCAGAGCTTTCTGAGACCAAAATTGCTACGAGTCATATCTAAGTGTACCATACCCCGAAAAAACATATTTTGACTAATGGGGGTTATTCACTTAGCTGCCGAAGGCAGCCGAGTGATTGACCCAGCTGAAGTAAAGTGAGCCGAACGCTGTTCAGCTATTCACTTCAGCCCTGTACGGCTGATTTCAACTGTACATCAGCTAAAATCAGCCGTACAAATCGGCTGCACTTCGGTCAGCCAAACATGCTCTGTATGTTGAACTGAAGGGCTCCTGCAACCGGAGCTAGCCCTCAGACAACCATGTCAAGCCTTAAAATTGAGTGTGCCCGTGAAATCGCAAAAAACAACCATACCCAAAATTGCCCGGTGACACTTTAAACGCTTTTACTGCTCATCAATTTAGTATTAACAGTGATTCATGTTCGCGGTGATCTGTAACATGTGTGGCGCCATTGTCATTTTTGCACATAGGCACAACTGATGCATGTTTGTATTTGTATGTGGTGGACGTGGGGTTTTGTTTTTTTCACTTAACTTTATTGCTATCATATAGGGGACTAAAAAGCCCCCTATGTGATAGCACAGATACAGTGACAGGTCCTCTTTATGGAGACATCAGGGGTCTATTAGACCTCTAATGTCACCTATAGACCCAAAGAAGCTGAAAAAGCACAGACTAGCCATAGCAATTAACAGGCTGAGCGGGCTCCATGAGCACTGGGTGCTGAACACGGCGTGGCCGGGTCTTTTTTCTGCAAAGGCTGTACAGAACAGGACAGGACCACGCAATCAATAAATTGAAAGCAAGGCTTCAGATAAATATTTATAACTTAGTTGGCTGCTCAGGGAAGTTGAGGGCACATTGAAGTACAGCTTCCCTATAAGTGAATTTATTCTTTAAATTAAATGTTTTCCTCCTGCCTTTTCTAATACAAACCAAAGGTTCTTCCCAATTCTGTACCACAACTCAATGTTTACAATGTATGTATTATTCTAGGTGAAAGCTATTCATATCCACAAAGAGATGTTCACGGTACAGAATGGATTATTGACACCAACACTGAAGGCAAAGAGACCGGAACTCCGAGATTTCTTCAAACAAGAGATAGAGGAGCTTTATGCAACGGTTTCTGTGTGACATCCCATGAACAATATGTCATATCATGCCCATAAACTACAGAAATATGTGAATATTATTTTTTTTTTGTTTTTGGATTTTAGCCTCTGCAGTTGATTTGAAAGTGCTTGGAATGCAAGGAAACAGTGAACGACAACAGAGGTTAAATTAACCAATATTCTTTTAAAGTATTACTAGCATGACAGTGTTTATACTGTACAGCAATGAACTGAAGACTAATGTATAGTACAGTATGCCAACACGACTTTAGTAAGGACACTTTTTTTTAGAAGCAAACTGAAGTCCAATAATGAAATCATTTCTGGATCATTGCACGAATCGTAAGAAAAAACACTGATGGTTTTCTGGATCATGAGGACGTTTGTGTCCTTTTTATAGAGCATTGCAAATACTGCAAGCTGTGTAAACTATTAAAGATTTACAGAGATTAATAGTTTTCAATAAAATAAATATAACACTTGTTTGTCTGTAAGTGCATTATTACTGTATCTGATATTAAATGGATATGTAAAATATATGCATATATTAAATTAATATATACATTATATCATTCATTGATTCAAACAAATATGCACACTTCAACACAGTGCTTTCATGGCTATGTGCCTGCTAATGTGCTTGCTTTCGCGCATTGAGGAGCATTGTGTAAAGGCAGCACATTCACTATTAGAGGGCCCTTGATTGCAATGCACAGAATATTCACACCTGTGTGTATTGTTGTGCTGTAGTACTGGTTTGTTTTTACTGTATGTGTGCATTAGGGTGCCATGCAGAATAAATAGCATTGCAGCACAGTGCATGCATACTCTGTGTCAATATGCATTGCAGTTATGTGGGTTTAACACACTTTACTACAAGCTCTTTGATGTGAATTCCCAATGGGATGATGTGTCCTAATTTTATATGTGACAAGAGAGTAAATTAAATCTTATACATTTGTGTATTTTATAAGTAAGATTCTTTTTTTTATTGCAATACTTGTTAAGTTATATATGGGTTATTTGGCAAGGCAATGAACTGTGCAGCAACCCATAGTAACTAAAAATAAATCTTTTAGTGACCTTATTTTCATTAAAGAGGAACTTTACCCATATCTTTGAAATAACAACAAATACACATTTAGAAATGTTAAGTAATGACAATCTACAAACACATACTTCTAGATAGTTGCAGGCTTTGTATTCTTTGGATACCGCATTTCTCTTTTCTTCCCCAGTCTTCTCACAGTGGGCATTTTTACTAAGGACAGATTACTAGATCTCCCTTTACTTCCTGGAACTCTGGCACATGTGACAAGGACATGTGACAATGGACATCAACTCACGGGAGAAAAATGTCTTTCCCTGAGATCTCGTGATCAGATGAGATTCCCCAGCAATGTTCTGCTGATGTAACCTTCCCAGAATGTAACGCACAGGTGCATTACATTACTAATGTCCAAGAGGACCAGGCAGTAAAATAACAATAATTGGAAGTGAAAGGAAAATATGCTTGTTTAACTCATGAATGTAAAATGATTTCATATCAGCATGCAGAACTGCATCCTGATGTGATTTATAGTGAAAGGGAATAAAAGTCCACTTTAACATAAACTAGATTGGTTGCAATCGGTTACATCAGCTTTCACTTCACTGTTGCTTCTTACACAGCTGAATTAGGCCAATAATGAAAAATGGAATAATGTGTTTATAAATATTACATATTGATTGAACGCACGCATGAATACTTTTTCAATGATAATAGATTCCCTGGACACTATACACAGCAATAAGCCTGATCTTTAGTTCAAAGAAGAAGTAAACCTAAAAACACCAAATGTATTATGGGACGACATAATACATATACATTATACATATACATAATATGCTATATTTATGTACTTGTACAAAAACTGATGTCACATACTGTACAGAGGTATATCTACCGTAAACCGCAAACTAGGCATTTTCCTTGGACAGCACTTTCCAGGAGGGCGGCAAAAAAACTCCACTCCATTACCAGTGAAGCAGAGATGCACCTACCATTAGCAGAAAATAAATGATCCTTACCCGAATCCACTGCCAAGCTCAGCCTCCTCTCTCCAACGCTGGCAGAAGTAATACAGCATGTGCCTGTTACTATTTAACCCTTTCGCTGCTACCAAAGTAAGGCTTACGGCGGAACACAACTGCTTGCAGCTGGCCAGCTCAGTATGCCTTACCTCGTTGGCTTATACGGTTCTGCTATGAGCTCATGATAGCTTTGGCAGAACAGTTCCCCCGACGGTCCCCTGTAAAATAATAGCTGTCATCATGATTTCTGTGCTATTTGTAAACAACTGGAGACACATAGTACTATGTCTCCCCAATTATGAATGAACAGGACGTGCTTTACATCACTTCCTGTTTAGTCATACGTTTCTACATGGGGAGGAGCACTCACTACAGAGGCTTCCACCCATTCACAACTGGATGATAGTAAATGTTTTACTAGCATCAGTTTTTGAACGAATGGGAAGCCTCTGTAGTAAATGTTTTTCATTCATTGAGTGTTGAGGCTGCAGAAAAAGAGATCGAGGACTCTGTGTTCCTGTGTTCTCAATTTCTTTTTCAATTTCAAAAAGGAAATGTCAGCGATCTGTAAAAAAATAAAATGCAAATCCCCCCTCCCCCCACACATACACACAAATAACATACACATGCACTATATTGTGGCGTACACCATGCACATGCACCGCGGTGCATTGTTAGAATGCATCACAGTGCTTGATTTTTTAATTTTTAAAATAACATTAATTTTACTTTAATTAATTGAACATTAATTAATGCCATGTGTTGTGATATGATGTGTTGCAATTTATTGTACACCTGCATCATTTTATCACAACACAAACACCAACACAGTGCATCAGAAAGTGTTTCAGTTTTCTTAAAAATTTTCCAAAAATTATCTGAAATGATACACACAATGACCTGAAGAGGGCAATATTGGACTGAGAGTGATTTGGGGATGTTTCCTTAAAACTCCTGTACATTTTAATGAGATGACCTCTGACACTCAGCTTGGTATAAAACCATAAATTTAAGATATGGCCAGTTACCTGTCAGAACTTGCCAGAGGTTCTGGAGACTAGTGTCTCTTTCAGATTATATACTGCTTGAGAAAGTTTGAGCAAGAAAAACAAATCTACATGCATTGAGGATGAGGTCATTTGTAGTGAGAGATTGTAGTTACTTCAATTCTTTCACTGATTACAGAAATAATAATATAATAATGTACCCAATATAAACAATTGTGGTGTAAAGAATACCATATTTATAAAAAAACACCAGTACATGTCAATTATTAAAACATATATACTGTATATATATATATATATATATATATATAAAATATTGCATTATAAAAATAACATTATTTAAATAAGCAAATATTCAAATATTTAGATACCTCATGCAATAAGAATAATACAATTTAAATTATTAATTATAATAATTCTGTCAAATAATAATACTGTATACAAGGTAGTTCTCATGCAGTGCAGAACTTCTGTTTTGCAGCAGACTGCCTTGTCTCAGGAATGGATACACGGTGTCTGTGTATACGTTTGTATAGGCTTGAAACCTGAGCCAACACTACAGGATGAGGCCCTGAGCTGAAAAGGGAAGTTCTCCCCAAGCATGAGAAGACATGAGGATTTAAAAGGAAGAGCAGCAAAGAGAAGGGAAACTACCATGGATTACAGTAAGGCACACATTACAGTATTGGTTTATCTTAACAAATCTGAGGGTTTAATGTCACTTTAAGCTTGAGACATGGCCTCCTCCGTTAATCATGCAGACTGGTACCATGGTCAGTCCTTATCTTGTTGTTGTCTGGTACAACTCGACTCCCCAAAATTTATAACCTGGGAATCTATGCTGTAAGGGTCTAAAAAAATGACTGATGTTAGAGTCTTTGTCTTGAAACCATGAACGCAAAGCTTCCTGCGTCCTAGGAGCGAAGGCTGTCAAGTGGCAAGAGCCACCTGTGTCCCAGCAATGAAGGATGCCAGGCAGCAGAAACCTCCTGCATCCTAACAATGAAGTATGCTAGGTGGAGCTGTCTGCATCCTAGCAACAAAGGACACTAAGGGGTCTATTCACAAGCAGGTGAAGAGTTTGAAGAAGGCAGAGAAGTGAACAATCTAGGACAAAATAGCTGAACTAGAAAGTGAGCTGAATTGGAGATTTTTTCAGAATCGGCTATTTTGGCCTAGATTGTTCACTTCTCCTGCCTTCTCCAAACTCTTCACCCTTTTGTGAATAGACCCCTAAGTGGCAGAAACTACCTAGCGTCCTAGTAACCATTAGGGCTGCCTGCAGGAACCACCTGCATTCTAACAATAAAGTATGCTAGACAGCAGAAGGCTCTTGCGTCCTAGCAATAAAGGACACACAGTGGCGGCAGCCGCCTAGTGTCCTAACAACTAATAGGGCCAATAGGGAATATTTGCCCTTTATGCTGTACACATGCAAACATTTTATGCGAACAGTGTGCGGACAAGATTATATCTAGGGCAGGGGTAGCCAAACTCTGGCCCTCCAGCTGTGGTGGAACTACAAATCCCATGAGGCATTGCAAGATTCTCACAGACATGACTCCCGGAGAGAGATGCATCATGAGATTTGTAGTTTTACCACAGCTGGAGGGCCGGAGTTTGGCTACCCCTGATCAAGGGTCTTGCCACCTTGCTAAGTGCCGGAGCCCTAAATCCTACCTTTCACCCTTTTATTGACACTGGTTCTTTACCTCTTAATAACTGGTTTATTTTGCTCTTTTGTGACGGGTGATTCTGATTGGAGAGTTTTTTGTTTTTTTTCCAGCACAATGGAGGAGTCCATCTCTCTCTGCTCCGTGATAAAAAAGCGCAGAATCAAAACTCTAAAACAATAACAGCAAAGTAACTGACATTTCAAGGGGCATGTATCATTACATGCATATCTAACGAACAGCACTTTAAGCGAGGGCAAATTCCCTCTCTCAGTGACACTTGATCAATCTGTCCGACAGTCCTCCAAACATTTACTGACAATTCCCCAAGAGGGGCTCCTTGTTAAAAAGGTATTTTAAGTTCTGGTTTTCCAACCCCTTCTAATGTCTCCTTGCCAAGTACCGGCGTGGATCTCTCCTTCTCCTTCGGTCACCTGATCCCTCGCCGCCCGGAATGGCGGCGTTCACCTAATGGTGTCCCACAGGGAGAAATTGAAGGAGACAAAGAGGAGGCTATCTAAGTGCAGTAACACAAATATTTATTTCATAAAAGAACTCAAATGCACTTACGGAAACAACGAAAAAATCGAGCTTTTGAGCGTTAGCAGCACTCAGCTAAGAGAGATGAAGGCAGGTTTTCTTTTGACATGTTTCATTCAATTACTTTCTCAAAGTTTGTTCACAGCTTGAATTAATATCACGGTTTAAATGTAAGTTTTCTGTGTTGTTTTACTACACCGCTAGACAGAGGTTCGCATGTTTGAGATATACATGCCGAACCAATGAGGTTGATCACTGGCACTAATTCTGAAGGTTCCAGTGTTGATTTTTATTATTCTTATTATGTTTGTGTGTTGAACCTTCTAGTCATATGTAAATAATCCACTTGCATCAATTTTTTCACACGGATTGTCGTAATTTTACACAGATTTGTTTATTAACACTTTAGTGTGTAGTTGGTTCACATAGACCGAGCACAACATATTTGCTTTACAAAGCGTAGATAGATGGTAAAATGTCAGATAAATGTTTCTGTAATGCTACTTTTCCAGGTTTTAGGGAAACAACACCTTTGGGTCTATTCACTAAGCTGCCGAGGGCAGCCGAGTGAACAACCGACCTCAAGTGAAGTGAGCCGAACACTGTTTGGCTATTCACTTCAGGCTGGTACGGCTGATTTCAGCCGCACATCGGGTGAAAATAATTGGAATAGCCATTTGTGTACATTTTGGGGTGACAAAGCCACCTTCTGTGCTAAATGTCCTATAGAATAGAATACTTAACGATGGGTAAACAAGAACCTGGATGGCAAACTGGGACACCCCAAGCTACTATGCAATTTAGTTTTTTTTTGGACAAGCAAGGCTTTGAAACATTGGTGGTGTTTGAGCATTGATCATTTTTAAACATATTGTGTTACTATGGATATAAATGACTAATCTTGGCACCAAAATTATGTAAAGTTCTTAATGATAATTATACATGTGTGCATTCTAAATATTTACATTTTAACAAGCACTGATATTGAAATGCCTGTTTCAGCTGATCAATAGTGATGGGCTGAACACACCTGAGTTCGGTTCTAACTCGAACTTTAGAATATGGAAAAATTTAGAACTCAAACTTCAAACTCAATGAAAGTCTATGGGACCAGAACTCTGAAAATCAAATGTCCCCATTTTGAAGGCTTATATGCAAGTTATTGGCCATAAAAAGTGTATGGGGATTCGGGTACTGCCCCTGGGGACATGTATCAATGAACATTTTTTTTTTAAAATACAGTTTGTTAAAGAAGCGCTGATTTTAAAATTGCTTAAAGTGAAACAATACAAATGAAAAATTCCTATAAATATCGTGCCGTGGTCCCCTTAAACTGCCTGTGAAGTGGCGCATCTGTACAATGTATAGAACCTGCTGCAGTAAAACTGACATTTATAAGAAAAAAAATGACATTTAAATTGCCGGTAATTGGTTTTCCCTTAATCTTGTAACTGTTTGGGGGGGCAGCCTGTATGAAGAGGCCACATTTTAGGACACTCGGAACAAGGTTAGAGATTCTTTTGGATACATTCTGGTGCCTCTTTTGCAGACGTTGGATGAAAGTTACAACAGGTGCTTTAATATTGGGCCTTTGGTGTTGGCAGTGCCTTCACACCGTAACCCTCCAGAGTTATTCCTGACGAGTGCAGGATTGGACCCTGCTCTAAAAATTCAAATTATATATACACTTGTCACACAGTGACACACTTTTGTCTTGCGAGGCTTGTAAAGTACTTTAAAAAAACGTACGATCTGCCCATCTTAGACAGGCAGATCGTACTCAGGGGGGCGGGCTTGCGATGACTGCAAGGAGGAGCGGGCTTACGATGACTGCAGTGTGAGCGTGCGCACATCGGCCCGTTTGGCAGTTGTCGGACAAGCAGGCCACTAACTCGCCGAGAATCGTATGATTCCCGGCGGGTTTTCCAGCCTGCTTCTTCAACGGAAGACGTGCGACCGTACAGTAGAAACGGTCTTCCATACACTGCACGATTCTCGTACGATCGCGGGATTTCCCACTGTATGGGCACCTTTACTCTTGATGAGCACTGGGATGGGCCCTGTCATACTACATAAGGCTGCAGTGTCGTTAGCCTTATATAGTGTGTGGGGCTGGGACTTAGCTGTGGGCCATGATTGGGCAAAGACATTATTACTTTGCCCAATCATGGCTCTTAGAGTGCACTGGGCCATGATTGGGCAAAGTCTTGCACCTGACCTGTGGTCGAGTGCATTGCTTTACCCAATTAGGACTCTAACAAGGCACTGGGCATATTAAAAATATGGAACAAGTAGTAAATGCACTTTAAAACATGTCTTCACTGACTGCTGTAGCTATAGGCATTTTGGATATATTCTCCTTCAAGGGTCACAACAGGGGCACTAAAAGCTCCTCTTGTTTTCTATGGTAGCAACATTTTTGCAGCCTCCTAGCCTTCTAATGTAAACAAACATCAGGTGTTTCTACAGGCTTTTTCACATCAAAGAGACTTACATACATGCATGCAGGTACTTCCCCAGCCTGGTGAGATGTGCCTGCTCACCATTTAGCATGCTCTCTAGGACCCCTGTCTCTCTATTCCTCTTTTTTCGGTCCCCAGACATAAGGAGTTATGTGACCTACAAGCACAGCACTGAAGGGGGTGTAGCCAGAGGCGTAACTAGAACCTTCAGGGCCCCTGTGCAAGTAACCATGAAGGGCGCCCCCCCAACCGCTGGGCCCCCCCAAGTGGCGGAACGCCAGGGCCCGGTCGCAATTGCGACTGCTGCGACCCTGGTAGTTCCGCCAGCGGGTGTAGCTGTTGTGCATACCCCTGGGCCAGAAACAATTTACAACATTGCACTTCTTGCAGGACAGTCTGAAGAAGTGGACACGAGATGCCTCAAAATACGTCACTGCATCCAGCTACTTACCTGCGCAAGTACTTCCTGGAATTGTTGGAAATTTTGTTCAAGCTCTCAATCTGTTGATTTTGAGATTCTATTGCATCATACTATTTGTTATACAAACATACAAGATCTAGGAGCCCACGCAGGTGAGGTGCAACGTGGACCGGTCCTTTTACATAATTGTATACTGTATGTGACCTTTTAATGTTTAGAAATAAACCTATGTGTTTTATGGATATTTCACATTGCGTGAGTTTGACACCTGAAAAACCCCCCTGCTTGTTTTCTTTTTGAGTTCCTATGATTATGCAAGAGATGTGGTGTCCAAATATTCCACACATAAGGGGTCATTCACTTAGCTGCTAAAACCAGCCATACATCGGCTGCCTTCAGTAAGCCAAAGTGCAGAAGGAGTTCGACCCAGGCGATCCAACAAAAATGTTGAAAAATGATTTATAAAATGTAAAAAAAAAGGAAAATAACAAACTCAGGCGGCCGAAGTGAGCCAAAGGATCAGCCGAAGCTATGGCTGGATCCTCCGACTCATTAGTGAATAACCCCCATAGTGTAGTTTTCTACTTTTCTGAATTTAAGAAAGATAATTACTCTTTACTGGATTCATTGAAAGTCCTTTCCACACCAGAGGAAAGCCTTCTCATATGCTTTTATTTCCTCCTTGCTCCAATTGACAGGTATCAGGGTAAAGTTCCCCATGTCACCAATATTGATTGGACCCCGGGCAAACATTTTCTTGGGCCCCCCATGCAATATTCTCCACTATATGCTGACAGAGCAGAGCCACGCTGCAGCTGGGATGGATTCAAAAAATATTGTCCAGATCCACCCCACCACCTGATTGACAGCTGACTCTACCTCTCTAGAGGTTGTGTCCGCCCCATCCTTTCCTCTAGTCAGCGTTGGAGGATCGGAGAGGGGAGGGGGGGTATTCCTGTGAGGAGCCGTGACTGACAGTCACCGCTCTCTGCAGAGAGAGTGAGTGCAGGAACTGAGTGATCAGCGGTATGTGATCGCTTAGTTCTCCATCAAGAGAGCCAACTTGTGGCAGCTTCAGTAACTAGGGGGAAGAGCGCATTTCACTCTCCCCATAATTCTACTTCCATGGTAAATGTGCGGATAATTCGCCACCTACCACTTCCACTGCATAGAATAGCAACAATAATTTTTATTATGTCCCCTTGGTGTCATTGTTATTATTATTATGTCCCCTGGTGTCATTATTATTATTATGTCCCCCCTGGTGTCATTATCATTATTATGTCCCCTTGTGTCATTATTATTATGTCCCCCCTGGTGTCATTATTATTATGTCCCCCCGGTGTCATTGTTATTATTATTATGTCCCCCTGTTGTCATTATTATTATTATTATTATTATAATTATTATGTCCCCTGGAGTCATTATTATTATTATGTCCCTGGTATCATTATTATTATGTCCCCTGGAGTCATTATCATTATTATGTCCTCTGGAGTCATTATTATTATTATGTCCTCTAGAGTCATTATTATGATTATGTCCCCTAGTGTCATTATTATTATGTCCCCTTGTGTCATTATTATTATGTCCCCTGGTGTCATTATCCCCGGACATAACAATAATGACACCAGGGGATGTAACAATAATGACACTGGGGATGTAACAATAATGACACTGGGGATGAGAGGATGAGACTGCAGCCATGGAGGGAGGAGGGCAGGACCATGAAGCAGTGTGTGCAAAATCGATCTTCCTCCTCTGCTGAGTGGGAGGTGACATCCCGGGCTGCAGAGATCTTTGCTGCACATAGGGAGTGGGACAGGAGGCTGCTGCCCTCTAGCGTCAGAAAGCGGTAGTGCAGACTAGACGGCTGGTACAGAAACGTTTCAAACTTTCACCAGCTCTAGTTTATGGGGTGCAGGGCCCCACAACAATGATGTGCCCCTTTTGCCCTGCCTTAAAGACGGCCCTGGGGGAACCTGTAACGCTGCAAGCTGTCTATATTTATATAAATCACATGACAGCCTCAATCTCATTTTAGTAAAACTGTGCTTCCCTTTGGAAAATGCAATGAACAAAATGTAAAGCAGGACGGGCATAAACAAATTTCTTATGTGTTTTATGGAATCTGCTGTACCACTTGCTGAATGGTTGAAATAGATCCAAACCCATTCACTAATATCTAGACTTTAGCATAATAATGTGATTTCAAAACTTGTTGTCAATCTTTTTACGTCTGCATGGGAAAGCATGGGAAAGAAATACCTGTTCACTTTAGGGCTGCAACTGATGATTATTTTCATAATCAATTAGTTGGAAGATTATTTTTTCGATTAATCGATTCAATTTTAAATGAATTATGAAATATTTCATATCATGAATTATTTAATTAATTATTAAATATGTTTAATTATTTAATGTACATATCATATTAATTCTTTCTGCAAAGCTCTGATCTCTAACATATGTCACAGATAGAACTTGTGCAGGAAAGAAAACATTACCAAGTGGACTTCTCTCCTGGACTCCTCTCACCAGACGCGTTTTCTGGGGTATTCCCTTTGGCTGCATCCTGACGTGTGGGTTCATACGTGTGAGCCGCGGATTGGATAGAGATTACAATTTTCATCTCTTTGCACTCTCGCCTAGCTGAGCGCGGGAGAGGATATTACTGGACACACTGCACGCAAAGCTCAGCGCACCGCTGCTTTCCTTTGCTGCGCGCAGTGCCATTCAAGGCTCCATGTGCAGTGTGTCACTGGTTTCATAGGCTTTAGGGCCGGTTAACACCATCTCCAGTGCGTTCCGACATGGTTAGTAGCAGGAAATCACTGGATCGCATAGTGGAAGCCTCCTTGCGTTTTAGGGTGGGAGGGGGTGTGCTGGTGCCATTAAAATCGATGGCACCATGGACACACACCCCCACCTGCAGTGTGATCGCCCACACCAGAATGCATTGCACATTAATGCCCGCGTTCCGGTCCAGTGCGATCGCAGGGATGCTTCCACTATGCTGGAACGCACTGGAGATGGTGAGAACCGGCCCTAAATGTGTTTCAGCACCCCCGCCCCCTGATTGTGCTCGTGGCAGCTGCCCTGTATTTCCCCCCCCCCCCCACCCGGTTGTTATGTCATTGACTCCACTCAGTGCACACACCTACACACACTTACGGTACACATAATACACACAAGGTACACATAGTACACACAGCACACACAGTACACATACAACACATTGTACACACACACAGCACACATAGTACACACACAGCACACATACAATACATGGTACACACATACAACACATAGTACACACACAGAACACATAGTACACATACAACACGTTGTACACAGCACACATACAACACACATACAATACATGGTACACACATACAACACATAGTACACACACAGCACACATACAACACAGGAAACGCGAGTAAAGATGGAGCCGGGAAGCTGGCTCCATGCTGTTTGGCCGGTTCAATGCTGATTGGCCGGGAAGACGGCTTCCCTACCAATCAGTGTCGAGCCGGGCAAACAAATCTGATAATACAGCGACACGACCCCCCACCCTGCAGGCACCTAATTCCCCTCACATAGATCCTTGCTCATGCTTGGATTAAGGGTTGGGAATTGTAGGGGTTTTTTCCCCACAATTTCTGGGGGTGGGGTTCCTCCTTAAAATACCTACAAGACCTGGTATGACTTTGGGGGGGACCCCATGCTGTTTTTTTTAATTATTTTTCTTTCTTTTAAATTTTTTTACATTATTTTCTTAATATAATTTTGTATTGTGAATAGCCTGTACAGCAGCCCTTCAGTTCAAAGGGCTCCGGCAGCCGAAGTGAGCTGAAGGATCAACTGAAACTACAGCTAGATCCTTCGGCTCCTCAGTGAATAACCCTGTGTGCAAGAAAAGGCTGGGAGCCCTAAGGGCTGTTCACATATCAGTGTTCTGCTGGAACTGATAAGAGACTGGGCTGCAGAAGAATGCAAAGTGTAAAGATTGAAAAAAAAGGACAGTTTACCCAGAGTACCAAACCCAGACTTAATTGGCCCCTTCAATTTGGGCGTATTGGTTTTTTTAGTGACTCTCGGAGAGAAACAACCCCCAGCTGCTTAAACTGAACACAAGAAAGAAGGGGTGATATGAACCAATAGGAGTCAACTCAAAGTGCAGCTGATCAAAGAGGGTCGGAGAATCAACATTTAGTACAATGGTATTAAAAAAGATTTATTTGGTATTAAAAAAGATTAATTGGACATACTCAATGCACCAGTAGAACCAACACCCATTAAACGTCTAAAGAATGGTTATTGCAACAACCCGTTCACTCATAAAAACACACACATTCACTCTAGGACGAGCTGATCAGCGTATTATATAATGCCGGATGGTCCTCAAAGATGTTTGAGGAGACAGCGCTTTGACAATAGTTTAAAAGCTGAATATGGTTCAAAAGAATTTGAGCTTCTAGGTCTAGGGTCCTTATTCTTTTACGTTTGGATCTTTCCCGGAGTTCTAACAGGGTTGTGATCACTGAGGCTGGTGATATAGCCAATCAGCTGTTACATTTGTAACCTTTGCTCATGATTTAGAGCAGACGATACTAGGAGTATATAGCTTGATTGAAGATCAATTTTAAAGGTTCAAGAAGTTAGGTGATAGCCCGGTAGGTCATAAATGGTAGTGTTACCCTGAGTAATAATCACACATGGAGGAAGATTCCGCCAAACAGTGTGTAATGTCTCGAATGAATGGTACTCACGGGTGCCGGATTGCTTCACCAGACAGTTTGTCTCCAAAGGTATGTAGTGTCTCGTTGATCAAGCTGCTCCAGGTAATCTTCTTTGGTAATAGGTTAGTTAACCCATCTGTAAAGAAAGTCAGTCACAGTGCTCTTGGATAGTTTTCTTGGAGCATGACGTGATGTTAGAGAGGTCCCGACAGGTTTTTAATTTGATCGATAGGCTTAGCCTGATGTCGCGCTGTTTGATAGTCCAAAGCCGGGAAGTAAGGTACCTGACATGCAGGTGCTTAGTCAGCTTAACGTCCACAACCAGATGACGCGTTTCACCCCGACTTCTTACTCGGGGCTTTGTCAGATCCTGGTGGAGGGGCAAACTCACAAGGTTTTTATACATCAACTCATGTGATACTCTTAACCCCTTGAGTGCTAGATTAAGGTGAGCCTGGAAGTTTTGAATTTACATAGAAACACATTTAAATCAATGCAGGGTGAGGTGAATAATCGCTATTTACATTGTTGTTACTAGTTTACAAACTAGAATGTTGCTGGATACTGTCTGAGTACAGAACAGTATCTATTGAGTTAACCCAAAGAATGCTGTCTTATCATTCGGTAGACATTTGGTTTTGCAGCGAAATTAAGGCCAAACTACATCACCTAAACTGATGGCAAGATTTATTGTCTATACTATAATTTTTATATGGGCCCAAAAGTGTTTCATATTACTTGATAGTAGCAACTAGTCTCCCTCGATGGAAATTTATTTTCCTGTTATACAGTATAAGAGAGGAATCTCACTGATGTGAAGAAAAAGAGAAAGTAGAATAAACGAGAATTGGATATGAGAGGTAAAAGTAGTATGGATAGAGGTTTCGTGGTCAGTCAATTGGTTAGGAGCCACAGGGATAAGGACTAGAGGAATACTTGTAGGTTGCATTCATTGTTCAGTCCATGTGGAGTCATGGTGTTTAACTTAAAAATCCACATTTTCTCTTTTTGGAGTAAAACTGTGTTGAAGTCTCCCCTACGTGCTGATAATTTAGGTGCATATATTCCCTTAATCCTTATCCCTGTGGTTCGTCCTCCATAATATTTCAAGAAATGTTGTGCCAATGGACTTTCTTTGTCATGATTTTTTATGTCTCTTAGATGTTCACCAATTCTTGTCTTTAGTTCACGCTTTGTTTTTCCAATGTACAATTTTTTGCAGGGGCATTCTATTTGATAGATGACCCGCGTTGTATTACAATTGATGAAGTGTAAAATGTCAAAGCTGGTAGTGCCTGTTGAATCTGTAAATTGTTTAGTTTTATGAACAAAAGGGCATATGTGGCATTTGCCACATGCATACATCCCTTTGGGTTTCATTGTCTTAGCAAGCCAAGTTTCCTGAGAGCTAGGGGTAAATTCAGAGGAAACTAGTTGATCACGTAGGTTGCGTGCCCGTCGGGCCGTCACAAGTGGGTGGGGGCCTACTATTTCCCTCAAAACAGGACATAGCTGGAGAATATGCCAGTGATTATTTAAAGTTTGTTTAAGGGTAGACCAGCCAGTATTATATTGAGTGATCATCCGAACCCTATGTTTTTTTTTGTCTTTTTTATTATTACCCTTAAGAAGATCTTCTCTGGTTCTTTTATTAGCTACAGCTAGACTTTTTCTAAGGACTGGATGGGGGTAGCCACGTTCCCTGAAGCGATCATACATCGCTTTTGATTCTAGTTTGAAATCGTCATGTGTAGTGCAGTTCTTCTTTAGTCGGAGGAACTGGCCTGTGGGTATGCCCTGTTTTAGGGAAGACGGATGGTGGCTACTCGCATGGAGTATTGTATTGGCTGCTCTGGGTTTTCGGAAGGTGTTGGTTGCTAATTCTTCCCCTTCTATACGGATCATTAGATCTAAGAATTACATTTCACTGGTACTTATAGTATATGTCAGATGGATATTCCTATTGTTGTTATTTAGATCCGCTATGAATTCCACTAATTGGTCCCTCGAGCCTGTCCAAACTAATATGTCATCAATTAACCTATGCCATGACTTGGCAAATAATTTAAACAGGTGATGTAGGTAGACATTGTCGTGTTCCCACAGGCCCAAATTGATACATGCATATGCAGTGGCCCAAGGGGCACCCATAGATGTACGTCTAATTTGTCTTGAGTGAGCACCAGCAAACTGAAAGTAGTTGTTTTTTAAGGCAAATTCTAAAAGGTCAAGGATAAACTCATTTTGAAATGCAGCATTGGGGAAGAGAGATTCCAGATGATGTTTGACAGCTAGTAGACCCCATTCATGTGGTATAGATGTATAGAGGGATTCTACATCCAACCCCACTACTCTTCTACTTTTATATTGGCAATTTTTTGTATGGTGTCTCCCGTATCCCTCAAGTAGGAAGGGAGATTAAACATGATATCTTTTAGGAGTAAATCAAGATATTTGCCCACGTTTTCCAGAGGGCCACCCAAGGCTGACAAAATTGGTCTGCCTGGGGGTTTCGAGTTGTTCTTGTGGATCTTGGGTATTATATAGAATGTTGGGATATTATAATTAGTTATTTTAATGAAATTGAATTCTTTAGTGGTAAGAATGCCCTCTTGTTTCGCTAGGTCTAGTTTGAAATTTAACTCACTAATTATTTTATTGTAAGTGGAGCCTCTTATTTTTGTATAGGTTGTTGTATCTCCTTTTTTAATACCAAATACATTTGTACTAAATGTTGATTCTCCGACCCTCTTTGATCAGCTGCACTTTGAGCAAAGTGTAAAGATTGACCTGAAGAAACCAAAATTATAGAGAGACGTGTTCTGCAACTGTGAAAATGTATATATATCTTTTCCGCGCTAGATTAAACTTATAATCAAAACTATCCAGCAGCTGACCCTCAAAATGTGAACACCACACAATAATACCAACTATAAAAACAAAATAGTGCAGCACTCCATTTACAAAGTGAATAAAGCACAAAGAAACAGTGCATCCATAGGCACGCGCACAAGGAGTGTCTGGGCACACACTAATAACCCTGAGTGCAACACCGAAACCGCAACAGTGGGTGTCATGTTTTTAGTCACTGAGCCGCAAATGTATGCAATATAAACAATATATACGAAAATATGAAAGTTTCACTCTATATCAGAACTAATCTAAGTGGTTGGAAACACAGTATATAAAGTCCCGCTTTGTTTATAAGCCAGTCCACATAGTTCAAAACATTCTTCTGTCAGTGAGTTGCAACATATAACACAAAGTGATTACCACTGCAAGTGCTGGAACTCTGATCACTTTTCCAACAATAAACAGCACACCATATACTTCAATGTCATTTGTTTTTATAGTTGACTGATAGCATTGTGTTTGGTACTGGCTTGGCTGCCTTGCGGGATACCATCTGTAAGATGGTATACAGACAGGTACTCCTTGTCCTGGGAGAAATCCCTAGGAGTTGGCTGGCATGGGCTGTGTGCAGGCATTACAGGTGGGGGATCTGTATGAAGGGGACGGAGTGGCAGATTAAAGCCATATATATATATATATACACACACACA
>NW_017306363.1:952184-978873 GCF_000935625.1 Nanorana parkeri
ATATATTCGTAGGCATTGTAATCTGCAACTTTGTTTATATTTCTGGCCATGCTGATTAGATCTATACATACAATTCTATTACTGAACATGCAAAACTTTCAAATCCACCTGCTGCTTTAATCTGCTGCTCCGTCCCCTTCATACAGATCTCCCACCTGTAATGCTCCCCTGCATTTGGAATAACTGTTAACATCATTCCATCAATTATTTATATGTGGACTGGTATGAGTGGTTACTCACAGCACACCAATTATATTTAACCCTTCTTGGAAATATGAATGTGGTTGCTAATGCAGGAAGCTAAGAATGAAGTTACACAGCACAGGCACCAGGAAGTACAAGACTACTGCCTTCCTGTTGGCCCTGTATGTTCAGTGTGCCCGTGCACCTGCATTAGATTAAATTAGACAGATGTAAACAAGCCACATAGGAAAGGTTCTATTTTTACTTATAATGCATTTTCATGCAATAAAATTCCTTGGTTTTGCTGCATGAAAATGGACAAGTGTCAATAGATCCTTAAAGTATTATTAAACTCTTAAATCTTTCTTTCAATAATGAATGCAGATCAAACAATATTCATTACCCAGGAAAGTATTTATTTGCTAGAGTAGTAGCAGCTTAGTGATTGTTTTCACCTCTTGCCCAAAATGACTCTTTAACTTCTTCAGCTCTCGTACCCTTATACATCTCATGGACCAAAATTGAAAATAACAATAAACAAATTTGGCAAAAAAAATGGAGAAAGTCCAGGACATCGTCAGGACCAAGCCAGAGGTCAGATGCCAAAGTGGGTAGTCAGTCGAACCAGGTCAGGGAACACTGAGAGCAGGATGAACAGAAACAATAGCCGGAGTCAGTAATCAGGAGATCAGTCAGCCAGAGACAGATTCATACATGGAGAACAGGAACCACAGCAGAGCACTTGGTAGATCTGAACACACGCAAGAGCGGAGACTAAATGGACAAGCTGCAGGTTAAATAGTGAACTGGTGTTGCATCATCATTTTGAGACAGGAAGTTGTCAGGAGTTTGTTAGTATTTGCAGAATGATGATGTTTACCAAGGGCGCCAAAGAGGAACGAGCAGTGTCAGACACAATGCATCAGAAGACAGGCTGCAGCTCAACAGGACAAGGAATGATAAGAAACACTGACAGTAATACACACATTGTTTTGGGGACAAACAAGGCTTTTTTTTGCAAAATTGATTAGATTGAATAGACTGTTACATTGCATTTACTCAATGACACTTGCAGACTATCTACAAGTGTCATTTTACAAAGGAGCAACTGCATTTTGACAATGACTCTTAAGGTGTCCATACACCTTACAACCATCGCAAGACTTTTGTCTTGCGAGGGTTTTAAGCTAATTAAAAGCTTGTACGATCTGCCCATCTGGGATGGGCAGATCGTACTTGTGATCGTCGAAAGAAAGGGCTTCCGATGACCGCAATGCTGAACGGGCAGTGTAAGCGTGCGCACACCGGCCCGTTCCCGCAGTTGTCGAACCAGTGGCGGATCCGGGAGGGAGGGGCAACGGGGCAATTGCCCCCCCCCCGAGATTAGTGCTGCTCCTGTCCGGACTCTTGCGTCCACGGTCTGCCACCCGCAGTGTGTATTGACAGCTGCCCAGCCTCCATGTCACAAACTTTACTGCGGTTCATTTAAAAAAAACGTTGTACAATGAACTGTAGTAAAGTCTGTGACACGGAGGATGGACAGTTGTATGTCCCGGCATGTGCGGGGATCCGAATGCTACAGACGTGCAGGGCGGGTGAGTGTAGGGGGGCGTATGGCCGCATACTTCCATAGAGAAGGACAGGGGCTGCATACTAATCACACACAGCACCTGTCCTTCCCAGGAGCTGCCCGATACGGCTGTGCACGCAGCACAGAGCTGTACGTGCCGGCCGATTCCAGTGTGAATGAGCCCTACATGTCCCCGGGAACATACTGATACTCACCTAATCCCTGGATCCACCAACAAGCGCAGCCTCCCGTTTCCCACGCTGTCAGAAGCTGCATACAGAGCGTGCTGGTTACTACTTAAACCGGCATGCTGTGTGCAGCTTCTGAGAAGATATGCTATTAGCGTAGCGGGAGCAATGCAAAATGCGCAGCCGGCTTCCTCGATCCTGTCACGGTATGTGTTCGCTCACTTCCCGATCTACTGAGCCGACCTGTGACAGTCTCATTGTCACAGGTCGGCTAGAACTATGAGGATGAGTGAAAATCACTCACCTCATAGTTCTCCTTTTAATAGATAGTGTGACTGGGCACATTCTGGAGCTGGGCAGTGTGCACGTACTGTTTTTCCCCTTGGCACATAGATAAAACATTTTATCGTGTGAATACAAAGCAGAGCAGCCATGCATTACTTCCTGTAACCGTCATTCAACAAAGGAAATGCTGACATCTGCTGTTAAGCAATTTTTTATAATTAGTGTAATAAATAAATCATGTGATTTATTTTCTTTGTCAGTGACTGTTCAAATGGGCTGATCCAGATTTGTAAACACGACTTTCAGTCACGTGATTGCCGGGAAGCAGAGAAAAACATTTATAGAAATATGTGCACAGGGAGCCTGTGTACACCTGCCGAAGCCATAGCACACATACCAAACAATCCTGGGCAGTTTTACTTAATCTTATGTCATATGATATGTTATCTTTATTGACATGGTTACAGCTCATAACATTTAAAGGGGGTTTTTCAGTTCTTTTTAAAATGTCAAAAGATCTCTTAGTCCATTAGTGATATCCAATGACAAGGGTTTACCTCAGTTTGAACTCACTTAAACAGGTTTCTATTTTTTATTTTTTTTATTCTTTATTTATATTTTCAATCGTATAAAAGATACAAAAAATAAAATATGGAAAAGGCATAGGAAAATAGAGCTGGGCATATAAAGTCACATTTGAACCAATCTCATGTAAAATATAGCAACAGATACCACTTGGAAGATCCGATTATAGATTAATGGTATGTAAATAGGATAGCAGTTCACAACTCCTTGGGGTTAGATGAAGGTCAAAGGAGCAGGTGTGACTATTCAGCCAATGTTATACCTAGTGAGGTGTGTTTTAAGAACACAGTATGAGAAATAAGAAGATACATCTTACATAGATCTATACAGGCTTCTTTTATGCCCAAATCTAAAGTGAGCAACCTAGTTACACTTATTCATAATTGGATTCTTATCCATAGCTCTTGTAGGTATAGAGAAAATCTGGTTCTGGGCTCTAATGCTGTTCTTGGGCACCCTTTTTAATATATGGTTGCCTATGGCTTACTGCTGATAGCATAGTTGGTAGTCAACAGACATCATTCATTTGCTAAAGGGATTTTCACTTTATTTTTTCATTTTATGCATTGAAAGACCTTAGTATTGATACGCCCCATCTTCCTGTGGTGGTGCTCCCCCCCCCTCCTCCCAACCTCTGCCAAGCACCCCCGTGGGCACCTTTCTCCTTTTTCTTGTCTTCAAGGACTTTCCCTTTTCCCTCTTTCTTGTCCCCTCTTTCTATTCTTCTCTTTTTCTTCTTACTTTTCTTTG
Source organism: Nanorana parkeri (assembly GCF_000935625.1). NCBI lineage: Eukaryota > Metazoa > Chordata > Amphibia > Anura > Dicroglossidae > Nanorana > Nanorana parkeri. The sequence continues at coordinate 955,746 of NW_017306363.1, forward strand.
TTATCCTCTTTTTATGCTTTCTTGTAGCTCTCTTGTATTATGTGTTTCTTTCTCCACTGTACATTGCTCGGTTCATTTTAGGTGGTGTCCCCTTGGGCTTGACATATGGTCCCCCCTCCCTAATTAGCTTCCGAGATATTTTGTGACCTATATTTCCTTTTAAAAAACAGAGGAGAGAGTGGACAACTAGTTAATCACATCGGTTTTAATGACTCCTTTGCTAAACTCATGACTGTTTACTCATTGCACTTTGCTTTTCTCCATGGGTATTACTATTATTATTTGCTGATTCGGGCATACACTGTGGAAGTAATTTTTCTACTGTTGCTTTTGTAGTTCTTTTAAAGGAGCATTTTGGGGAGAATGAAATACACTCACCCCCATAATTAGAGCGTGTGACACTGCAGCTGTCACACATCTGCTATATTAATCGAGAACTGAACGACTACATACCGCTGATCGCTTAGTTCCCAATCTGCTCCCTGCAGAGAGCGGTAACTGTCAGTCAATAGCCCCCTATATGCTGAGTTTTGGGTCACAGGGGGACAATAGTAAATGTTCTCCTTTGACCCAAAAGAGAACTATGGCTAAAAGTTCTCTTTTAAAACGTAATAAACCTTTTGTAAAAGAAAGGCCTTTGTATCTATTTTCACTATTCTTGCAAAGTTCTATGTGTCCTTTTCAAGGTGAAGGAACTACTTGATCAGTATTGGACAGGTTTGACCAATACTGACTAGGACTAGGTACATTATTCATAATGTTCTATATTGGTAGGGTCCCCTGCAGTATCAATGCCATGAAATGAAGAAAAGAAAACCCCATAATGGATAAAGCATCTATTTTTTAATGCAATCACTCTGAAACTGCAAGTTAAAAATAGTGCAAACATGTATACTTGCAAATCTGTGTTGACTTTATCCATTTTTATATTATCCATATCCAATCTTGCTTAGTCTGTTCCTCTGCTTTAGAGGGAAGTAATGAAGATGGTGCTACCATCTGAAGGAAGTAAAGTAATCGTTCTCTAACAGGAGGTTCTCTGTATCAACTATTTTCATCCTTTGATAGCAACTGGCCATGCAATAGGGCAGTTAGACCCTCACCCTAATCCTGCCTCCTACACGTGTGCAGCAGTTGGGCAACCTTATGGAAAAGCCACAAAGTTTTGCAAGCGCGTGCATGGACTATTTTTAACTAGCACTCTTAAATTAGTGTTTGCATGAAAAGATAAGTTTAGTTCTGCTTCTAGACTCAATATTGTTATTTTTCAAGGTAAACATGGATAGCTGAATTTAATCTTTATATTTAGATTTACAACTGTTACACTTGGTTGAAAGAAAAACAAAGAATGAAAGCCAACTTTTGTGTCTAACATTTGTTTAGTACAGAGGCATTATGAAAACAGAAGGTGATGACAATATAAATGGCTAGTAAGGTTGGGCTTTTCTGTATTCACTTTTAATAAGCTCCAGGCAAGAAGCTGCCACACATTATACCCCAAAACTATTGTACAGGTCAGGCTTGTGGTACTGTTTTTGCACACGTCTTTTGTTTATTACGTATGTTTTTCCAGTGAAACAGTAAATAATAATTACTTAACCAGTTGCCGTCCGCCCGTTGAAAAAAAACTCTGCTGCATTAGCGGTTTGCCGTCCCCAGACGGCATGTTTTTTTCTGCTCGCGCGTGCCCCCTAGCGCGCGTGCAGGGGCAGAAAAAACCCGTGCACTGCATAGAGCAGTTACCGGCTCCTTGCTGATCTCCCTCCCAATGTTAGTCTATGCTAGTTTTTCTATATGCATGTTTATCTATGATCTATATGTTTCCTGCATGATGCTATATACACAGATGTAATCTTCTTATAAGCAAGTCAAACTTAATTCAGCATTCCTCAAGATCTCAGTGCTTCATCTAAACACATAACCAACACAGTATGGTAGTTCCATTTTATAGAGTTCTATCCATTTAACCATTTAGTGGGACAACTTAAGGAGAAAATAGAGATAGAGGAATATGGTTCAAAAAGAGAGACAGTCCCTCCAAATGAGGGACAGTTGGGAGCTATATAAACAAGCAGTGATGCACATGCATGCAATTTCAGATATATTTGCATTCCCATTTGTGTGTTTCACTTGCATAAATGGTTTATACATTAGCCTTAATGAAATGGCGTCACAAGGGGTTGCAGCCCACATTCGGGTGACACCATTGGAGGGGTGACCCCAAAATAACTGGCAGTGATTTTGGTGTCACCCCTCTAAAAGTCGGGCACTCGACAGTGTCCGGAGAGAGGAGGGGACCTGGCAGCATACCAAGATGGCTGCCGGCAGGCATCAATTAGGTGACACCCGACCTCGGGACACCCCTGCCTAATGGTCAGAGTTCTCAACGATCAGTAAAGGTGATAACTTTCCACTATTGCAGTTTGTTGGATACGTGTCACCAGCAACCCAACAAAAATAAACATGTCAAAAATCATGGTTTGATTTTTTAGGCCTCAGAGGACAGTTTTGTCAATGTTGGCTTTAGGAAGAGGTCCTCGGAGGCAGAAAAGGTTTGTGTTTTCACCCACACGGCTTTGATTTAAAGGAGAACTATGGTGTCAGTGTTTTTCCCCATAGTTCTCCTTAGATTGTAGTTGCTACAGTTCCTGGTTCGTAAATAAAATGACCAAAGACAACTTGGTAGTTAGTATTTTCAGAAAAAGGTCAGCAAGGCAACCTTCATGGTTTTCTCACAACAGGACTGGATGAGGTTGCATAAAACAGTGATTGTGTCAGCTGCAAAATTAGATTTTTAAAACTAGCCACGCACCTTATGATCTCTTCTTTCAGTCTCTGTTAGACATGGAACTTGGTGGTGCTTGGCAGAGGCCTAGAATGCTTTTATTCTAAAGCCTATGGAAAATCAGCCATAGAAATATGAACTCAGTTGTAAACTGCCTCAAGAAATAACTATCAGTTTTGAACTTGCCTTCTTGGCTGCTACAATGAGAATGGCAGTTTAGAACTGATGCAGGAATTGTTTACATGTGAGCTACTATAGCATAGTTTTAGTTGTATGTAATGCACGTACAGTATAGATGATAATACTGGGAGTTCTCTATAAACCTTTTACCTGACCACTTCTTCTTTTGCAGGCAGTTTCCTCCCATGGTTGTAGTGAATTCCATATTTAGCAAAGCCACATTGATAACTTAAAGCCTTTACTTCTCTCTTCTTCGGCCTATATCTGTATATTTGTTTAACCTTTGGACTGCCAAGCACATATTGGGTATGTCTTTACTGTAGCCTCTCTTTGATGGCCAATGATGTATAGAAGAGGCTCAAAAGCAGCCAGGAGGTTTAATTCTAATGTGTTATGTCTAGTCTGTCAATAGCTGTGAACAGATTGGTAAATAGCCAACAGATCACTTTGGCAAGGCATAAATACAGACACCCCCCTTTCTCCCTCACCTCCAGTCATAGGGTTTTAATGCCATCATGTTGGTGATCTAATAGCCACCTTCTGTGTCCATAACGCTGAGCAGGGAGATCGATTATCATGATTCACTGATCATCTACTGGCTGTGAATGAACCTGGAAGTGCTCAGTACAGAATAAGTGGTGAATTTGTAAATAGGGTGAGTACTACATTAAAGGAAAGTTATACTGTATTTTCAGTGAGTGCATATTCAAATATATTATTGCATATATTACTGTATATTATTCTTTACCTTAAAGCAGTTTTTTGATATGACATATTCATTTCCAATGCTTGTTTTTAATATGTATATTACTGTATTAACCACTTCAGTACTGGCATGTTACAGCCCCTTCATTACCATTTTTACGTTTTCAGCATTGTACATCTTTGGCTGAGGATTCCTCCATCCCACAACACTGTAAACAAAACTCATTTTTTATATTTTTTGGGGGGACAAATAGAGATTTCTTTTAGTGGTATTTAATAAACACTTTTTTTTTTTTTTTTAAAGACCAAAAATAACAACGCCAGGACAGTATAAATTTTACCGAAATTACCCCTTTTTGGAATGTAGACACTCCAAAGTGATCATATTTTACCATAACTTTTTGGAAATGCAAAAACATGCTGGTGCTTAAAACATGCTAGGTTAAAACATGGAGCTAGGTAATAGTGCACGAGATACAATAAATGTAACGGTCATAGACAGAGGGATGTGGAGGTGAAGGGGTTAATGTACAGGTCACATAGAATGGGAACATGAATATAAAGTGGTTAATGTATAGATTTGCAGAATCAGGGAGGTGAAAGGGTTAATATACACTTCAGAGCATAGATAGAATGGATCTAACATAAGCATTAGAGGAGGGGGGTTAAAAGGATTACAACGATTTGAAACTTTTTTTTCTGCTACTGCAGCTTGTTTTCACTAGTAAGTAGTGAATGGATGACTGAATTAATTCCTTACTCACTTTACTATCCCCTGCCTCTGATGTAAGAGGAAGGGGAGAGCTTGGCAATGATAAGCAATCACAACAATCACAGGACACAGAGCTGATCAGCTCTGTGTATAAAGCCATTGTTCTTGGCTGTCTAATGATAGTGGATAAAGTGGCTGCATCGGCCACGACCGCGTGCACACAAGTGTTCATGGGAGGATGTACAGGTATGCCCTCCCGGAACAATGTACCCGTGGTTTTAATGCAGGTGGTTAAATACAAAGATTTGCAGGTTAGATACTAAAGAAAGCCCTTAGTGGTTCACTGCAATGACTCTGTTTCTTACCTAATGTGCACGGACAATCCGGGTCAAGGCAACAGGTAATCAAACCTAACAGGAACACAGGAACAACAAGCTGAAAAACCGTTCACCACTGATCACTAGGACAGACCAGTTTAAATAGAGTCATCAATCAGAGGGAAACATATCACTTCCTGTTAGCACGTCTGTTACGTTGTGTGTGCATGCGCATTAGCGCATGTTTTCCAATAATACGGGAAGGTGGGATCCACGCATGCACAGTAGCGCGCAAACTCCCCGCTATAACCTTACATGACCATGCACTACAATTCAGCTCACCCCTTTCATTTTTGTTTGTGGGTTACAATCAGGGGTGGACTGACAACACATGGGGCCCCCGGGGCAATACATGGTTATGGGGCCCCCTTGTGCTCCGCCCATATATAAGCCCCTCCCACAAGTCCCACCTGTATAAACATTCTTGTGTCACAGATCAGGCAGGCCCAGCCCTCTAATCAGGCATGTTATAGGGCCGCCCGCTGGGGCCTCCCGAGGCTCTAATTGGGAGTGAGCAGCCGCCCAATTAGAGATTGTGTAGGGATGTCACCAGCACACCAAAATCCTTCTTAGGATAAGCAAATGTTCATTTATTGAAGTTCCTTGTCATATAAACAACAGTTGTTTATATGACAAGGAACTTCAATAAATGAACATTTGCTTATCCTAAGAAGGATTTTGGTGTGCTGGTGACATCCCTACACAATTGCTATTTGCGGCGCCATCCACAGTCACTGCGAGCACCCTGTCTGATAGGGTGACTATCAGGCAGGTATGGCAGAACAGTGTCCAGAACAACCTTATTAAGGTGTGTTTCTCACTCAGGGCCCGTTCACACTATCCAGTGTGTTCATCGCACAGTCTCATGGGATGAACGTAATGGATCACATAAACAAAGGCTCATTCTGGGGTGGGAGGGGGTTTGGTGGCTCCATTCATGTCAATGGCGCTGCAGACATGCCTCCCACCCACACTGGAACATGTGGTACCTCAATGCACTGCGTACCAGTGCGGTGTGATCACAAAAAATCAGGCATGCACTATTTTTTTGTGATTGCACTGCACTAGAACACAGTGAGGGGAATTGATCAAACTGGAGCAGCCGTGCATGGCAACCAATCGGCACCTCTCACTCATTTTCAAATGTTGAACTGAGGAGAGAAGCTGATTGGTTCCCATGCACAGCTGCACCAGTTTTTACAAACCCCCCCCCAGTGCATTGTTGTTCCACACGTTCCAGTGTGGGTGGGAGGCATGTTTGCAGTGCCATTGACATGAATGGAACCACCACACCCCTCCCACCCCAGAACGCAGGGAGCGTTTGTTACACTCAACTGAGTGTAAGGGCTTTGGAAAAAGGGAAAAGAGAAGGGCGCCCACCCTAGTGTAGAAGGTTTTTTAATAACACGAATAAAAAGAGCAGGGTAAAAACATACTGTGCAGCCGTTTTACAGATATTGCTTAAGCTCGTTTTCTAAGCTTTCATTGACCTACGTTTGTGAGTATGTTTTTACCCTGCTCTTTTTATTCGTGTTATTAAAAAACCTTCTACACTAGGGTGGGCGCCCTTCTCTTTTCCCTTTTTCCATAGTGTTGCAGCTTCCCAAGCTGAAATGGGGCAGCACCCCTAGTCAACCTCGATTGCACCAATATTATTTGTTGGTCAACTTTAGCGCTTTTGGATTTGTTTCAAAGAGTGTAAGGGCTTGTTCACACCAAATCCAGTGCATTCCAGCACAGTTTGTTGCTGGAACACAGTGGATTGCATAATTACAGCCTCCCTGCGTTCTGGGGTTGAAGAGTGTGTGGTGGTGCATTCAAGTCAATGGCACCGCAGCCACACCTCCCGACCTGCAGTGCGATCACTTGCACCGGAACGCATGCCACACCGATGCCCACGGAGTAATGTGATCGCAAAAAATAGTGCAAGCAATCGCACCGTTGTGCCACGCGTTCCGGTGTGGGCGATTGCACTGATAGTCACCGCTCCCTGCAGGGAAGGGGGGAGCCGCTGCCGCCCTGAAACTGACAGGAGGATAGCGGCTCCACTCTCCTCCCCACCTGCCGCTCAATAATCGTGATCGAGGGGCAGTTGGGGAGGAGAGCGATGTCGCTGTCCTCCTGTCAGTTTCAGGATGACATCGGCTGTGTGCTTGGCTGAGCGGAGGATCGGTAAGAATCATTGATATTTACCAATCATCCGTGTACAGCACAAACACTGGAGTGATCGTCTGATCACTCCAGTGTTTGTAAATAACTGGGGACACATAGTACTATGTGTCCCCAGTTATGAATGAACAGGAGATGATTTACATCACAACCCGCCACCTGGCCACCGAGACACAGAAGAGGGTCCTGCATGAGAGTCAGGTAAGTCTGGACCGGGAAGGGGGGGGCGCGGGAGAAGGGGGATGCTGGTGGTATTCAGCATTCCCCTGATTTTTATTATGATGTATTGCTGGGACTTTTAGTCCTGCGTAGCTGGTGGTATTCTGCATTGCTGTGTAATCTTTATAGAGCAATGCAGAATAGCACCAACTATGCAGTCCCAGCAATGCATTATATTTTTAAGTAGGTATGCACCAGTGGGGTGCCAATACTGGGCATTTTCACAAGTATTCATACCCGTGAAAATGCCCCGATACTAAACGCAGATACCGGTGTTCTGTCTAGAATACCAACGTAATCGAATTTGCCGACCTCAGCATCTGCGCTTGTGCACAGACCAGTATGATCGAGAAAATCTTGATCCGTCTGTGTGCAAACGCAGATACTGGGTTGGCGTTCTCGACAGAACACCGGCACTAAATTTTCAAACTGAAGTGGCTGCCTGAGGTCCCGCGCTTGCTGGGGACCTCGGCAGCCTTCCTGTTAACCACACAGTTTCATGGTGGCGGGGGGTTAGGGGAGCCCTTCATAGTTTCTTGCCCTGAAGGTTCGAGTTGCGCCACTGAATTCCAGCAATACATTATACAAAGCTGCAGCGGCGGATCCATGGATATCTGGATCCGTCGCTTACACTCTAATGTCCCCCCCACAGTCACATGAGTCTCTGTACAGAGGAGCTTACACTCTAATGTCGTCCCCCTCAGTGTTCTCTGTACAGCACTGCGGTATATGTCAGAGCTATATATAACTAAAGCCGTGTAGGGGGCCCCGAAATTTCTGATGGCTGCCCTGTATACATGTATTGAACACTTGGATGTATGGGGTATAGGAGCAGACAATAGCACAAGTTACCTCTCTTGCCCATGATAGTCTATTGAATGCAGTGGCCTAAAACAGAGACTGGACTTCTCTGACTACAAAAGCATGGTGTGAATCCCAACACCATCTGCACCACTGCAATGCTATTTGTAGGATGTGGTATCTTGTACCTTTGACTTGAACAAACATCATCTCTTGATAAAGAATATACCCATCACTGCCATCTGCACATCGTAAGAGCTGAGATGGTATAGGCCCTGCCAGTTGTTTCTGGAAAATGTGTCTTTTGTTTACATCTTGAAGGAGGATTTTCTTTAGCTTTAACCACTTCAAGACCATGTGTTTACACCCCCTTCCTGGTCAGGCCATTTTTCAGTATTCAGCGCTGCGGTACTTTGATTGACGTTTATTCCGTCATGCAACGCTGTACTGAAATGAGTTTTATACCATTTTTTGGGGACAGATAGATAGATTCTTTTGGTGGTGTTTAATCACCACTGGGGGGTTTTATTTTTTACTATATTAAGGAAAAATTATTGAAAATGTTGGGGAAATATTTTCCCCCCCATTATATTAGGAAACAATGATTATTACCCATATTTTTGGTAAAATATAAAAGACGGGGTCACGTCGGTTAAATAGACACCAAACATGTCAAGCTTTAAAATTGCGTGCACCCGCGAAATCGCAAAAAACTACAATACCCAAAATTGACCATAGGCAACGCTTTTAAAACTTTTACAGCTCATGAGTTTAGTGTTATCAGTGATTGATGGCCCTAGAACTATTGCTCTCATTCCGACGTTCGCGACGATATGTAACATGTGCGGCGTAATGGGCGAAATCGTTGTTTTCGCACGTATGCGCAAAATATGTGACATGGCCTCTTTATGGAGACATCAGGGGTTTCCAAGACCCCTAATGTCACCTAGGACCCACCTGAAGAAGCTGATGAAGCAGAGATCTGCTTCATCAGCTTCTCTACAGCATCTGAAGCTGGAGAGTGACACAAGAATGCGGAAGTGATGTAATATACATCAGTTCCGCATTCTGACAGCAGAAAGGGGCCCGGAGGGAGGTCGTGTACCGACCTCCCTCTGATCCTCTGTGACAGAGGCAGTATGCTGGTCCCGGGCTCGCACCGGGCACAGTGGAGTCCAGGACCAGCATGACAGCGGGAGGGGAGGAGCCACGCAGGGGGAGGGGCGCACATCCCGGGACCTCATACAAGCGATCCCGGCGGATCGCTTGTATATTAACGGGCATCGCTGCCTGTTTTCAAATATTGGCATTTACCGCTCACTCCCGGCCGGTAGGTGGTTAAACACTGATATGCCTCTGTAGAAGTATTCATCCAAAAATAAGCATGTATCCTGACTTCAATAATTCTAGCATGCTGTTTTCACAATGTTGATGGCTTTATATACTATAAAGTAGTAAACAAAAAAAATAGTGTGTATTGCTTATGTGGCAGTTGGCTGTCGCTTCCTCACAGTTGCATATCAACAGGAAATGGCAAAATCACAGACTGTATGGGGCAAACCGTCATACTGGTATATTTTTTATGATAAATATAATTTCTAATGTCTACCATCCCTTTCTCCAAGCCTGTAATTACTATTCTCTAGACATTGTCACTATGGCAGTCAATATGTTGACTGCACTTCAAAAAGGGGCAGATACATTACAATAATGTTATTGTTTGATCAGTGTTAACAAGGTTTAATATAATCTATAGATATATATGGGAAGGTTTCAGCAGATAATTCATATAAAGGTAGTTTTGCTGCAGGCAATCATTTTAAACACACAAAACTCCCATAGAAGATTACTGCAACTTTTTATTTTTTTGCGTCCCTTTGCATACATTGATGGTTACCATAGAGCTACAGGCATGTAGTAAAACAGGTATTAGAATGTAAATACCATTGAGATGTAAATATTAGTAGTTGTTTTACTTATTACGTAGTAACATAGTAGGTAAGGTTGAAAAAAAGACACTGGTCCATCCAGTTCAACTTATGTTTGTGCGTGCGTGCGTGCGTGCGTGTGCGTGCGTCTGTATATACTTGGCTCTACTAGTTCCCATATCCTTGTACATTTAGTGATCCCAGAAACCCATCTAAAAGATTCTTGAATTCATCAACACTATCAGTGGATACTACTGACTGTAGAAGGGAATTCCACATTTTTACTACTCTCACAGTAAATAACCCTTTGCTAAGTCTCAGATTAAACCACCTCTCTGCTAACCTCTTGTGTCCTCCGGTCATCAATAGAGTTCTCGGGATAAACATTTTATTCCGGATATTGTGGTCTCCATTAATGATTATGAAGATTGCAATTAGGTCCCCTCTTAAGCGCCTCTTTTCTAAGGAGAATACTTTAATGTCTGGAGGTGATTTTCATAGCTCAGGCCTTCCATCCCCTTTCTCTAAAAGTGAGTGTGAGCCCTAAAATTATTACTTACACTGTGACGTTCACGATGATATGTAACATGTGCTGCGTAATGGGCGCAATCCTCGTTTTCGTATATGGGTTCAGCCGATGCCTGTTTGCGCGTGTATGTGGGGGAACTTTAAAACATTTTTTGTGGGGGTTTTTTTTATGTGACTTTATTTGTTTGTGACTTTCATTTTCTAGGACCCCTAATGTGACCAAGGGACCCCCACAGAAGCCTGATGAAGCAGGGATCTGCTTCACCAGCTTATCTCTGGCTTCTGTAGCTGGAGAGTGACAGCTGAATGCAGAAGTGATGTAACAAACATCCCTTCTGCACTCACAACACCGGAGAGGAGATCAGAGGAAGATCCTGTACTGCTCTCCCTCCGATTGTGGTGGTGGGTGGATGCACGAAGGCACAACATACAAGTGATCGGGCGCTCTACAGATGCTGGACCGCTTGTATGTAAACAGCCATCACTGGCTGTTTCAAATGTTGTCAATTTCCTGCTCATGCACGGTCACAAAGGACATTTTATGAAGCCCAGACACCTACAACAGGTTATTACTTACCTCTGTCTCCGCTGCTTGATCCTGCCCGAAGATCTGAGGATTCTCGAGCGGCCGTGAAGGATCATGGGGCCGGCACATGTGTAGTAGAGATCTTTGGCTGGGAGAAGAGGAGAGACACAGGGTAAGTCAATGCATGCAGTGCAGCAGCGTGCACGCGCACAGACTCCGTGGGACAGGTAGACACAGCAGTCAGCGCTGGATCAGAGACCGACACCAGCGCTGGAGGGACTCCTGAAAACTACTAGAAAGAATAGGATGATCAGAATCAAGAGGCGTAATTTAAGGTAAGTCCTTACACTTGCATTGGGTGCAGGGGCAGGGGGGGGGGTGTGATGTGAGTTTAATGTCATGTTAACCTCACCACACATCTTTTAAATCTGATTGTACAATCTCCTTTAGATCTACCAATAAGTATGTAGTGCAAGAACTTGGTTAGGTGCTCCTATTACATAGATTTGGTAAGTTTACAATTGATTGTACAAAAATTATATGGTCAAATTGTAACATGTGTGGTGACCCTTAAGCCCCCAGAGTGCCCAGATAGCCTTCTGCAGAATTCCTATCCCCCATAGTGCTCAAAGCCTTCCCCAGGGCTCCCCTCAACCTACAAAGCCCCCACAGTGCCCCTTAGCCTGCTTCAAAGCCCCAGCCCCCTGCATAGCCACCATAGTGTCCTTAGCCCTCAGACACACCATAGTCGCCAAACTCCCAAAGAGTTCCCTACAGTACCCCCTATAGTGTCCCTAAACATTTTTTTTACCTACTGATCTCCAATGCTGCTGCATTTTTCCTCCAAATGACCACTGGCAGAAGGGCATTTTTTTCTTTTACTGACCACTGACACTATGGAATGTTTTCCTTTTACTAATTACTGACAGAAGGGCACTTTTCCCTTCCTTTAAACACTGACATTAGGGCATTTGTCCCTCCTACTGACCACCAATGTGGCAGTTTTTCTTTTCTCTCATTGACTGACAGACTTTATTCTCTGCTACTGACCACTGACACTGGAGCATTCTTTCCACCTACTGACCATTGCCTTTTTGCCTTACCTCTTAGATTAGGAATATGAACTATGACTGCTGGATTCTGCACCAGGAACACATGCTGTTAGGGGGGCCTTTTTGTGAATTTACCCTTTAATGGGCCTACCTAAACTTGTCTGTTTTCATGTAGCAAAACGTATGGATTTTGCTTCATTAAAATGGAAATTTAAGTAGAATTCCTATATTTTCCTATGTATCTGATCCACTTCTATGCTCTGCAGTTTAGTATGTTCTGAAAGGAAAATGCTATAGGCTAATCCACACTATAGCTTGTGTGTTACCATGCACACTGCAACACACATGGAACAGAGTGGATCCAGCCTAAATGTCAATGTGTGCCATAACACACCTTAATGCTGGTTGATGTCATAGTGCACCTACATGTGTTTTTAAATATTGGCACGTGTCATTGCGTGCATTGCAGTGCATCTTAGGGCATAACTTGAGATGTGTTTTGATGCATACACATTTATAACAATGCAGAAATGCAAGGATGTGAATCCAGCCTCAAAGTCATTCAGAAAGATATTCATGTTGAAGATCTGAATGTGAAATCCACCATACCTAAAGCACAGCAGGATAAGTGCTGTATAAAAACTTACATAAAGGAATAAATGCTACAACATGCTTAAGTATTCTATTCTTGAACTTTCTTGCTCATTTCCGGCATCCCTATTTGAACACTAGAGGGCAACTATTCCCCATTAAAAAGAGGTCTAAAGTCTGAATATACAGTAGTGAAGGTTGAAATACTCTTTACTTGAAGTCAGGTGACTTAGAAAATGTCAGTCATAAGAACAAAACAGTTCAACAAGTCAAACGGTGTATAAATAATGCAGATCTCTGAGAATACGTTCTACTTAACAGGATTAGTAAGCTACATGAGTGTGTTTGTGTAAAACAAAACTAATGTTTAGTAAATCATGGCAGGTAAAAAGATTTCAGCTTTGCAGATGAAAGCGAATATTGGTAAACTGCAGCACTTTGGATTTTGCTCTGTTAAAAAGTCCAAAGACTGATTCATAAAAGCGTTGCGTTAACAGTCCCCGTCACATGCAATAGATTTTGACCGCATTTGTTTCTCCCACTGATCACTGACATGGAGCATTTGTTTCTCCTACTGATCACTGACATGGGTAATTTGTTTCTCCTACTGACCACTGACATGGGGCATTTGTTTCTCCTACTGACCACTGACATGGAGTATTTGTTTCTTCTGCTGACCACTGAAACATGACATTTGTTTCTCCAACTGACCACTGACATGGAGCATTTGTTTCTCCTACTGACCACTGAAACATGACATTTGTTTCTCCTACTGACCACTGACATGGGGCATTTGTTTCTCCTACTGATCACTGACATGGAGCATTTGTTTCTCCTACTGATCACTGACATGGGTAATTTGTTTCTTCTGCTGACCACTGAAACATGACATTTGTTTCTCCAACTGATCACTGACATGGGGCATTTGTTTCTCCTAATGATCACTGACATGGGGCATTTGTTTCTCCTACTGATCACTGACATGGGTAATTTGTTTCTCCTACTGACCACTGACATGGGGAATTTGTATCTCCTACTCCTTTTAATGTGTGAGAACTAGATTGTGAGGGTATGGGACTGACTCTCCAAATATTTAGAACAAAACGGAAACCATATTTTCTGTATTATTACCCCTTCGCGACCAGTGACGTGCATAGTACGTCAGTGGCAGCAGGCCCGTTTAAACAGAATTTAGCCGCCGGGGCCCTGTTTACAATCGTAAAATAGAACAGGCCGGTAAACTGCCTGCCCCTCTTCTACGGGCCGGTAAACTAAGAGTCCCCCGCCCCTCACGTCATAACGTAAACATGCACGGGGTGCAGCTACTGATGACAATGGTGATTGCGCTACACATTTTGGTTATCGCCGCGTACGCCGGAGTGGGAGCAATAATTCTAGGGCCAATATTTATGCATATTTTAAAACTAATGATCTTTAGGGGCTTTTAAAACGTTGTCTATGGACTTTTTGGGGTACTGAATTTTGTTGATGTTCGACAGACGCACACAATTTTTAACCTAGACATGTTGGGTATCTATATATTTAACCACTTGAAGTCCGGGGTGTTAAAGTGTGATGTGAGTTTAATGTCATGTTAACCTCACCACACATCTTTTAAATCTGATTGTACAATCTCCTTTAGATCTACCAATAAGTATGTAGTGCAAGAACTTGGTTAGGTGCTCCTATTACATAGATTTGGTAAGTTTACAATTGATTGTACAAAAATTATATGGTCAAATTGTAACATGTGTGGTGACCCTTAAGCCCCCAGAGTGCCCAGATAGCCTTCTGCAGAATTCCTATCCCCCATAGTGCTCAAAGCCTTCCCCAGGGCTCCCCTCAACCTACAAAGCCCCCACAGTGCCCCTTAGCCTGCTTCAAAGCCCCAGCCCCCTGCATAGCCACCATAGTGTCCTTAGCCCTCAGACACACCATAGTCGCCAAACTCCCAAAGAGTTCCCTACAGTACCCCCTATAGTGTCCCTAAACATTTTTTTTACCTACTGATCTCCAATGCTGCTGCATTTTTCCTCCAAATGACCACTGGCAGAAGGGCATTTTTTTCTTTTACTGACCACTGACACTATGGAATGTTTTCCTTTTACTAATTACTGACAGAAGGGCACTTTTCCCTTCCTTTAAACACTGACATTAGGGCATTTGTCCCTCCTACTGACCACCAATGTGGCAGTTTTTCTTTTCTCTCATTGACTGACAGACTTTATTCTCTGCTACTGACCACTGACACTGGAGCATTCTTTCCACCTACTGACCATTGCCTTTTTGCCTTACCTCTTAGATTAGGAATATGAACTATGACTGCTGGATTCTGCACCAGGAACACATGCTGTTAGGGGGGCCTTTTTGTGAATTTACCCTTTAATGGGCCTACCTAAACTTGTCTGTTTTCATGTAGCAAAACGTATGGATTTTGCTTCATTAAAATGGAAATTTAAGTAGAATTCCTATATTTTCCTATGTATCTGATCCACTTCTATGCTCTGCAGTTTAGTATGTTCTGAAAGGAAAATGCTATAGGCTAATCCACACTATAGCTTGTGTGTTACCATGCACACTGCAACACACATGGAACAGAGTGGATCCAGCCTAAATGTCAATGTGTGCCATAACACACCTTAATGCTGGTTGATGTCATAGTGCACCTACATGTGTTTTTAAATATTGGCACGTGTCATTGCGTGCATTGCAGTGCATCTTAGGGCATAACTTGAGATGTGTTTTGATGCATACACATTTATAACAATGCAGAAATGCAAGGATGTGAATCCAGCCTCAAAGTCATTCAGAAAGATATTCATGTTGAAGATCTGAATGTGAAATCCACCATACCTAAAGCACAGCAGGATAAGTGCTGTATAAAAACTTACATAAAGGAATAAATGCTACAACATGCTTAAGTATTCTATTCTTGAACTTTCTTGCTCATTTCCGGCATCCCTATTTGAACACTAGAGGGCAACTATTCCCCATTAAAAAGAGGTCTAAAGTCTGAATATACAGTAGTGAAGGTTGAAATACTCTTTACTTGAAGTCAGGTGACTTAGAAAATGTCAGTCATAAGAACAAAACAGTTCAACAAGTCAAACGGTGTATAAATAATGCAGATCTCTGAGAATACGTTCTACTTAACAGGATTAGTAAGCTACATGAGTGTGTTTGTGTAAAACAAAACTAATGTTTAGTAAATCATGGCAGGTAAAAAGATTTCAGCTTTGCAGATGAAAGCGAATATTGGTAAACTGCAGCACTTTGGATTTTGCTCTGTTAAAAAGTCCAAAGACTGATTCATAAAAGCGTTGCGTTAACAGTCCCCGTCACATGCAATAGATTTTGACCGCATTTGTTTCTCCCACTGATCACTGACATGGAGCATTTGTTTCTCCTACTGATCACTGACATGGGGCATTTGTTTCTCCTACTGATCACTGACATGGAGCATTTGTTTCTCCTACTGATCACTGACATGGGTAATTTGTTTCTCCTACTGACCACTGACATGGGGCATTTGTTTCTCCTACTGACCACTGACATGGAGTATTTGTTTCTTCTGCTGACCACTGAAACATGACATTTGTTTCTCCAACTGACCACTGACATGGAGCATTTGTTTCTCCTACTGACCACTGAAACATGACATTTGTTTCTCCTACTGACCACTGACATGGGGCATTTGTTTCTTCTGCTGACCACTGAAACATGACATTTGTTTCTCCAACTGACCACTGACATGGAGCATTTGTTTCTCCAACTGATCACTGACATGGGGCATTTGTTTCTTCTGCTGACCACTGAAACATGACATTTGTTTCTCCTACTGACCACTGACATGGGGCATTTGTTTCTTCTGCTGACCACTGAAACATGACATTTGTTTCTCCCACTGACCACTGACATGGGTAATTTGTTTCTCCTACTGACCACTGACATGGGGCATTTGTTTCTCCCACTGACCACTGACATGGGGCATTTGTTTCTCCTACTGATCACTGACATGGGTAATTTGTTTCTTCTGCTGACCACTGAAACATGACATTTGTTTCTCCAACTGATCACTGACATGGGGCATTTGTTTCTCCTAATGATCACTGACATGGGGCATTTGTTTCTCCTACTGATCACTGACATGGGTAATTTGTTTCTCCTACTGACCACTGACATGGGGAATTTGTATCTCCTACTCCTTTTAATGTGTGAGAACTAGATTGTGAGGGTATGGGACTGACTCTCCAAATATTTAGAACAAAACGGAAACCATATTTTCTGTATTATTACCCCTTCGCGACCAGTGACGTGCATAGTACGTCAGTGGCAGCAGGCCCGTTTAAACAGAATTTAGCCGCCGGGGCCCTGTTTACAATCGTAAAATAGAACAGGCCGGTAAACTGCCTGCCCCTCTTCTACGGGCCGGTAAACTAAGAGTCCCCCGCCCCTCACGTCATAACGTAAACATGCACGGGGTGCAGCTACTGATGACAATGGTGATTGCGCTACACATTTTGGTTATCGCCGCGTACGCCGGAGTGGGAGCAATAATTCTAGGGCCAATATTTATGCATATTTTAAAACTAATGATCTTTAGGGGCTTTTAAAACGTTGTCTATGGACTTTTTGGGGTACTGAATTTTGTTGATGTTCGACAGACGCACACAATTTTTAACCTAGACATGTTGGGTATCTATATATTTAACCACTTGAAGTCCGGGGTGTTAAACCCCCTTCCAGTCCAGGCCATTTTTCAGTATTCAGCGCTGCAGTACTTTGACTGACATTTATTCCGTCATGCAACGCTGTACTGAAATGAGCTTTCTTTTGGTGGTATTTAATCACCACTGATTACTACTGTAGTTAGGAAAAACTGAAAATGACAGGTCCTCTTTATGGAGATATCAGGGGTCTCTAAGACCCCTAATCTCACCTGGGGACCCCAAAGAAGCTGATGAAGCAGAGATCTGCTTCATCAGCTTCTTCTCTCTGGCTACAGCAGCGAGAGGACTGCCAGGTGAATACGGAAGTGATGTAACACTTCCGCATTCACAGTATGGAGGGAGATCAGCAAGGAGGAAGATGCTGATCTCCCTCCCATCTTGCTCCTGACACCCTCCCCAGCCGGTCCCGGGCCACAGACGGGGCAGCGGATCCCGGGATTGAAGGTGAGGGTGCAGGATGGGGGGCGACGGCAGCAGCACTCGAGGAGGTGGAGGATGGCGGGCAGCCAGACAGCACATACAAGCGATCGGCAGGCTATAGAGCCGCCGATCGCTTGTATGTGAAACAGCTGGTAACGGCTCTGTACAACGGAAGGGTTTTTTCTGCCCGTGCGCGCAGAAAAAAAAAAAGATGTCTATTTACGGCAACCCACCCATGTGAGTTTTCTGTCCGTCCGTTTTTTTTGCAACGGGCAAGTGGTTAAAAAAATGTGTAATTTGTTGTGTTTTGGGGCACTAAAGTTAACTTAAGTGCAGTTTTCACAAAATGTTTAGGTTTGATAAGTTGCAATAACATCGTGCAACATAAAAAAAATTTGCAACTGCCACCATTTTATTCTACAGGGTCTTGGCTTACAGAAAGTATAGAATGTTTGGTGGTTTGAAGTAATTTGCAGGCCTAAAATGTGGATTATAACATGGGTGCAAAAAACAAAGCCTTAGTCCTTAAGGGGTTAAACCTGAAATCAAAGTGGAGAAATGACTTGATGTGTCAGGGTACACGAGAATAACGTAGTAAGTAACTTTACCTTGATCCCTGCAAAATCAAACCAGTTGTAGCTAGTTTGTGTATTTGTGATTTTCTGTTTTTACATAAATACATTTATTGTGTTCCCAGATATTCTTTTGTAAAGTAAAACCAATCTACTGACATCTAATGATTTTGACAGGCTGGCAAGACGGGTGTGAGAACATAATGGGCAATCCACTGGAGGGTCTGTGATCATAAAGAAATTGTAGGGTTAGTTCACCTTTATACAAATAATTAAAAGGTGAACTAGCATTAGTTTTGATCTGGGTTTCATTAATGAAAGAAATATTTTAGAGTTTATTAATGCTTTAAGGACCTATTTACACTTGTCCATTTTCATGCAGCATAACCAAGGAATTGTATTGCATGAAAATGCATTATAATTAAAACTAGAACCTTTCCTATGTGGCTCGTTTACATCTATACAAAGCAGTTTAGTGTAATAGGGAAAGGGAAGATATATAGGCCTATGCACAGCTACGCTCAAATGTTACCACACGATCTGCAACAATGTGAATTCAGCCTCACAATTTTGGGAGTCTGGATTCACACCTTTTAAATCAATGGAAGCACATTAAAATGCACACCAACGTGTCTTGATCTGAATTGTATTGGATGTCAATGTGTGCTATAACACACAATGACGTGTCATGGCGCATTTAAATGTATTTTTATGCATCTATATGTTTCATGATGTGCTTTGACATGTGTCAGGGCATATGTTGCTATGCATTTTGATACGTTTACATTGATTACAATGGAAAAAAGCATAAAGCAAAAATGTGAATCCAGCCTCAAAAGTCATCTAGAAAGATATTTATACTGGAGACCTTAGTGTGAAATCCAGCGTGACTAAAAGCACTGCAGGATAAGTGCTGTAAAAATAACTCAAACAAATAAATGAATAAATGCGACAACATGCTGATTATTCTATTCTCAAAGTTTCTTCCTCGTTTCCGGGAATCCCTATTTGAACACTAGAGGGCAAATATTCATCATTAAAAAAAAGTCTGCAGTCTGAATATAGTGAAGGCTGAAATACTCTTTACTTGAAGTCAGGTGACTTAGAAAATGTGAGCTATTAAAACCACTGCACAATATAATCATTTATGACATAAGAATAAAACAGTTCAACAAGTCAAACGGTTTATAGATAGTATGATAGTAAGATAGTATGTAGTCACAGTTAAAGAGTGGGTCCACCCAGAAGTGATGTTTAATTATTGGTGGAATGTTTGACTTCATTGCCTGCCTTTATATTAAGTAATTCAGACCGACTCTAAGTCAGCGTATAGAGACAGGTCAGAATGATTAGTGGGGCCACTGGGTAGTAAACTGCATCACATGTTGTCATGCACCCCCACCTGCCACTGGTTCCTAGGGCACTGTTGACTGCAGAGCTTCATTAGTTGCAGGGGTGCAGGACAGCCCCATAGCGTTTATGGAATGCGCCCACTACCATCTGCTGTCAGTCACACGAAAGGCGGAACAAGTCTCTCAGCTTCTCCATCAGGCTTTGCCCACTGTCAAGCTAAAGGACGGTGGGCATGATGGGGAACTAGTGTTTTAACATTCGACTCTGCCCACCCAAAAGCTTAACACATGGCAGACTAGCGGACCTTCCAGTCACTCAAGAGGTTTTGCCACTGCACCTGTGTGTGTGACAGATGCAGTAGTCAGGCATGGAGCTCAGTAATGCTGAACCTGTGATGTTATCAGGCTCAGTGTTAGTGAGCTATACTGAGGGTGTCCTGGACACTCCGGCCAAACTGGACACTCCAGCCTCAGTGCCACCCCCCACCATGCCACAATGCAACAATTAATGTACATTTCCAAATTGCGCATTAATTTATTCCAAGTTGCGATATTTGTTACACAAACTTATCAGTAGCTGCACCACTCTAAATTTTACTGCATGTTTCTTTTCCTTTATGTTTTGGGTAATACTGCTCGCTTGCTCCAGCACTTCCTACCACATTCACCATAATTTGAAATCCAACTGGAGCAATGGTATCCACCACAAGGTGTGCAGACCCAATGACTAAAGCATAGAGATTTCACCCACAGAGTCCCAGAAAGATATAAGAAATTTGCAGAGGTTTTATCTATGAAATCTCTTCCAATATCGGTTTTGGGTGGACAGGTGCTTTATCCGTTTGTAACTGGAGTACTGCGTGATAGAGGTTAATGGTTGCTGCGTACAGCTGTGGACCTTGACTAGAATTTTTCACCACTTGTTGAATGAAGGAGGAAATTTAGAAATAAAAACTGTCTTTGTTGCCAAGGCCTGATTCCATCCTGAGCCTGGCACTTTAATGAACAAGGTACGTTCATGCAAAGTATATTCCAGTACCAGAAAGACACAAGCATGGTTAATAACTCACCAGCTTCTTATATCTCTTAAAGACTCCTGAGGCAAGATAAACTGTAGTTCATAGTTCCAGCCCTCCATCATTACATGGGTGCCACTCCCACAGCAATGAATTTATTTTGCATTGCTGGAAATCCATCAGATAAAAACTGGCATGCTTGTCACTTTAAAATCCCCAGTGATAGAAAGCAGGAACAGAAAATCTGACCTTTGGATTCCCCAATAAAGGAAGAAGCTTGTAGGTGATTCAACCCACTGCTCTCTAACCGAAATGCTGCCAGTTTTGCGAGTCAGCTTGTAAGATTGCAGAAAATCAGTTACTCCGCAGTGTCTAGCATAAAAGCGGTCAGTAACACAATCTGTACTTGAGAGACAAAGAGGAAATATGTAAAATAACAGGAAGTGTGCAGTTTTGTATCAGAGCAATTCGGAAGAAGAATGGCAAGAGCAGTACAACATATGACTTCATTCCAACTTGATATCATTCCCTTTTCCCCAACACAATAAACAAATCTTCATGTGCTTTATCTGCAGTCCATCTTGTTTTCTCCAAGTACTAATCTGGTAATCAGACATGGGATTGGGATTTTGTTTAAATTAAAGTTCAAACCAGTAGCTGCTCTGTAGCTACTTTTTGTGCACCAAGGCCATCAATGACACCACCCCGGGCTTGTGTCAACACACAGCCTAGACCAGGGGTCTCAAATTCAATTCACTCGGGGGCCACTCGACAAATTTATTTCTCCCATGGGGGCCATTTGCCAAATATCATACTTCAAAATTAAAGTTAACTATATCCCATATGGTACTACGGACCCCAATACACACACAATAAGGCCCCATTCATATCTGTAAGTTTAGGTGCAATTAGGGATTCCTGTGTTTTTCTGCAGCAGGAATCCCTACTCTGGCATTTACAAGCGGCAGTTGTCACCCATTCAAGTTAATGATCGGGTGACAGCAGCTGCATGTAAACGCCTGCACACTGCATGTAATGGTATGTGATATGATTACATGCAGTTAGAAAACAATCTCTTTGGATGCACAATCAATGCGTCCAGGGAGAGTGATTGATTCCTAACCAAATGTAATCATATCACTTACCATTACATGCGGTGTGCAGGCGTTTACATGCAGCTGCTGTCACCTGATCATTAACTTGAATGGGTGACAGCTGTCACTTGTAAACGCCATATTAGGCATTCTTGCTGCAGAAAAATGCAAGTTCCTGATGCAGGAATCCCTAATTGCACCTTAACTTACAGGTGTAAATGGAGCCTAATACACCCCCTCCCCCCGTACACATAAAAAAATACTATCCCTGCACATGTAAAATTATACACTTTCCCCCTATACACATAAAATTACTACCCTTGCACATATAAAATAATACACCCCCCACCCATACACATAAACAAATTACTACCCCTGCACACATAAAATAATACACTTCCTCCCATACACATAAAAAAAATACACCCGCCACATATAAAATAATACACAATAATTTGCACGGAGGAGGCACGATCCCTGGTGATCCAGTGGTGATTAGCAAGGTCTGCTACAGACCACACTAATCCATCCTTTCGGCCTGAGCTCAGAACTGAGCTCCAGCCAAAAGGATCCGAGTGGCGGCGGTGACAGGAGCAGCTCTGTGCTCTGCAACCGACAGAGATGCAGGCCGTGCAGCTGCTCCTTCAAGTCAGGTACGCTGTCTCTGACCGCGTACCTGACTTGTCAGCTGGCTGCGGGCCACATAGTACTTGCGCGGGCCGCAATTGGCCCTGACTCACAGTGCAATGTTGTATAGTATGGCGTTCACATCTCACAGCATGAGCAGTCATTCTATGCAGCAGTGAGGAGCACCCATCAATGATGCTAGAGAAGAGGAAGAGGGACCCTGATTGTCATGTGACCACATCGAAGGTACTTGGAATTAAGGTGTGTATGCTTTACATTTTTTTAAATTAGGTGTAAGGTGGGAGTAACTGAGGTTAAACTGGTTTGGGCATTAAGTGACCAGATTGTGTTTTTTTTTGTCCTGGTTCAGACCATACTAAAGATGTTATTAGAAGTCACTGATAAAACGTTTGTTCTTCTGCCTAGCACTATAATTTATTTTTTGTGATTCTCATATACAGAAAGAAAAGTTCCTTCAGGTTCAGCAGTGAAGACATTATACATTATATGCAAAATTCAGTAAGTCGTAGGAAGTCGTAGGAACCACTCAGATTACAATTTATAAATATTAGATCAATCTAATGAATAATATGGCTGCAATTCCTTGCGCCGGGCAGGTGGTTTTTTTTCTACATTTAAAGTTTTTGTTTTTTTTTTATACCTTAACCACTTCAGTTCGATATGACTGTATGGAGCGTCATAACATCTGTCCTGCCCTGCTCTCCCCTGTCACAGCCGCAGCTA
>NW_017306363.1:978904-988589 GCF_000935625.1 Nanorana parkeri
GGACCGAGGAGCACAGCAAATGACTTCAGGATGGAGAACAGGGAGCAGACCGAAGAACGTTTGTTCACCGATCTGCTCTGTGTGATCAGTGAGACAATAGTGCTGTACTCACAGCGCTTTCTGTCTCAACTGTCACAAGCCGGGCTGCACAGAAGATATAGCACAATGCTGTCCTCGATCTTCTGTATTGGACAGCAGGGGAGACACCTGGGGTCTAATAGAGAACCCCCATTAAACTAGAGGTTCTCCATAAAGAGAACCTGTCACTTCATAACGCTATCACATAGGGGATTGTTAGCCCCTGTGTGATAGCAATAAAGTTAAGTGAAAAACATTTTTAAAAAAGTGCAAAAAAAATGTTGAAAACCAACCTAGCCACCTGCATGTGAATAAACACACTCAAACTGCATGCACGTTTACATAAACGACGATTGCGCCACACATGTTAGGTATCACCACAAATGTAGGAGTGAACAATAATTCAAGGGGGATAATTCATGGTTACCTCTAAACTGATGACCTGCACAGGCGTTTAAAGCGTCACCTATGGACAATTTTGTGTACCATAGTTTTTTCTCATTACACAGTCGCACGCAATTTTTGACATGTTTGATATCTATCTATTTACCCAATGTAACTGCATCTTATTATATTTTACCAAACAATTGGATGTTTTATTGCTGTGACCACTATGATCAGTACATAGTTCTATTCAGTATTTTTTAGATTTGATTTTCTTTTTTGGGGGGGAGGGGTTTACCTAAAATTTTAGATTTTATTCATATTAAAATATGTTTCATTTAAATACATTTGATGTCAGAGAAAAGCCCTAGTTGTCTTCTAAAAAAATGACATATAATAAACGTGGGTGCACTTAATGTGAAGCGGGTAAATTACCATTCAACAAACTTATAGTTCAAATTCTAGGGTTTATGTTCAGAACCTGAATGAGTTAATAGAGTGGTGCTCAGGCCGAACACTATCTTGGCCCACCTCCACTGCTGCTGAGAGCGTGACGGGTTCCGTGGGGAGGAGAAGGTGAGGAGGCGAGGGACAGGGGTGGAGGGAGCTGGCTACTGAGATGGTGGTGGGCAGGTATAAGTAAGCACCTTTGTTCTGTAGCCCTAAAATGGACAATGCATCCTTATACATTTCCTGTATTCTGCTTTTGTTATCATCTCATTGTAGTGACAAACCCTGAGTGGAGGAGCAGCGTTGTCCGCGGGCACATCTCCTGCTCCCAGCCATGCACCCATATGGCATTGTGCGGCCCCCATTCCACTGTGTGACATATTGTGGTAGCCGGGTAGCAGCGCTCTCTAAGACACATATTGTGCATTAAAGGGTAAGTTCACTTTCCCAAGTAATTAGGGAAAATGGAATTACCTGCTCAAATATGGGCCCACCCCCCACTATATATATTTACCTTTCGGCAAACGGTCCTTCCACTCCACTGGTATGAGTGTACTATCCGTACCCCATACTGCGTCCAGCACAGCCCTACGCTATGGATTTTGAATTTCACTCACAAATTGTGAGCGCTTATTGGTCAGTGTGGTCACCTTTCTAAAAAAATCTACAGCTCTGCCCTGCCTATTCAGGGCACAGCAACAGCTCCTCTAAAGCCCACCCATGATTTTATTATATTATCATTGTATTATGCCAGGTAATGTGGACTTTGTATGTTCTTTCATACTGTGGGCTACATAAATATCGGAAATAAAAGTTAATTATAGTTGCCTTGAAGAGTGTGGGGAGCCCAGACGATTGCTTGCATTGCACTGGCTAAAGTGTTGTTTATATCCTCAGCACATACAGGAAGGATGGAGTCATAGGTTTCCGTTTCCACCGAATAATCAAAAGACATTAAATCATGCCTTCTACTAACAATACTTAAAAACAACAAGAAAAAAAAACATACATGGTATTTATTGCTAAATATTAAAGGAGAATTATGTGGAGAGTGAAATAAGCTTATCTCCATAATTCAGCGGTTCTCAACGTGTGGGACGCAACCCCGTTTTGGGGTCGAATGACTATTTGCTGGGGGGGTCGCCTGCTCGATCGAGCACAGCAAACCTTTCTCTGCTGTTTTTTTTTTTCTGACATTGGGTCGCAGGCCGTCATCAGTCAGAAAAAAATAAATAAATAAACCCATAGGAACACATAGTTAGATTCCTATTGGCTATTTCACTTTGCAATAGCCAATAGCAAGCTAGCTTTTGCGCCCGCCCTCTGCTGCAGAGGGGGACCTGAAATTCTCCATCAGGTCCAGTTGTAATGATTGACAGCAGCAGAGGGTGGGTGCAATAGCTAGTTTGCTATTGGCTATTGCAAAGTGAAATAGCCAATAGGAATCTAGCTATGCATTCCTATGGTGGTTTTTTTTAATTATTTTTTTTATTCTGATGGCGTACATATCTGCTCAGGTAAGCCTGCATTCCCCCCACATGGTGCTGCATTAATGTATTGCTGGGGTAGTGGGATTTGTAGTCCTCTCTAGCTGCTGGTACATTGTGCTGTACCATCAGCTAGAGAGGACTACAAATCCCAGCAAAACATTATACACTGTATATATGGTGACACGACCCGGCACCTAATTCCCCTCACATAGATCCGTATCGCATTCATTAACGTACGGGTCCCTCGGCCAGCGCTCTCCAAGTGGGCAGACACCGCTCTCCAAGATCTCCCCACGTCTCCTGTGTACAGCGCCTGCGTGATCGGCGCTCAGCCTGCTACTTTGCATGCTCAGACTGCTCAGCACTCTCATTCAGAAATCCTGTGCATGCGCAGTAGCAGGCTGAACGCTGATCACGTGAGCGTTGTGCAGTGTGCATACAGGAGACGGCAGAACTGGCCGAGGAACTGAATGCTAAGGATCTATGTGAGGGGAATTAGGTACCTGCAGGGTGGAGGTCGTGTCGCTATATTATCAGATTTGTTTGCCCGAATCGACACTGATTGGCTGGGTAGCCGGCTTCCCGGCCAATCAGCATCAAGCCAGCCAAACATCATGGAGCCAGCTTTCCGGCTCCATCTTTCCTAGCGGCACTGCCAGTGAGAGGAAACCTTCCTCTGACCGGAAGTTCTAGTATCGGGAAAGGTATCGGAGCATTTGGGCGAGTACGAGTACTCGGCCAAATACTCGGTATCGGCACCGATACCGATACTAGTATTGGTATCGGTGCATCCCTACACTGTATGTATAATGTACTATTGCTGGCATTTGTTGTATTCCTATATAGCTGGTGGTATTCTGCATTGCGCCGTATAATCATTATACAGCACACTGCAGAATACCAGCAGCTATATAGGACTACAACTCGTAGCAATAATAAATTATACAGTGCAAAGGAGAATAACACCAGCTACAGAGGACTACAAATCCCAGCAATAGTAGATTATAGTAAAATGTACTATTGCTGCGATTTGCTGTATTCCTCTGTAGCTGGCGTTATTCTGCGGTTCGCCGTATAATCATTATACAGCACACTGCAGAATACCAGCAGCTATAGAGGACTACAACACCCAGCAATAGTACATTATACAGCGCAACGCAGAATAACACCAGCTACAGAGGACTACAAATGTACTATTGCTGCGATTTGCTGTAGTCTTCTATACCTGGCGTTATTCTGCGGTGCACCGTATAATCATTATACAGCAAACTGCAGAATAACACCAGCTATAGAGGACTACAAATCCCAGCAATAGAACATTATAGTATAATGGACTATTGCTGCGATTTGTTGTATTCCTCTGGGATTCGTTGTCTCCTTTAAGCAGTGGTTCTCAACCTGTGGGTTACTGTGTGATTTCTGCTGTGCTAGGTGAGAGTCCTCCTCAGCCCTCTCCTAGCGCAGCAGTGTCAGTTCTCCCTCCACGCCGCCAGATGTTGCTGCGGCAGCCGCGTCATCCCTAAATTTTACCGTTGGGGGTCACCACAACTTGGCAAATGTTACCAAGGGGTCCCAGCCCTATAAAGGTTGAGAACCACTGCCATAATTAGAGCCGACCTGTGAAACTGAAGCTGTTACAATTCAGCTCTATAGATCAAGAACTGAGTGATCACATACCGCTGATCGCTCAGTTCCCGATCTTCTCCCTGCACAGATTGGTGACTGTCAGTCACCAATCCTCGCAGGGATTCCCCCTACCCTCTCCATTCTTCCAGCGCTGACTGGAGGGATGGAGGGGGGGAGGTGGCGTGCACAGCTGGCTCCTGACTGGATCCTTACATTATTGTTGGGATCCTTCCTGGCTGCAGCGCGGCCCTGCACTCTCAGCTTATAGCGGGCAATAGCCAAAAGAGAACTATTGCCAAAAAAGGTTTAGCCATGGTTCTGTTTTAACATGTAACATGGTGGAATAAGGAGATCCCCACAATACATTTATATACAAGTTATATGTGTAGATTTAAAGTAGAACTCCAGGCAAAACCTCTAAAATGCTATATTGTTACTGAATTACATACCAAAGGATTAGTAATTTGTTTTATACTTTCTAGTTATGCCCACACATTTGCCACATGGCACAACCAGGAAGCTTACTCGCCTATTTCTTGGTTCAACTGTACTGCTTTCTGGATCACATTCCTAATTAGAGGCCATGATTCTGATTTATTGTCCACTGAGCAAGATGGCAGTGTATTGAGGATAGGAACCAGGAAACAGTGTGTCTGAAGTTTTCTACAGCTTTGATAGGTTTAGGTAGGATGGATGTTGAAGTGGCATTTTTCTTTTTCTTTAGTGTGCATTTTTATGAGGACACTCCAGCTTCCCCTTTCTGTGAAGAGAGTCTAAGTTACTTGGAAATGCCCTTATTATATGTGAACTAAAATACACTGATGTGTGACTATTTTGTATAGTCAATCTAAAACAAAAATGCATGGAAAGCGCTCCACTGTGATATGGTCAACTCTCTTACTCGTTGGTGTGTTGGGGGATGGTGTGCATAAACTCTTCAAAACCGGGAGAGGAGCCCGGTAAACCACATTCATCAAAACAGTACAAGGAAGAGTGCAACTACCTGGAATGACCCATGGATAAATAATTAATAGATACTACATAATGAGTGATAAATACATAAATGCTGCACAGCCTGCTGTGACTAGCTAAATGGTTAGAGTTGAAGGGTAAATGTGTGACTTACGGTTGTGTTGTCACAGGTGAGCAACCAGAATCCCTGCATTCACTTGCGGGTGACGAAGGTAGTCGATATACTACCGATTAGGATGTCCAGGGTATCCCCAGGGTATCCCCAGACCGCGTCCTCGGCTGGCCTGGCCGAGTCGCGGCACTTGGAGAAAGGAGGGGGAAAGATCTTGCCCGGCAGTTGGAAACCGCACTAAAGTGTGTATCAGTGCGGCGTGTGTCGCGAACATTGGAGGGTCAAACACAGTGTGTGGATCGGTGCTGGCCAGCCGAGGACGCAGTCTGGGGATACCCTGGACATCCTAATCGGTAGTATATCGACTACCTTCGTCACCCGCAAGTGAATGCAGGGATTCTGGTTGCTCACCTGTGACAACACAACCGTAAGTCACACATTTACCCTTCAACTCTAACCATTTAGCTAGTCACAGCAGGCTGTGCAGCATTTATGTATTTATCACTCATTATGTAGTATCTATTAATTATTTATCCATGACGACCAAAACCACTATTGGTAAGTAAAAGCGAGCGTAGAGGAGATGATAAACAAAATTGTAATAATAGATTTTTTTTATAGCTGTCACATAGCTGTTACAATCCCATGATATGAGCTTCACAAGTGTTTCACTCCTGTCTCTCTCTGGGTACCCAATCATATAAAACATTTTTATCATATAAGTTTTGTAGCTGCTTAGTGAAATGACGTCAAATAATGTGATTTTTGGATTGGTTGCCATGTATTCTTTGCACTATGTGCCTGAAGCTAGTAGTTTATGATGTTTGATGGTATATACAAAATAGTCAAAACAGTACAAGGAAGAGTGCAACTACCTGGAATGACCCATGGATAAATAATTAATAGATACTACATAATGAGTGATAAATACATAAATGCTGCACAGCCTGCTGTGACTAGCTAAATGGTTAGAGTTGAAGGGTAAATGTGTGACTTACGGTTGTGTTGTCACAGGTGAGCAACCAGAATCCCTGCATTCACTTGCGGGTGACGAAGGTAGTCGATATACTACCGATTAGGATGTCCAGGGTATCCCCAGGGTATCCCCAGACCGCGTCCTCGGCTGGCCTGGCCGAGTCGCGGCACTTGGAGAAAGGAGGGGGAAAGATCTTGCCCGGCAGTTGGAAACCGCACTAAAGTGTGTATCAGTGCGGCGTGTGTCGCGAACATTGGAGGGTCAAACACAGTGTGTGGATCGGTGCTGGCCAGCCGAGGACGCAGTCTGGGGATACCCTGGACATCCTAATCGGTAGTATATCGACTACCTTCGTCACCCGCAAGTGAATGCAGGGATTCTGGTTGCTCACCTGTGACAACACAACCGTAAGTCACACATTTACCCTTCAACTCTAACCATTTAGCTAGTCACAGCAGGCTGTGCAGCATTTATGTATTTATCACTCATTATGTAGTATCTATTAATTATTTATCCATGGGTCATTCCAGGTAGTTGCACTCTTCCTTGTACTGTTTTGACTATTTTGTATATACCATCAAACATCATAAACTACTAGCTTCAGGCACATAGTGCAAAGAATACATGGCAACCAATCCAAAAATCACATTATTTGACGTCATTTCACTAAGCAGCTACAAAACTTATATGATAAAAATGTTTTATATGATTGGGTACCCAGAGAGAGACAGGAGTGAAACACTTGTGAAGCTCATATCATGGGATTGTAACAGCTATGTGACAGCTATAAAAAAAATCTATTATTACAATTTTGTTTATCATCTCCTCTACGCTCGCTTTTACTTACCAATAGTGGTTTTGGTCGAGCAGCTTGCTGTGGATTCCGCTGCATACTCACGGATCCCATGGTATTTTCTTTCTCCTCTCCCGACCCTATAAAGAGAGAGAGAAGGAACCATTAAAGTGACACTAAACCTGGGAGTTAAATCTTAAAAATATATTCAAGTACCTTAAATAATAACATTTTTCACTTATGTGTGTATCACTCTTCTTCTGTAATTGGTGCTGACACTGTCCTTCCTTCTGGAGGATGGATACTTTTGTTCCCTATGGTCCCTGTGTGTGTTGTAAAGTAGCCACTTTACAACACTTTACAGATCTATTGTTTGTTTGTCATGGTAACCAGGCATGTATTATAAGGATGCACTAATATATCGACCGCCGAAACATATAGGCCGACAATGGCACTTTTGGTGTTTGTAGATAATTGAGGACAGAGTATGTTGACTATATCCTCAATTATGAATGGGAGTGATCTACATCCCCTCCTGTTCATTCATGATTATGGTTATAGTAAAGTAAACATACTATGTCCTCATGTTGTAAATGAACAGGAACTGCAGTACTGCAGAAAAAGAGATTGAAGACTCTGTGTCCTCAATCTCTTTTTCTATTTTAAAAGAAAAATATCAGGGGTCTGTTTAGACCCCTAATATTTCCCAGAAGCCCCTAAAAGTAATGTAAAAAATTAAAATATTTAATACAAAATGAATAAATAAATAAAAATAAATATAAAAAACATTTAAAAATGTATAAAAAATTTGAAAAAATTAACATAAAAAACATTTTCGGTTTCGGCATGACATTTTTTTTATTTCGGTTTTGAAATTTCCATTTCGGTGCACCTCTATTGTATTAGTTAGTGTTTTTAACATACAGATACAGATGTATACAGATTTAATTACAGTGATTATTATATAATCAATAATAAAGGCCGTGGTTAGCTGAAGTCCAAATAAATAGTTTCTGTATGTATTTATATTATTATTTCTAAAGAGTAATAGGTTTATGCTGTCTATAATCCCATAAGATATCAATATACATGAAAATGTGATGTTTGTACTTACTGTAAAATCTATTTTTGGTATCCATTGGGGACACAGGAATTCGTAAGTAGTTGAGTTGTACTGCCACCTAAAGGGGTTTTGGTCACTGGCAAAAACTGTAAGCTAAATCCAGTATAACCCTTCCTCTACCTAATATGCCTCCATTTTGTGGAAAAGCAGTGCCAAGAGCCAAATCATAAATACAGAGGAGAGGGACCTGTGTCCCTCAAAGGACTCCAAGAAACCAAAAATCCACCCAAACCATTGGAACAACATAACTAACTGACAAGGAGAACGGAACCAAAATGTAAGGTGGTCAGCAGAAAAAAATAAATCCTTTACTCATCTATGTTAGTATACCATCCATGAATATTTCAATTGTGACACTGATTTTTTAAATGTTCCTGCTCTCTGGACTATATGGGGAAAAACACCAGGCCTTTTAAGTGTCATTTCCAAAAACATAGAAGTGATATTAGAGCTGCTCTTGGCAATCACTTTCAGCAAAAGCCTATTAATTGCGACAAACCTGACAAAGTTAATTTTGTACAAGTTCAGCATGAAACACATGAGCTCGGAGGCATGGTTATCAATTGGGTTCCAGCCTGGGGTTGTAAAGGTGACATAAAATCATCTTTTGTTACAGAGAATATAATTAGATTTTAACTTTGCAGACAGTGGCTCCCAAGTGCTTAAACACTATGGTATCATACCTACCCTACTGAACGCTAATGGATTTACCAATAAAACAAATTGCTTCTTTTGCTATTTGCTGTTTATTTTGTGTGTATTTCTCTTATGTTACTTTTTTATCTTTAGTATTATTTAGGCCCTTTGTCCCCTCTTTTTTTATTCCTTTTTTTTTTTTACGGCGAAGTCCCGGCAAGGAAACAGATAAGGTTATGGCTGCGTGGTCGGAGAGCGTGATAGCGCCGACTGTGGCGCTAAGGACGTTGTCTAGGTGGTATTGATCAATGAGCAGTAGGTCTATGCGCGAGTACGTGCCATGGACACTAGAATAATAACTATAATCCCTGTCGGGGGCGTGGAGTGCACGCCAGCTATCAAAGAGGGCCAGGTTCTGTAGTGCCCGCCGAAAGTGCTTCAGGGCGGCAAAAGAGTGGGAAGATTTCCCCGTGGATACGTCCAGGGCAGGGTCAGGGCTAAAATTAAAATCGCCACCCAATATGATCATACCGTCTGTGAAGGTGAGTAGTTTGGGGAGGACCATATCAAAGAAAGTCAATTGTTGTGTGTTTGGGGCATAGATTACAGCAAACGTGACCTTTATCCCCTCAATGGAGCCCTTGATAAATAGATATCTGCCATTAGCGTCAGAGCATTGGTCCTGAACATTGAAATGGTAGTTCTTATGAATTGCTATAGCGACCCCCCTAGATTTAGCGGAAGGTGAATTACTAAGGTACCATTGGGAGAATAAATGAGTAGGCAGGCGGACGTTAGACGTCGGGGTGCAGTGTGTATCTTGTAGCATGACTATGTGTGCTTTCAGGTGTTTAAGTTCAGACCATAACTTACTGCGCTTGTGGGGGGAACCGAGGCCCCGGACGTTGTAGGACACTACATTAAGCGCCATCATGGTGAGAGAGCAGGTGGAAGCGGTGGAGGAGGTGGAGCGGAGCAAGGCACACGGACATCCAGCTGACCAGAGGGAATGGACCTAAGGTGAGGCAGGGGATACAAAAGAAAC
>NW_017306363.1:988613-991720 GCF_000935625.1 Nanorana parkeri
GTCACCGTGGGCAACAGGTCTTGAGGCCTGGTTGCCTCTGGAAGGCCTCGCAGCCGGATGTTAGAGCGACGGCTCCTGTTCTCATAATCATCCAATTGGTTGTGCAGTGCTGCAATGTTAGAGTCCTGCTGCAGCATTTTGCCCTTCAGGAGGGAGATGGTGTGCAGGGCCTCAGCATATTGCGTCTCTAACTTCTCCACTCTCTGGCCCAGCTGTGTAGTGTCGGCCCTGAGGTCAGTAATGGCCTGTTTGTGCGCCCCTTCCACTTGGGAGACAAACGCCTGGAGGTCAGCTTTAGTGGGTAGGGACCGGAGGACAGCCTTCAGGTCCCAGTCTGGGTCCTCTCCGTCAGACGTGGCCGCCTCTGAGTATCCCGATCTCGGGGATCCACCTGGGTCCCTGGGGTCCCCCTCCAGGAGCAGTAAGGGGATCAAGGTGGGACAGGGCATACCTGAAGGCGAGCCAGCAGCATGTGAACAGCCGGGCGCCATCTTGGCTGCGGCCCGGTCGCATGTCCGCCGATCACGGAGAAAGTTATCCAGCGATCCCCTCGGCTGTTTTGGGGTCTTTGGGGTCTTCCCGGAGGCCTTCCGTCCCCCCATCAAGCTTCTTGGGCTGCCGGCAGGCTAAATCGGAGTCGGATGGGTGAGGATGCAGAGGGTCCGGACGGAGCTCGGCTTAGGTGCGACTCTCCGCCATCATGTCCATGCCACGCCCCCTTTTATTCCTTTTTTAATTCCTTTTTTAATTTGTATTATTAATGTTTATAAGCTATAGCAGCTCTAAACACTTTGGGCCTAAGTGCAAACCCTTCATGTTTTGTACTGTGCTAGATTGCTATTTCATACGATTCCTTATCCTATTTTGGCTAAGTTCGCACTTCCCTAGACAGTGCAGATCCCCATGACGACGGAGGCCATTTGCTGGCTGGCTAAGCATGTAAACTTAGTGGTATGACCATATCCTGTCTGTGGAACTCACTCCACACCAACTACCAGCCCTGGACCATAAACCACTTCCTGTCTGTGTAAAACAAACCTTTTCCTGTTTCTGAAAAGCACACCATGTGGCACTGTCTTGCTTAGGGTTGCCAACTTTTCTTCAAGCGAAACCCGAACACTCCAGCGACGCGCGGACATTTTTGTGGGAGAATGAGTTGTGGCTTGTTCATAAGTAAAAAGTGCCGCCCATTCATATGTAAATATCACAGTAGAGACTATTTTTAGTGGGGGGCCAGTAGCCCCTATATTAATTTTGGTTGCCCCCTGTCTGCCTGACATTATGTGTCCGGGTTTCTGCTGCCATGAAACCCGAACACAGCATTCAAAACCCGAACTGTCTGGGTGAATCCTGTACAGGTGGCAACCCTAGTCTTGCTGTTGGTCACGAGACAGCACAAAGCTAATAACACTCAAAAAAGTTAAACTAGCAAGTAGCAAAAACATAAAAAAAAGTTGCCAAACAGGTAAATACTTACCTCTGTCACCGCCGCTCACTCCCGTCTGAGGATCTGAAGATTCTCGAGCGGCCATGCAGGATGATGGGGCTGGCGCATGTACATTAGAGATCTTCGGCGGGGAGAAGAGGAGAGACACAGTGGAGGTGAATGCACACAGCCATGAGCATGCACGTCGGACAGACACCGTGGGATCTGAGGAGTCTGCGCTGGATCAGAGATCGCCACCTGCGCTTGAGGGACTCCTGAAAACTACTGGGAAAAAGAAGATGATCGGATCATGAGGCATCATTTAAGGTAAGTCCTTAAAGCAGCATTGGGGGAGGGGGAGAATTGTGACTTTAATGTCAGGGACACACCAAACCACAGAAGCAATTCCAGCAAATCAGATCACAAAATCCATCCAGACTAGACTGGATGACTAACTCCCACGAAACAACACCATGGCAAGGCTTGAAAAATAATCAAAGGGGGCAGGGTGCATGAAAGCTGCAGTCCATAGTACTCCTTCAAATGTTGACTGAGCATGAGCAGCGGGGGCCAATCAACAAGTAGCGGTAAGTGGGAAAGAGCATGCCAAAAATACACAATCCTAACCATGTTGCTGGGGGAGAACCACACCCCAAAAACTGAGAGCACAAAGAGAATGAGAGGAGGGGAGGAGAAGCAAAGAGCCCTTTGCACTCATGGGGGTCTCCACTAAATGCTGTGGACTGTAGAGCCTGGAGGGAACATTAGGTATTCTCTTACGTCAGTACTTGATCATTTCATTTGCTCTTTGCTGTGTTTGGGGTTCTTTTTGGTGATACATCAGCATTAGTAAGTACACAGAGGTGTTGTGCAGCAATGCACATACCATGCATTATTGCATATTGTGGTAATGCACACACTAATGAATATTGCACTTCCACAACAGTGTAAACCGACCCTGAAACTGAACCAAAATTAAGTTGTCACTGAATCAGGAATGGAGGGGAAATATTGCCGTGGGGGCAACTCTTCCAGTAACTTATGTGACGGACCCCCGTACTCAGGATGAGTATGTCCACTGCTGTCTTCTTCCTTGCTGAGGAGATATTGGAACCCACTGATCGGTAGCTCCCAGTTTCCCCAGTCACTGGTCAGGACTCAGTGTAGGGTAAACAAACTCTGATTTATTGAGCAACTGCACAAACTTTTATACAGCAAGTGATGAAATCAGAATATAATCCCATCACATCCCCCCTCCCCTCCCAGACCATCGGTCTGCTCAACACCACAGGTGTCCACCTGCTAACGAACTCCAGACAGCCATAGCAGAAGCCTGGCCAGAATGTCATTGTTCTGAGCTCCCTCAGAGAACAAAGGGAGATAACGAGGGATGGTGCTGATAGTCTTTTCATAACCACGTCACACAGCATAACGCACTCAAACATAACCCAACACCAATACACATTTAACTTATAAACTCATCACCGTGTCGTCACATAGCTCCCCCAAGTTAAAGGATAGCAGACCCGGAGACCCTCTACGGGTCCACTTGGGGATGTCCATGATGTTACAGTCACCCTTCCAGTTCCGTTTGCCGAGATAGTCCATTCTCCTTAGCTTTGTGTTTCCAGAGTCGGGACTGTGAAATTGAACGGCTGTAGGGCCAGGCTCCACCGAAACA
>NW_017306363.1:993092-994045 GCF_000935625.1 Nanorana parkeri
CTCTGCAACAGGTAAGCTGAAAGTGAAAGGGAAAAAAAAAAGGGAAAAAAAAAAAATTCCTTTTCCCCTTCTTTTTCCCTTTTTGAGCAGCATAATACAAGAAAAAGAAAACGGGTGCGGACATAGTCAGCGAAGTAAAACATATTAACTGCTTCTGGTAGCTCAATGAAAAAGCGGTATGCCATCCGACTAAAGCCAGTCCTTAGGAGAAAGCCATAAGGAGAATGTTCAATGCTGTTCAGTCTGGAGAAAAGGGTGAGTGGTCAGCCCGGTCAGGTTGGTTTCCTCGGTGGCCGTCTGGGCGCTCCGGGGCTCTGGGCAAGGCTCTGGCATTACGGGAGGAAAGGCTCTGGGGCCCCCTGTGTGCCCCGGGGTGGGCCGGGGAGGCAGGCAGATGTCATCGGTCGGCTGGCGCCATGCGGGCAAATCCTCCGGAGGTAGATCTAGGTGGTGTAAAAATCTGGGTAGATCTTCCTTGTCGCGTAGAATCGCCGTCTTCCCCTGCTTTTTAGCAATCAGGCTAAAGGGGTAGCCCCATCTATAGGGGATGTCGGCCGACATTAGCACCTCCAGCAAGGGGCGCAGAGATCTCCTCATCGCCAGCGTGCGTCTAGAGAGGTCCGGGTATAGGGACACTTTCGCGCCATCAAAGTCAATATGAGAGCGAGAACGCATGCGGTGCATAATGGACTCTTTCTCTGTATATTTGTGCAGCTTGCAGATAACGTCTCTGGGGTTATCTGGATCCTGGTTAGGGGGGCGGAGTGCTCTGTGGACCCGGTCAATCTCGATGTGCGTTGCTACTGGCCTGTCTAGAATCTGATTAAAGATGCCCGTCACCGTGGGCAACAGGTCTTGAGGCCTGGTTGCCTCTGGAAGGCCTCGCAGCCGGATGTTAGAGCGACGGCTCCTGTTCTCATAATCATCCAATTGGTTGTGCAGTGCTGCAATGT
>NW_017306363.1:996548-1026227 GCF_000935625.1 Nanorana parkeri
TTCCCCCTAGTTGTCCTGACAACCTTTGTGATGGCAAATGCAAAAAAAACAGTTGAACCGGAAAAAAAAGTAAAGGGAAATATCTCAGTGGGGACACCTGTTACGATAACAACTAACTGGGGATTTTTTCTCACTTAGTTTAGATTTCCACTTACTTCCTGCTGTGTCTCCAGCACAGGAAGTGAGGAAAAATCTTCCCAATGGGACATAAGCAAAAAAAAAACCTGACAAAGTTTTCCTGCTCTATCCAAAACTAAAAAAATAAACTCTGGCTAGAGATACGCTAACATTTTCCTTCTTTTCAGATTTCCATCCCGGCCATCTGGCTAACAGTCCTCACAGATGGACTTTATTTAGACGTGTTTGTTTCCTTAAACTCTCTTAAAAGAAGAAATGAGAACCGTACCACTGACCTTACACACCATCCGCTCGGGATTTGTTCCAAATGTTTGCTAATTCCAACACGGACATCTTGGAGTTGAGATTTGTACGTTCGTCCAGGAGAGGGCAGTGAAGTCAAATCATTTCACAGGCTGACAGTTTACAAATGTGTACAGGCTGACAGTCTATGCAGGTGTTATAGCCTCCGTCACAGAGGGATCTGCAATCTCTCAGCTGGATGAATGTTTTATGTTACAGTACAAAACAAGCTGCCATTATTTTACATATTGTGAATGGAGACGGCGTAACGTTACAGAGAGCGCTAAGAAGGAAAACATCTGCGCTGGACCTGACAGTCTCACTGTACGGCGGCTTCCCTTAGCAAGACTTGGCGGTACGAGCTGTCCACACATTCCAAAGAACCAGAATATGGCACCTGGAAGCCATAGGTGCCTTTCATTCACACTTGTGCAGCCCGTGAACACACGCAAAATCCCGCGCTTGTGCGCTTCAAAAGTGTACCTATGGCTTCTAGGCCACGTGCAAAAACACATGTTGCACTTGCAGTGCCGTTGGTTGTTAATGACACCCCAAATGGGCAAAGCAAGATGCATGACCAGTATGCGTGACAATCGCAAAACAACCAAAATTATTAAAAACTGGTATTCTGACTCTGATTGTTCTATTAGTGATTTATCCCTTGCTGAGACCTCTATGTCTGCCCTGTAGTATTATTATTATACAGGATTTATGTAGCACTTTACAATATAAGGAAGACATTACAATCACAATACAGTTCAAGACAAGATGGTAAGGAGGGCCCTGCCCCTTAGGGCTTACAATCTAAAAGGGAGGGGCAAGTGATACATGAGGAGGGAGCTGTGTGGGGATGAATTGTTTTAGAACGTGATGGTTCAGTGGTTAGGTTGAGGTGGAGGTGAAGAGATGAGTCTTAAGGGAACGCCTAAAGGCAGTCAGAGTGGGAGATAGACGGTTGGGGTTGAGAGTTCCATAGGATGGGAGAGACTCTAGTAAAGTCCTGGAGGCGAGCATAAGCAGATATAATCACTGCGGACAATCCTTATCAGATAGCTGAACGCACCAAGTACCTTTTCATTTATTGCATACAGCAGACAACAGGATACAGCAGATGAATGAACAGACGGTATTTGAAGCTCAAGGATGATAATGTTTCTAAGCAAGCATATCACATGTGGCCCTGCTGTAGTAAGCCATGACACTAGAAATTGACTTCTTAAAGAAAGGGAAAATACATCATAAATGGGAGGGGACACAGAAAAAGTGGTGCAATAACCAAAATGTCCACAAGATGGCAGTATATGAAACAGCTACTAATGGCAATGAACACATGGCTTAAAAGAGAACTATGGGGGTAAGTGTTTTTCACCATAGTTCTCTTTAGGGTCACAGGAGGACATATACTAACCTCCTCCCGTGACACAAAGCTCTGTATATCGTTGGCTATTGCCCGCGATATACTGAGAGCGATGCAGCCGGGACGGATCCCGACATTACTGTCGAGATCCACCCAGCTGCGGGATTGACAGCTGGCTCTGCTTATCTAGAGGCAGAGCCGGCTGTGCCCGCCCCCTCCCCGTTCGTTTCTCCACTCAGTGCTGGAGGAGAGGGGAGGGGGGGATCCCTGCAGGGAGCAGTGACTGACAGTCACAACTCACTGCAGGGAGACTATCGGGAAATGAGCGGATCGCCGCCATGTTTCTGCTCATTTCTCGATTGATAGAGCCGACCTATGACAGCTTCTTTGTCACAGGTCGGCTCTAACTATGAGGATGAGTGGAAATCACTGACCTCATAGTTCTCCTTTAAGGAAATTAACTGTAAAAATTCTCCATTCACATTTCTATGAACACCAACTATGATTATGCATTGTGTCATATTTTCTAGGTTTCTAGTTATGCCTCTGATTAGGAGCGTTCATTTTTTGCCATTATTCGCACAAGACAAACGTTCACAGATATTCGCAGGATGAATGTTCCTGCGAATTGTTGATAAATAAGCCCTTTAGTGATCAAAAAGTCCATAGGTAATGTGTCTTCATATAGGTTTCCAATCCTCTCATGAATGATTTTCCATGCAATGCACCAGCGCACCAAGTGTCCAGAACCGTGCGCGGTAAATGCATGGATCCTGTGCATTTGGCACCATACTTTGGTGTAGACCTGCCCATATGGGTCCCCCCTGATTCCTGGATTAAGAGAGGAGGGCTGCCAATCAAAATGGCTGTCAGCAAGCTGACTGATTATTACCTTTCATATAACAGACATGGACAGACAGACTTGGAGACACGTTACTTTATCTGATTAGTAAATTACTGCATGTGCTCTTGTGTTTGTGATTGTTCACTGACACTGATGCACTGACATCTCTTGTGACATCACCCAGATTGTTGTCTCAGTGTGTAGTCATGATGTCACACTTTCCACACACATATACTGTATATACAGTGATGGCTCACCGGCTCGTCACGAGTCTGACTGCGGTCACATGACCAGCCGAATTCCATATCACGAGGCTGACGGTCTCCGAAAACATTCCAGGAATGCCGCCACATACAACATTAATTGTGAAAAATAAATACAAGCCTTCCCAGATGTTCCTTATCACCCTGGGCTGTCCGGATTAACTTTCCAGGTTCAACGTTCTTAAAGGGAATGTAAACCCCAACCATTAACTTCACTACGCCCATTTTCATCTGTTAAATACACCAGTGAAAGTATTTTGTTATCTCTATTCAGATGATAACTTCCTGTGCTCTCTGCCTTTCAGTTACATTGTTCCTAGCTATCTCTGAGAACTACATACCAACTGCATTTATAACACACTTCCTGTCCCAGGGTCCCCACGCTCCTTTTCTCATAGATACAGTACAGCCAGTGAGCATTGTGATCCTATGATGGGAAGTGTGTTACTGGCAGGATCACCAGGGGAAAATAAAGAAAGAATGAAAACTAATGCGGCCACCACATCTAAGGACTTGAATGTAGAGCAGACTCAGAAACAATATATGGAGTAGGGTTGACACCTTTTCTTCCATCGAAACCCAAACACTCTAGCGACGCGTGGACATTTTTTTGGGAGAATGAGCCCTGGCTTATTTATATGTATATAGCGTCACTCATTCATATGTAAATATCACAGTTGAGACTATTTTCAGTGGGGGGCCAGTAGCCCCCACCTTAATTTTGGTTGCCCCTGTCTGCCTAACATCTTGTGTCCGGGTTTCAGCTGCCATGAAACCCGGACACAACATTCAAAACCCGCACTGTCCGGGTGATTCTTGGACTGGTGGCAACCCTAATCTGGTGCTCAGGTCTGCCACTCTAGGATGCTCCCTCCTTTACAAAATATAGTTACAGCACTAAAATATGAGCGCTGTCTGGTCAATTCAGTAAGTTCCAATGCCAGGAGCTCATCACTGGTGCTTTTTGGAGCAGAGCTCTGAGTGCTCAGACAGAAAGGCCGGGAGCTATGAAACAAAGTGCAATAAGCGAAAGGCCTACATGACAAGGGAAATGGGAACATGGGAAAGGGAACCAGGAGAGAAAAGGGTTAAAAGAAAAGTGAATTAGAGGAGGGATACTCACGGGATTGGAGGAGGAAGCTTTACAGGAGGAGCTTTGGAGAGTATCCGGGAAGGAGGAGTTCCAGGAGCCAGCGTGACCAGGAGAAGGAACATGACTTCCCGCCCGCCCTGGTATGGTTTTAGTGGTGTCAAAAGTTTGTTGCAGCATTATGGCGGTTTGGATCCTTGAAGACATTTTTCTGGGTTGGATAATTCGACGGAGGGACCCATCAGTGGTGTGGGGGGCCTTCTGTGGTGGTAAGGTCAAACGTTATGACCTGGTAATAGGGACCACGGTGGGTCTGCAGGCAATTGAAGTACGTCCCCCTGGCGGTGTATGGCGGCTGGGGTCATTCCGTTTTAAGAAAGGTGCCCGCAGACACTGGTCCGAGTTTGGATAGTTATCGTGCCTTCAAGGACCTTGAAACCTAGCAAGTCCTACTGTATGGTTACTTGGTTATTGTTGTTTTGATTGTTATTTATAAGAGTTATTTATAAAGGTTTTGTAATACAAGGCTGCTGTGGCTATTTATACTCCAACCCTGGTGTAGTGTGTTAATTGGAGAAGGGGGTGGGGAATCGATGGTAAAGGGGGTGGTGGCAGTAAAAGGGGACCTCTGAGCTACCTTAGTCATGATGTCCTATTCTACTATCACCCTCTCACTAACTCGAATTATCCATGTACAACTAACACTAACCCTACTTGTAATACTAACACCAATCCATAGTGCAACCTTCCCTTTAACCCTTGCATTAACCCTCCCTAACACTAACCCTTCCTTTAACCCTACCACTAACCCTCCTGTGACCTTAACACTAACACTCCCTGTAACCCTACCACTAACATTCAGGGGCGTATCTGCCGCGAGGCAAACAAGGCGTTTGCCTGGAGCGGCAGATTCACAGAGGGCGGCAAGTGCTGCGGGGAGAGAAGATTGAGAGAAGGGGAGAGAACCTTAGGACATCGTAGCGGCAGTGACGCAGACGGCGGGTTGCGGGCCGGGAACGTGGGCGGCTTCTTGCACGGACTGCGGCTCCCGGCGGTGACCATACATCGGGCGGCGCTGGTTTGACTGCTCCGGTGAGTGATCGTCAGGGGGGCAGGGGTTGTGGTGTTGTTTGATGATGGCGAGGCGGCGGCTCATGAT
This sequence comes from Nanorana parkeri, assembly GCF_000935625.1. NCBI lineage: Eukaryota > Metazoa > Chordata > Amphibia > Anura > Dicroglossidae > Nanorana > Nanorana parkeri. Next base: position 1,001,682 of record NW_017306363.1, read on the forward strand.
GTCTGCCGGGGGGAAGGGGATTGTTGTTTGCTGATGGCGAGGCCGCGGCTCAAGTAGCCTTAACACCTAACACTAGCCCTCCCTGTAAAGCTCTCACTAACTTTCCTGTGACCTTAATACTAACCCTCCCTGTACACCTAACATTAACCCTTCCTGTAAACCTAACATTAACTGCCCATGTAAACCTAACAGTAAGCCTTCCTAGAATCCTAACACTAACCCTTCCTGTAACCCTCACACTAACCCTCCCTGTAACCATAACAATAAGGAAAGAGGAGAATATTAAGGGGGGCACAGTAACCCCGAGAGGCCAATGTGCCATTCTGTGTGGCATATTTTGAAAATGACTTATATGAATCTGATTACCACCAATGTCATGAAACTGCAGAAGTTCCTCATCGTGCCAGCTGAGCTAAACGCCCTGCGCTGTGCCCTCGTTCGTGCTCTTTATATCCCTTAATAGCATCATGACACTTCCTTATTTATGTAGCAGAGTGGAAATATTTCTTTAGTGGGAACTATCTGGTAATCAAGTCTGTAGCCATGTGATAATAATAATAATCATAAATACTAGGTTTTGGCCTTTGGTCCAGAAATCACTAAACCTTTCTAGTTATGGATAGAGTGGGGAAGGCTTGGGACCCTTGTCTGGATCTTTTTGCTGTCTTTGTACCCACTGGGGAGATTCACCCTCCCTGTTTGCCCCGGTGATGATTATCTTTAGTACAGAAAGTGATGGGAAGTACAACATTTTTTAGTTGCCAGAGCAAATCTTCCAATGGGGACACCTGTTCTGCTGACAGCTGTCTAGGCGGGATAACAACTCACTTCCTGCTGTAACTTGCTGATGGAACAGGAAGTGAATGGAAATCTCCCTGATGGCACCTAGACGTAGACCTTGTATTCTCAGAGCCGGTGTGTCAGAAAAGGCACCTGCCTTGGGCACTTGAGCTGGAGGGGGGCACAAAAAGGGCAGGGCCTGCAACCTATGCTGTTGAAATAGTTTAAAGCTCATAGGGGGGCACTTCTGACTTTTTTCGGACCCATGGAGATAGCCAAAGTGACACAGGGGCTAGCTTATTCAATCTGCTGACCCCTAGACACACAGCAGAAGCACTCGATGGAAAAAGAACTAAGCCAAAATGTCCATCATTATGTAGAAGAACCTCTAGGTATTTCTATACACATAGAGCAAGTCACGTTGGTCATGTTAGAATACACATTATTGTATCTATTGCAATAACTCCTGCAGTATACAATTTCGGCCACTAGATGGCAGTGTTTATAAGTTCTGTTACACAGTATCTATGGTATATGTACTTTTGTATTGTAATAAGGTAGAAAATAAAGCTGAGGCTTCCTTCCTGTTTTAGTCAAGCCATGTTCAGCATGCATATCAGACTGTGTGTTTGTGTTTCTCTGTGAGGCTGTGCAAGAAGTTCCAACAGGTCATACTTTGGGAGACACAGACTCGATCTGGTTGGTTTCCTTTCTTTAGTGGAGTACATCCCAGCACTAATTGGTTCTACGTGTGTGTATACTGAATCTACTCAAGAAGAAAAAATGTATGCCTACTTTATAAAAAAAAACACCTAAATGAGTCAACATGAGTGAGTAGAGATGGCAACAGCTTCAGGTTACATAAGTCATCCCCTCCTGTCCAATATAATTTAATCACCTGACTATCAAGCATTGCTCATTGATAGAGCACTTGGTTCATTCTTAAGGCTTCTGAAATCTTCAGCCAATTAACTGATGATCTATAATTACACGCTAGCCTCTGACAATGGGAGACATCTGCAGGGAATCATCAGCTAGGAAATTCCCTCCTTCATGTTTAAGCAATGGTAGTAGAATTCCTGCACTGACTAAAGCCAATGAGTAAAAGAATCGCAGACTGGGAGAGGATTAGTAAATACTACTCATGGAAATGACTTGCAATGTAAATATTACGTCTCAGTGGACAGCACCGGGATCCCCGGTTTAGTCCTCCTTAGAGACCTCCTCTGAATGACAATTGTTTAATGTTATAACATTTATGTATGTTTCCTTTAGGTGTATTAGTTTTCCCCACACCTCAAACTCATAGTAACATTGTCATTCAATGAAAAATATTTTTCTGGGTGTGTTAAAGTATAACTAAAGGCAAAAGGTTTTCTTAGATTTGGATAAAGTGGTGAGAGGTTAGAATGCCCATTAAACCACTAAGAAAAAAAAAAAGATTTTGGCTTAACATACATGTTAATGGATTCTTTGTAACACGACAGTTTAGCACTGATTCTATTTTAATTCTTGAATGAATATTTTTCACCTTCATTTCTCCACCATCAAACAAGACTGCTCTGGTAGTCCGCTACAACGGGGCTCCCCTGGAAACCTACATCTGGGTCACCTCTGTCCTGCTCTTCCATGACATCTTCCATGATATCTATCCTAAATAGGTGGACCTCACCCACTATCCTATCAGAAAGCAGGAAGTCTCCATCAACATAACAAAGTCCTCCACCCTAGGGAAGGTAATAGCTTAGTAAGGGCAGGCCCGGATTTCCCACAAGGCCACCGAGGCCCGGCCTCGGGGCAAAAATAAAATGTTAGCTTTCCTGCCAAACAGCGCAGAAAAATACAGGACACTATTAAGCAGCTGTCCTATTTATTTTGGAACTTTTTTTTTTGCTGTAGCTTATTTATAAAAGGTATAGAGCATACATGTACGCAGCACTTTACTTATTATTATTATACAGGATTTATATAGCGCCAATATTTTGCGCATCGCTTTACAATATAAGGAAGACATTACAATCACAATACAATTCAAGACAAGATGGTAAGGAGGGCCCTGCCCCTGAGGGCTTACAATCTTCACATCAGTCCTGCTCTTCAAAAAGCTTACAATGTACTGTAGGGTCCTTTTCTGACATATGCTAGGGCCCCTTTTGACAGGGGATAATTAAAGTAAAAATGTTTATGGTCCTGATATCCTGTTTTAGGGTGGCCGTTTTAATCTGTGTGGTCAAATGTCTGTCAGCCTGAAGTATGTTAAGGTTCCTAATTGTGGACCTGAGGACAATGTGGGATGCCTCATTAAACCTTTGGACAAACGGAAGTCTGTCGTTGGAGGACCTATGTTTATGTGCTGTAGAAGACATTCTAACGACTGCCTGCGCATGGTCCAATATTGTATTCGGATAACCCCTCTGCTGGAATTTAATATACATCGTTCTAAGTTGTGTTTGGCATGCCTTCTGATCTGAGCAGATCCATAGGACACACATCTCCAAACGGGCAGCTGTTTTCACTTGATCTGTCATCCCTAATGTTGCAGCTTGTTCTTCCAACCTGATTACAAACTGTAGAGGTAACTTTATTCTAATGTATGACCATATGTCAAACCCATATACTTTCTGCTTGCTTTATTCTGCATGAGATTATGCAGATTTCAATAATTTTGCCCTGAAGTTGCTAGAGGGCCAGACCATTATAAATAGGGAAGCAGGTTGCTTACCACAACAGTAGAAGTGATTTTTTTCAGAAGATACGGGTAAACAACGCAATTTAACAGCCTTTGAACGTGGGATGATTGTTGGCGCTCGGAGCCATGGAGTGAGTATGAGCAAAACAGCAGAATTCGTTAAATGTTCAAGAGGGGCTCATTGTTAAAGTGTTTAAAGACTGGACTGTCAGCCGAAAATCTGGGTCTGAACATGCAAATTGTGGCCGTCAGCGACTAGTCAACGTTAGGGCAGAACGGAGAGTGGCAAGACTGGTATAAGACAACAGAAGGGCAACAGTGCCGTGTCAGATTCCTCGCATCACCTTTCAACATCTCGTCTAGTCACGAGGTGGCCCAATGAAGTCATCTCGTGCAGTCATCTCGTGGCCCAACGAAGTACTGATGGGGTGGTCATAATATATGTGGGTTCACTTGCATTTTTAGCACTTGTTCTGCCTAATGAAGCCTGCGAAACCTGCAAGATCCCGAAACGTTGCACCGAGTGTAAAATTGCTGAATGTACGTCAATATATAGATGTATTTAACTTGCATTTGGAGTCCATGTTCTTATCCACAAACACACAGACACAGCAAAGGCAAAACACTTCCCTGCTCCCCTTTTCTCTTTCCTTCCTTCTCCAAACTAGTAGATGGACAACTGCTGGAGACTGCTCTGCCTTGTAATCTTCTACTGGACAGGAGGCCTAGTTAAGAGAGTTGGAGCTGTTTGAAAACATGATAACTGTAAGTGTTTGGGCAAAAATGCATATAAATATATATTTACTTGAACTGAATTTATTATTGAAAAAAAGATTGAGAGTTTAATACTACTATAACTTACTAGCATCGCTTTGGAGTGTGGGAGGGAATGGAGTAGCCGGAAGAAACCCACACAAGCACAGGGAGAACATGCAAACAGTGTCCTGGTTAGTACTCAAACCAAGTACCCCAATTATGTGCTAACCAGTGAGCCACTGTACTTTAACCCCTTAAGGACCAATAGCAGAATTATTCCATCATGGGTCCTTATGGCATGGACAACCATGTTGGAATAATTCCATCATTGTGGTCCTTAAGGGGTTAAGATACAATAGACGCAAACTGCTAAAAGTCTTCACCCCATCAATATTCCGGAAATCAAACTATAAGCAGCAAACAAAAAGCAAAAATAATTAAACACTGGAACAAATATAATTATTATTTATGATTATTTATAATATTTTCTTATAAATTATTTAAACTGTCAATATTTACTTATAAATTATTTAGAGTGTCTGACCACAAACCCGCATGTCAGTCTGTATGAGATCAGCAAGGCACTGTGTTTATGTTACATTAGCGTTGGTCTCCGGGACTTTATTGCAGTTCTTCCTCTGTTTACTATTTCATTGCTAGTTTACACATAAATGAATTTGTTTTCCGTGCCAGGAATCTTGGTGTCACCGACCATCTGTTCTTTTCTCCTGAAAAAGCAAAACTATACACCTACACAAGTCAAGGCAGGCAGTACTTTAGTAATCAGCACTTAGTGGCCATTAGAGAATCATTTAGAGGAAAAAAACTGTCCACGGCTTTAGGAAGGAAATCTTTGATCTCTAGTATCTATAGTGAAATAGTGAGTTTAATATGAAGATTATTTCCAAGGTAAACCTAAAGAGACCCTGTCATGCATTAACATGCTTTCAGAAAAACATATACCTTGTGTATACCCTGACAAGGGATTTAAAAATATAGACAAATGATATTAAATCAATTATTCGGGGGGTGGCCAAGCAATGGAGCAGTAGAGTCGCGTTTGTGCTGAGCTCTGCTCCCGATCATACCCACTACAGCTGATTACTATTAGTCACGTACTTTAATCCCCATGTTTGGAGACAGGCGATCCACCCGGTCACAGCAGAAGAACTCGCGGCTTACGATTCCCGGCTACTTCTCCCTGGCGGCTCTAGGAACCTCAACGGCTGCTCCCAGGCGCACTGAGTCCGGCGGCCATCTTGTCCCCCGCATGGCGGAATCTTCCAGATCAGGTCAGTCTTTGCCTGCTACGAGACCCTCTTCCCCCCAGCCCGCCGCGAATGATAGTCCCCAATTACGGCCACTGGCAGGGCTAGATGACGGCTCACACATGGAGCGGGACTCCAAACCCTCGGCACCCATTACCGCCCCCCGAGAGCTGTCCCTGTTTTGGTGACTGTGCAGCGATAGCGCCCACTTTAAAAGTCGGTGGACTTTGATGGCGCTGTGATCACCATCATGCCTGATCTATCTAGACACACTCTTTATCTCCGGCGCTCGATGCGGCCTCTCCTTGCCCGGGTCTCCTCTGTTGGAGCGTCTTACAAATGGGGCCATAAGTTCCATCTACAGGTACAAAAGGACGGAGCCACCTTCATCTTGCTGACACCGGACCAGCTGCCAGATCTATTTGCCTTCTTGGGCACAGATCCTGTTGAAATCCCGGATTGGCTTCTGCTCCCCACCGCTACAAGGCCCACACTTCCACCGGCCCCCAGGTCACGGCGACCCCGCAGGGGGCGATCTCGATCTCGCCGCCGTTCCGAAGCTGACCTGAGTCGAGACCCCACCGCCCATGAGGCGTGAGGGCGCTGGTTTGGTTCCTGCTGTCTGTCCTGCTGCTGGACCTACAGTCTACAGTTTACAGTTCTATAAAGTTCTTCCTGTCCGGGGACTACAACACGGCCTCCGCATCGTCTGCCCATCTTCTTTCTGCTGGGAGATCACTGCCTTCTGATGGGGTTGACTCCTGTCCTTTGCCATTGACTCTGCACGTCGAGGGGATTCTTATCCTGGGAGGGGACTTCAACGTTGCCCTGGATCCGCAGCTCGATGTTTCTAGAGATGTCTCACATCTATCTTACTCTTTCCTCCGCCGTCTACGTAAGACTCTTCATACGGAGCAGTTGGTAGATGTGTGGCGCCTCATGCACGCGCGAGAGCGGGACTACTCATTCTACTCCACCGCACACAGAACCTATTCGAGAATAGACTACTTCTTGATCAAGCAAGGGGACTTGCACAGACTCCGACATACCTCCATAGACGTTCTCACGATCTCTGACCACGGTCCGGTCCTACTGAGTATGTTCCTCCATACTGAGGGCCCTAGGCAGTGGCACTGGCAGCTAAATGATCTACTACTGGATGACCCCCTCTTGACGACCCACATTAGTCAGGAACTGTCCCATTTCTTTCAACGGAACCAATCGCCAGACTCCCCTCCCTTGTCCATTTGGGAAGCCCACAAATGTTGCACGAGGGGAACCTTTATTTCACATGCCTCCAGGGCCAAGCGTGAGCGGCTAGAAACCATATCCACCCTACTGACCCAAATTCATCAGTTAGAAATCCGCCACAAACAAACTCTAGCTTTGGCAGTGGAAGCTGAACTATGGACTCAACGCCAAAGGCTGGAAGACTTGCTACTCGGCAAGATTAAAGCCAGACAGGTGAGGGTTAGGAGAACGTACTATGAGTACGGTAATAAGCCCAGCAGGTCCCTGGCTCTGGCACTCAGAGACGCCAGGGCACAGACTTATATTCCATCCATAGCGGGGAGGGACGGTAGCTTGCTCTCCAGCTCAGAGGCAGTGGCGGCCCGGTTTAGGGACTTCTTTTTGGAGTTGTACAACTAGGAGACCCCGCAGACCCCAGACTTAACCGCCAGACGCCTGGCCAAAACCCAGTCTTACCTTACTCAGTCAAATCTCCCCACCTTGTCATCTGAGGAGGCCGAGGCGCTAGACATGCCTATCACGGCTGAGGAATGGCACACAGCCCTTAAAGTCCCACAAAATAGCAGGGTATGCTGACGATCTGTTATTTATCCTGACCAACCCCACAATCTCACTCCCAAACCTGATGACTGAACTAGAGCAGTATGGGGGGCTATCACACTTTAAAATAAACTTCCAGAAATCAGAAGCTCTGAACCTCACGGTATCGCAGCCGACGCTGGCAGGTCTTCAGGCAGCTTTTCCTTTCCGCTGGCCCCCTTCTCACATTACTTATCTAGGGACCAAATTACCCGCCCGGGTAAATAAGGTCTTTGAGCTGAACTTCCCACCTCTGCTCTCGGTGATCCGTCGGGACCTGGCCAAATGGTTGGGACGTACACTGTCATGGTTCGGGAGAAACAGCGTCCTAAAGATGAATGTCCTCCCGCGCCTGCTCTACTTGTTCCAGACCCTGCCAGTACACATACCAATGACATTCCTGAAACAGGTTAGGAGAGAGTTTACGTCCTTTTTGTGGGCGCATAGCTCACACAGACTGAGTAAATTCTTACTAGCTCTACCCAAAACCCGCGGTGGGATCGGATTTCCTGACCCTATCCGTTATCATCTAGCAGTACACATGGCCAGGGCATTCGACTGGTGCAATGTCTCCTCCGACAAGCGGTGGTTGCAACTTGAACAGGCTAGTTCCACTCTGCCACTGGCGGGCCTTCTGTGGACGACACAATCATTGCCTAGAGCAGTCCTTCAACATCCCCTAATGGGGACCACAATCCGCATACTTAAAAGGTCGCCCACAGTACTCCCAGATACTACGTCCCCATCACTGCTGACCCCAGTGGTGGGAGACCCCACCTTTGCTCCCGGCATAGAGGACGGCTCCTTCTTACGTCTCGTGACAGCGAACAAATTTAGACAGGGACACTTCCTGCCTCGGCGAGACTTGGGAAACCTAGAGACATTGGCCAATTTGGTTGCACCCCCCCTTCTGCGCTGGCAGACCCTCCAAATCCGGAGCTACCTCCTCAAACTAGCCAATTCCCCTACCCCACGCACAGACCTTACTCCGTTCGAGGAGATATGTCTGGTGGGCGGACATGTTGACCACGGTCTATCTACGGCCCATTCCCTCTTAGTGCAAACGCCCGATATTTCCGATCCCAGCTTCCTATCAAAATGGGAGAGAGATCTATCCACTACCTTCTCACAAGACCAAAAGGACTACATACTCCATTTTGCCCATAAGGCATCCACTGCGTCTGCTACCCAGGAAACTGGATACAAGATACTTACCAGATGGTACTTTGTACCCACTCGCCTACACAAGATGTTCACCCAAACCCCACCAACATGCTGGAGATGTGGTCAGGCAGAGGGAACCATCCTCCACACATTCTGGTCCTGCCCTAGCCTTCGGGTCTACTGGGATGAGGTTATAAGGATCATAAAACACTTGACGGGTATGTCTCTGGCTGGGGATCCAGCCGCGCTGTTGCTCCACAAGTCCACGCTGTCTCGGACCAAATACCGCACTTCCCTATTCATCCATTTAGTAAATGCGGCCAGGGCCTGCATAACACTACGGTGGAAAAGCTCTACCCCACCTACGGTCACAATGTGGCTGCGGAAAGTGGACGAGACGCGGATAATGGAAGAGCTCACCGCAGCCTTACACCACACCGATAGCAAATTCCGGAAAACGTGGTTTTATTGGCTAGAGTACCTTTACTCCCCAGAGTACGGTGCATTCATGGTAGAATGAGACTCACTTCCGTACCCGAGGGGTTAGGAATCTAATGTGTCCTCAGCTATGGCCTGCCGCCCTGGTCGCGAAGGTCCTGAATCACGCTACCCTCTCACCTGCCGGGTCACGGCTGAATGCCTACCCAACTTGCACCTATGGTAACCATCTTAACGGCCACACTCATATTTGAGTCGGAGTTAGCACGACCATTCCACAGCTCAGTAGATGCGCCCCCACCTGAAAGAGGTGGCGCCGGTCTACGATCCGCATTATCTATGAGTCATACATATCCAGTGGACTTGTTAGACTTTACCTATACGCTGTGTGTATATGCTATGCCCAATGCTTTCTTATAATTCTGTTCAAACTCTTCTTTTGCACTTCACTGTTGTTTTTTACATTACTGAAAAACTGAAAATAAAGAATGTAAAAAAAATAAATCAATCAATTATTCCACTGAAAGGAAAAAAAAATAATCTGTGGTGCATATTTCAACAACTGCTAATTTGTCCAGGAATGGCCAGCCCAGTCCAGTAAATTCAACCCATAAGCAGGCCATTTAATGCTAAAAGAAGTCTCCAGGAGGTTTCCAAGAACCCTAAAATCGCAGGGTGTTCAGGTCGCTGTTACAACAGTTGGGGCCAAAGTGCATACATCTCTAATCAGAAAGAGATTGCACCAATTTAACCTGCATGAGAGGTGTGTTAAGAAAAAGCCTTGTGCAAAAGTTGTCCAAAAATAACATTAGAGCTAAGTGAAAATTCCATTGCAAAGTGAAGCTTCCCTTTGTAAACATGCTCTACTCGTTCATAAAATCAACCACATTGAGTCGAATATAAATCCTACATCATATCAAAGTGTGCTTGATGAGAATGTGATGCCATCTGTTCAAAAACTGAAGATTGAACCGTAAGTAGGCCTTTCAACATAATAATAGTTCAAAGCACACTAGTAAATGCACCAAGAAATGACTGAAAAGGAAAACATTCAGGGTTATGGACTGCTGTAGTCAAAGACCTGATTCTTCCAACTGAAGAAATGTTACAGAAGGCATGGTCAAAAATGTCAGACACTGACACTGTCATTTCTGCTAAGTGGGGCAATGCCAAGGGTGTACTTACTTTTTCCACAACACACTACTACATCTATTGCTAAATTTGTTGAATACATGATATAAAAGGCACTTTTTTTCTTGTGTTTTATCCAAGTACACAGATGGAAGGTCCCACACCCTACAGCGTTCCCGAACCAGATTGCAATGGTGGTGCTCGCAGTGGCAATCACGGATTGCGCCGTGCACATCAGCAATGAAAAGCAGGAATCACCAGCACTCAATAATAATATTCAGATAATAAATGTCCATTTATTCGGACAGGTCATCGCAATCAAAAAAACAACGTTTTGTGGCCGCACGGGGTCGCTTCAGGGTCACTGTCACCCTGATGAAGGGACCCTGTGCGGCCCCGAAGCGTTGTCTTTTTTTGATTGTGACGACCTGTCCGAATAAATGGAAATTTATTGTCTGAATATTATTGTTGAGTGCTGGTGATTCCTGCTTTTCATTTTATTCAAGTACATCACCTTCCTCTGTAGGCACCGTTTGATGAAAGATCTAATGTTTGTCTGATCAAATATGTTAAAAAAGTCAACAATTTCCAAGGGATGAATAATGTGAAACCTCGCGTCACCACTCGAATCAAGCAGCAGCTGAAATTTGTGTGATCAGATACAATATAAAGTTGATAACAAATGCCACGCTGTGTAAATTAGACTCCGAGGTATCAGAAGCAAATGATACCAGCCTTAAAGTGACATTAAACCCTCAGATTTTTTTACATAAAACAATAGTGTAATGTGCGCCTTACTGTAATCCATGGTAGTTTCCCTTCTCTTTGCTGCTCTTCCTTTTAAATCTGTATCTGTTCTCATGCTGGGCAGAACTTCTGTTTTGCAGCAGACTGCCTTGTCTCAGGAATGGATACACGGTGTCTGTGTGAAGGTTCACAACCTGAGCCAGCACTACAGGAAGAGGCACTCAGCTGCAAAGGGGAATTCTCCCCCAGCATGAGAAGAGATAAGGATTTAAAAGGATGAGCAGCAAAGAGAAGGGAAACTACCATGGATTACAGTAAGGCGCACATTACAGTATTGGTTTATGTTAAAAAATCTGAGGGTTTAATGTCACTTTCAACAATGTGAACAGAATGACTATAGACAAAACATGTGTTAGTATTGCTATAACATACCAAGTGGTGTACTTAATTTTTCACATGACTCTATGATGTCTCTTAATAAAAAAAGTCACAACTTGTTTAAATCTCCACATATCCACAACTGAGGGTCAGTCATATAGTTCACACTGATTAGACTAAAGTGCCATTAAAGGAAATAAATAGGAGACTGCTTTAAAACATCCTCATTGCAACAGCATTCCGCTGATGTACATTATAAGTACAACATAGGGAAAGTTTGCTCCAGCCCTTAAGTGCTCAGGCATTCAACAATTACATCCACTGCTTAGATATTAACTTGCAAAGTTGTCCTCCTCCGCCGGATACATCACATGCGTTCCAATGTTGGAAATTTGGGCATTTAAATGGATTTTTTTCCCTCGGATGATTGTCCGTCTCCTTCCCCTCAATTTGTATATAATGTGTATATACAAGATATAATGCCTGGACTCCAACCAGGGAGCAGGATATATCTATCAGGAACCAATTAATCAACTCATTTCGCCTTGAACCCACAGGGTTTGTCAGCATGCACACTATGCTTCATGCACATTATGTAGACATACTGTACTTTGTTTCAGTCTTTTACATGAAAGTATACTATAACCACCCCAAATCTGGTGCTCTGAGTCCCACTTTGGCCAAGTTATTTGCTCTGCAACCCTTCTCAATGTGCCTGCAGGCTGCTCTGCTTGTGTTAGTGTTTCTCACTCCCCAGCTTCCTTCTCAGTATCCGGCGGCCGGCGTTGCGCCCCCATCTCTACACCGGGAGTGTCGGCTCAGTATCCGGCAGCCGGTGGGCAACCCCATCTCTGCGCCAGGAGTGTCGGATCGAATACTGAGCCCCTCCAGGCTTGGGTCCTGGTGCAGCCGCACAAGCGGTAGGTCCGCCCCTGCGCTGTACTCTGTGATGTACTCTGCATGCGCGTGCACCCGCATGCAGACACCGCTGGATCAGAGGTGCCTGCTAGCAGAGAGGAGTCAGCGCTGGATCGGAGAGCCGCCGCACCGCTGGAGGGACAGATGAAAACATCTGGAAAGAAGAAGAAGATCGGATTAAGAGACATCATTTAAGGTAAGTGCTAACATTAACATGTTGGGGAGGGACACATTTTTTATCCTTTAATGTCACTTTAAGATCAATAGATTGAGAAGATAGCTAGATATTATAGAGAGGGATTAAGGAGCGATCCTTGCCAACCTTGCTCGTGGTTGCTCTTTGCTTTTGCAGCAAGACAGAAATGGAGTGTTCGAACAATTCCACTGGATGCAGTGGTAGCCGGTCCGAAGGGTTCTGACAGGATTAGTGGAGGGGGAGGAAAAAAATCCTAAAAACAAAAAGTACATTATCATTACTTTATTACTTCAAGCCATCTGAGAAAGTCTTTTTTAACTGATATCAATCAAATTAAAGTAGATTGGGGCAGCTTTTGCCTGTAATTCTGTCCGCCAAAAATATGTTGTCAAAGAACACTGTGACCGAGAATGTCTCTAAAAGCCATTCTGGGTTCGCAATGGACAGCTTCTAAGGCATCCCTCAAATCTGTTGTTTGAAAGATTTGTGCATTGGCAAAGGCTCCCAATGGCAGAGCCCAGTTTCCTATGCTGTTTTTTAACAACAGCTTGCATATTATCTTATCAAATGGACAGAATTTAGTATTAAGATTTCCCCCCCCCCCTTAGATCTCAAAGGGGATTCACTGCTATGTTAAGATTTTGCTAACTTTGAACAGGATAAATGAACCAATTGCAATTCCCCCATCCCTAGTTGGAAGGTAAAATAGGCCCTGAAATACAGTAGTTGTCTGAGATCTGGACATCCCATGTGGTCAAAAGCAGAACCAGAACTTGGTCATGTGATTTCAGCCAAAGAGGCTTAGCCAGGTCTGGATTTATCGTTCCTGTGCCTGTGGGTACCAGAGATGGGGGCTTTTTTAGTTATCTGCCATTTACAGTAGAAACACAGTCTTCTCCTATAACCTTATTATCACAATATTCTAACCTTGGTTTGATAAACTAAGACAAGAACATGTCCCTTGCGAAAGAGGTGATCCTAGCAAAGGAGTGTACCAAAGTTTGTGTCCCTACAGGCTTCAGTGATGGAAATGCGGACCTATGTTTGGTGGAATGACTCACAGGCTCCAGTCAGTGACTCTGCCTGGCACTAGTTAAAGCGTATCTAAACCCAATCAAAAAAATATCATATGTTGTAGCTTACTAGTCCTTAGATGTGGTGGCTGCATTCGTTTTCCTTTTCAGCTTTTTTCCCACTATTTTTAACCTGGTGATTCTGCCAGTTACACACTTCCTTACATAGTTACATAGTTAGTCAGGTTGAAAAAAGACACATGTCCATCGAGTTCAACCTCCTGTCCTAGAATCACTATGCTCACTCACTCTACTATATCATAACAGAAACCGGATAGGACTCTTCTTCTTTAAAGCATAGAGGGATGGGGTTCTGTAGGAGAGAGCTGAGAACAATGTAGCTGATAACAGGCAGCACAGGTCAAGAGACCAAAAGGGAGTAAATAATACAGGCTTATGGTTCAGGTGTTTAAAAGTCCCCTTCTAGCCAAAACGTTTAATTTTGGGCACAGTGCGAAGGCTTTGAACCTCTGCAGGGTTTTTATTTGTGCTATGCATCCCTGCTGGGAAGATCACCCCCCCCCACACACACACTTTCCGTCAAGAAGTCGTGGTGACACTGGTGGTGGGAAGTAGAGACATAAAAAACTAAATAAACACGGTTTTCAGTGATATGGGGAAAGAGCTACAGCTATATTATATTAGATATTATGAATGTCTGTATCCTCTTATCCAAGTGACAACTGCTCCCATCATTTCAGGTCCTAAAGACACGGGGACTTAATGAGATTAACACTCCCTGGGGGGGGGAGGTCTGCTGGACATCAATCAAAACTTGACAAAATGTTTATTTACCCGACTCTATCCAAAGCTAAAAACAAAAATAAAGCAGTTTGGCTTAAACTTTGGTTCCTTCCTTTTTCTATAGGTGAAACAATGTAATATTGTTGTATAGCATGTAATTGTATATAACCAAGTGTACACAATGACATACAATACAACAATTCACATGCTATTTAAACCTATTGTTCATACAGTGAGATGCAACATAATATTATGTGTGTAATCAAACCACTCGTGTATACCAGTATAGATATATAAAGTATATTATTATTATTATTATACAGGATTCATATAACGCCAACAATTTGCGCAATGCTTTACAATATAAAGAGGAGATTACATGTACAATACAAATCAAGACAAGATGATTAGGAGGGTGTATGTACTGTATATTATATAATTTACCAAGTTATTTCCTAGTGGAGTACAGAATTACTCAAGCACAGGTGATGTGTTGAAATGGAAATGAAGTTGAGTGGGTTGTTTTTTGTTATTTTTCAGTGCTTAAAGTAAACTTATTTGAACACATTTGCAATGATGTAATATGAAATGATGTCACCTGCACACAGTTTCCTGGAGCTGACAGCAGTAACTTTGGTTTGACTTCTTTCCCGGTATTACAAAGTATCAGTCTCAGCAGAATTAATTGGGTCGGTTCCACACATGTGAGGTACGGTACTTGTTTTGCAGATGCATGCCTCTAGTTCTGAATATTCTGCTGGGTGTATTGAAGGTCAGTCCAACCACTTACAGTAGACATGGACTAAAAACACATTTGCTTTGTTATAGGAACATGGAGAAATGTTAATTTTCCCTAAACAGTATCCTAAAAAATATTCCTTTTGTCTGGAATGTGTCTTAAAAAAATAGAAGCACACTTCCTGGTATGTGACGGGTCCTTGAGCCTCATAGCTGTATATCTACAGTGATAGATCACCTAAGGCAATACTGTCTCTGGAGATTTGGAGTAAGATTTGGTGATGTCAATTCTGTGCTGCTTACTGTTCTCCTTGCTGGAGAGGAAGCTGCGCCTGAGAACCTGCAGTGCAAGGCTTCCACTTCATTCATGGTTTTACTCTCTGCTTCCTCCACTTCTCCTGCTGCTCCTTGAATATCAGATACATTAGATCACCAGTCATCAGGGGGGGCAACTCTTACATGAAGAAGCAAAGCCCTGCCTCTTCCAAGATGGCTGCCTCCAAACCAAATAAAAGGCATGGTGAGTCAGTAATAGGGAAATATCATCTGCAGGGAAGCCACAGGCAATACCAATGACTATAGCTTGCCCTGTGTTCCATTTTGGGGCACAGCTTCCAGAGTCCTGGTCCTCTTAATTGCCTATGTGTATAAGCAATGCTGCCGAAACAGCAAAGTTTGAACAAGGGTCCAGAAGGAGGCAAAAGAGCAAAAAGCCATAAAAAAGGGGAAAGAAAAGAAAATATAGCATAACGAATAATGTGATAAGCATTGGAGAAAGCCAAGCCCTTCTATTGCTATGTATTCATTCCAGCAAGACTATTAACAAAGCTCTCTGTTGTTTAGGGAAATGTCAATTGGAAAAAGGGAATTTCCAGTAAAAAAGGAGACCTCACTAGCATTAAGACACCTTCGAGACTTGTTCTAGCCAAAAATAAAAAATGAAGTCTTACAAATGCATACAGTGAATCCAACCCAGGGTGCCCGCAGCTTTCATTTATATAAGTCGTACCTGTCAGCCAAACTATTTCAGTTCAGCTTGCTGCTAGTAACTTAATTTTGTGGTAACGTAGATTTATAATGCTGGAAATCTGCAGGTCAGCTGTTCTCAGATTCGCCCACTGTAGCCACTTTGTAGCATCTGTTTTACCTGAATAACACAGACTCATGTGACAAAAGGCTGCAGCTCCCAGTTATCAGTTGTAGGAGCTACTTGAATCTGGCACTTGTGGATTATATGATAATCATATTAAAGTAAATAAAGTGGATCGTTTTACTTCAGCTGATTTGCGTATTTATAGAGAAAGCATTCAAAAGGCACAAATATCACACACAGTAATGCCTGAAATGGATCCTCAAGGTACCCCTAGGTATATGACAATCATTGCCGGTTCCGCACATTTTGGGGAAATTTGACATTCCTTATTTGAGTGAATACCAATAGACTTAAAGCAGCTTGCCATCATCTTGCCAGGAATGGGCCATGCCACATTTATTCAACAGAGTAGTGAAAAAGTCTGTAACCTCTAGGAACTGTAATATTGAAGAAAAGTTGGTTTATTCAGCAAAACCCTTAAGGATATAAAGTGTATGTGTATTTTACTGAAAACTTTGAAAAGTTAAAGGATACCTAAACCCAAGGATAAAATTGTAATATATTGCAGTTTAACAGATGTGGTGGCTGCATTAGTTCATTAGTTTTGATGTGGATTGACTTTAGCTGATGTCAACCATGATGTCCACAATGTCCATGACTTTACCATGATGGGGCAACAATTTTTTATGCCTCCTCTGCAATGAAATGTCTTCTCCCCATTACTTCCCTTTCTTATTTGTGTGAACAAAAAACAATGATACATATATATATATAGATATATATCTATATCCATATATATACAAGTTTCTATTATGTTATTTAGCTTAATATATTTCTTAATGAACATATTATAACAATGTGCTTTAAATGTAAGTCTGCATTTCTATAGGGTACAATTATGTAGTGGAAACATAATATACTGTATACATATAATATATAGATAATGAGCTCTGTGAGAAAGCAACATGTGAAACATTTAGCTTTGTAGATGAAGGTAATTAGAGTTCATGTAGAATATTTAGGCCTTATAGGACAAGGTAACAAGGGTTCAGATACAGAAATCCTAAACAACTTTTCTGACCTTGGTTTAAAGAAAAATAGGTTGAATGCCAGGACAGCTGTTATCTAACCTTGATGTGAGGTAGTCATACCAAGACAAGCAGGCCCATCTAATGTTCTTGGCATGATCTAATACAAGTGCAGGGTGGCATTACTATCTGATTTTTGGAGATAGTTCAAGAGGGTTTCATTGTTCAAAACCCTACAAAAAGGGGCCTCCAAGCCCATATTATTTGAACGTGCCAGAGTTGCTGCACGTTCCCATCTGGCCAGCTGATTAAACTTACTTCCTAAAGCTATCCCACCAAGAGGTTGTTAATCAATGTAACAGTTTGGGAGAGTTCCCCTATTATGCTATGTTTGGTTGTCCTTATGGTCCCCCATTTGACCACCATCTTATGTTCATGTCCTGTTAGTGGTCATATTATTATTACATAAGATATTATTCCAAAAAATATTATTACCTATGCAAAGAGTCATAATTCATACAACAGAGGAAATATTCCTAGATGACCCTGCAGACAGTGACGTTGTGTTTACAGGATATGTGAGCGGCCAGAACGAGGGACACACAGCTGACTCATGAATGAGGTCTGCTTTGATATGTTACCCTAGAGACAAACAAGAGACAATGAGGAAGAGATGACAGACAGAGACAACTGATGGCAACAGTCAGATAGGAAGGAAATCCTCAGAAAGCAGAAAAGCAGTGTCGTCATAAGTACAACTCCTAAACACGGACTCTAAATATGCCCAAAAAGATAAAAGATAAAAAAACAAAAATGTACGCAAACTAAAATTTTAGGTAGCAGACTGGGGGCATTTTTAAGGCATTAGTGGGTTCAAAGAAAACAGTTTACGGGTGGATTGTAAATCCCATCTTTATATGCGACCCAATGTGAAAAAGCATGCTAATAGTAAGTGAAGAGAAAGGCTGCATTCACACCCGACCATACATTTACAGGCAATTTTGAAACATTTTATTTGTGCATTTTTGCATGTTTTTTCAAGTGTATTCAGGCATGAGCATTTTTGTTTTACCCAATGGAAAGCTAAGCAGTAGTAGAAGGAGACAGTTGTTTAGCCTTGAAAACTACTTATTTTTGGTTGTTTTCAATGATTCAGGTGTTTTCCAAACTATGTCTATTGGACCAAAAACGTCCCCTTCTGCCTCCCACCATCACCCCTCTCTCCCAATCACTCCACTGGCTCCCACTTTCCCAACAAATAAAATTCAAAATACTAACAATAAGCTACAATTCCCCCCCCCCCCCCCCCCCCAATGCTCGCCTCCAGGATTTGTCAAGAGTGTCTCCCATCCTCTGGAACTCCCTACCCCAATCTATCCACCTATCTCCTACTCTATTCACCTTTAGGCGACCCTTAAAAACTCATCTCTTCAGGGAGGCCTATTCCACCTCGATATAATAGTACTTTCAGTTCTTCGAATAAATCACCTCAAACAGTTATTACCATTTGTATCACTTTCCCCTCCTACTAGATTGTAAGCTCTCACGAGCAGGGCCCTCCTACCTCCTGTACTCAAATTGTATTGTTTATTGTATTGCCTCCCTCAATTTTGTAAAGGGCTGTGCAAACTGTTGGCGCTATATAAATCCTGTATAAAAATAAAAAGATAGCTTGTGTATCTGTTTGTGTTTGAGCTTTAGGTGTCAAGCTACAGGTGCTTGAGCATTCATATGTGAACAGGCACAATTTAAAAGCATGGTATTTTGGTTGTTAAGAATTTTGGAGCATTGAGCTTCAAGCTACAAATGTTCAGGTGTGAACCAGGGCAAAGAGAAAAAGCTACAGGCTTTGTGAAACTAAACATCTCAGCAGGCATGCAAGAGCCTGATCAAGTATCTAAACATTTACAGGTCTATTCACTAAAGGGTGAAGAGTTTTGGAGAAGGCAGGAGAAGTGAATAATCTAGGACAACAAAGCTTCCAAAACCATGGGCATTAAGATGGAGATGCCCTCCCCCCCACGCCCCCCATGCCTTGCAGCTGTAAGATCCACTACACCTCTGGGAAGTCTTCCCAAAAGACTGTAGAATGTATCTGTGGGAATTTGTAGCCATTCAGGTACTGATGTAGTACAAGAGTACAGGTACTGATGTTGGACAAGAGTACAGGTACTGATGTTGGACAAGAGTACAGGTACTGATGTTGGACAAGAGTACAGGTACTGATGTTGGACAAAAACATTTGCCACGCAAATGGTGTTCCAATTACTTAGAAAGGTTTTCAGCAAAGTTGAGGTCAGGGCTACTCTTTAAGACATGCTCAATATGCAACAGTTTGGAGGTCTTTTAATGTTGCAGATGCTGGATTTAATATCTCCATATTTGAGAAATTATGCAAAATGTTGCTAAACATGTGCATTGAGTTGCAAAAATGAATATGTCGCAAGAATACTTAAAAAAAATACACATAACAGAGATGAAACTTTGCGGTTAGTCAGCATGACATTTTGGTCTTTACAACTATAATTGCTGTCGCAAACATGTTCATAGATTCCCACTATTGTGTTCTTATCCTGAACTGCTCTCTCCCTTTCTGATTGGTAAGCTGATATTTTAGGAAAACATTTGCAAAAGTTTATTAGCTAAGCTCCAGAGATAATACCTCAATGACGGTGGCAGCATTTTGTACATAATGATTTAGGTCTTATTGTTAGACTGAAGTATGCTAGGCCGGCCTAACAATAAATTTAAATCATAAGTTACCCCAGGCAAGTAAACATTCTAGAAAATTTCTATGACCAACCTCTATATGAATCATTCGCATCAACTATGGCCAGCTGTTTTTGGGCTTCCATTGGTTGCGCAAGGAACCTCAGGATCATGTTGCTCTTATATGGGCAATGCCATGCATAAATGTCTATGAAGGCAACTAGAGGAAAGTCATTCATATTTACGGGAAGTCTCACTTAATGCTAAATGAAATGAAATGTACAACGTTATTTTGGTTCACTGAAACTAACAAGTTTAAATATAGACATCTGATGATCGACAATTCAAAATAGTTTTTGCATTTTGTTGTGGTTCCATGGTTCACAATTTGTGTGCAAAATGGAAACTACTCCACTTCCCTCACTGTTCATGACATTCTCTTTTCCATAGAACCTAACCCATTTCTGCAGAAAAGGTGTTCTAAAAGGGTTGCTTCATCTCATATTAAAATAATTATGACATTTACACAGGCTTGCATATTATAAACAACTGGAATGTTTTTCTTTTCATAAAATACAGTTTTCTCAATTTTTTATCCTTTTTTCACATCTTGGTGCTGATCACCATCAGCCTGTCTACATGCACTGACTCTAATCAGCTGCACATCATTGCTCTGGACCAGCTTTCTTATAGCATAGGGCAGGACAGTAGCTTAGCACTTCTGCCTTGAAGCACTGGGATCCTTGGGTCAATTTTTGCCCAAGACACTATCTGCACGGGGTTTGCATGTGCCTGTACTCCCTGTAGTGCATGGGTTTCATCTTATACATGCTGGTACGATAATTGGCTCAACTGAGCACTAGTGATGAGCCGAACAGATCCGAGTTTGGTTCAAATTCGAACTTTAGAACATCCAAAAAGTTTGAATTCGAACTTGAACTCAATGCAAGTGTATCTGAACATCGAGCCCAACCCTACTGAGCACACCAAAGGTGGTTGCCCCACTTCCTAAGTGCTTTGAGTCCACAGAGAGAAAAGTGCTTTAGGAATACAAATTAAAGTTATCAATAGCGGCCATGCCTGCATAGTGTGTGTCAATATGGACACTTTTAGTCTAAGTCAGGGGTGAAAGTGACTAGGTGACAATTCAGAAGCACACTTTGGCGACAGTGGTCACCCCATAACAGGAAATGCCTGAATAAGGACCTACATGGCAGGACCACAAGGTATTCTTTTTTAAAGCGGAAGTAAAGCAGAAAAAACACACATATACAATGGGTTAATAAGGTGCCTTTGGCACAAGAACAGGTCCAGGATAGTTGCAAGAAACTTACTTAACCCTCATGAGCTATGTAAAGCCCATTGCACCCTAGAAAAGCCATGCTTCGTTTTCCTCTCCTCGCTGACTTTGATGGGTGTAGCCAAAGTGGCCAAATTTATCTGAAATCTCTACTTTTCTCTGAAATTTCAGATGAATGCATAATCTCAGTTTCACTCATTCCTAGTCACACAGTGCTACCATGGAGCATGGATGTGCAAGTGTTTTCTTCTAAAACATTTCCAGAATTTGAAACAAAGGGTTGCGGGGTTCAATAACATGCACAATTTGAGCAAGAAGGAACTCCAAGCAGATCAATGTAATAATTAAATGGGCAAATATTGTCCACAATGCAAGAATTTATTGATAGCCTTGACGTAAAGATAAGCCATCAGCACTCTTGGTTCTGCCTCTCCATGTGCCTGGCATGTGCCTGGCATGTGCCTGGCAAAGAGAGCTTCTCCCAATAGCTCAACCTGCACTATTCCCCTGCAAGGTTTTCAGGAGTCACTTGAAATTATAAGTCTGTTACTTTTTCTCTAAAGTGTATGTAAAAGCAAACCTTTTTTTAATTCTGTATAGAGCAAAGAAGAGTTAGAACATCTGCCAAGTTTTAATTGCTATCTGTTTCCCTGTTGGGTAGATTCACCCTCTCTGTCTCCTGGAGACCATTGTCACGAGACAGAAAGTACATTTTGTTTTCACCAGAGCAATAGGTGATGGTAAACCATTCAGTGGGGACAAATGGTCTGCTGAAAATTGTGTATGGTAGGAATTCCTCACACTTTGCTGAGATTGCCAATTATTTCCTTTTTTTGTATCCAGGACAGAAAGTGAGTGGGAATTTCTCCCAGTCTACTAGGGGTTTTAACATTTGAATACACCTCATTCACTTCCCATTACACCCCATGCTTAACCACCTTGGCTATACAAACACTTGAATGTGTTATGGAGGGAGAGCTTCAACCTTCTGGTACACTCAGGGCCGGATTTCCCACAAGGCCAACCAAAGCCCGGCCCTGGGGCAGCAGGGAGTAGAGGGGCAGCAGGGGTGTGGAATTCCTATTTCCCATTGCCCGAAAAATGTGGTTCCGGGTGGCGGGCGAGTAGTAGTTTTCTACATTTAGCTGCGCTTTGGACAAACAGGGCTAAATGTACAGCAGGGAAGCTGCAGCTTGTTTTGTACAAGTGATCTAGGTGATGTTGCTGAGATCACTTGTATGCAACCTGCAGACAGGGGGGGCGCATTGAGGAACCTTGCATAGGGGCAGCAGAGAGAGTATATCCGGCCCTGGGTACACTTTGCCAAACTCCACCGCAAAGACTTCAGCTCCTCTTATGGAGAACTGGCAGATCTGGTTCTTCTATTGTTGTTTTGGCCCCCCAATGGCAGCTCTGCTGGTAATCACTGAGGGTGATAGAAGAAGGAAGCATTCTAAGGAGCCTGCACTCATCCTCATTAGGTTATGTTGGCTAGAAAACATGCAGTATGTACGTACACACTGCTACCTCACTTTGCGTTCACAACATAACTCTGCTTGGCAGGCATATCCCTAGCTCTATGTTCTCCTTGTGCTTTCATGGGTTTCCCTTGGGTAACGTGGTTCCCTTCCACACTACAAAAACATGCTGGAAGGTTAATTGGCTCCTGTCTAAATTGGCCCTGTATGTGTGTGCAATAAGCACCTTAGATTGTAAATTCCCTGAGGGCAGGTACTGATGTGAATGCTCTGTATGTAAAGCAATGTAAATTGTCGTGGGGAATATAAATACCTGTAATAAATAAATAAATAAATAAATAAATAAATCTCTAGTAACATGCTATGTGTGTGGTTTTTGCAGATGTTTTGGTCTATACTCTGCCTTTGGTAACATAGAGCCAATTCTAATCCTCGTAGCCTATTATTGAGACGGTGCTATGTTATCTTCAAAATATAAGTGTCGGGTGGGACAATATTTTTTGGGCCCTTATTATGCCATTCAGCTAAGTTGGACTGTTGACAAACTCTTTTCCTAAACCTTGTTGCTTAATGTCAACTTTCTTAAAACACTTCAACATTCTAGTCCAAGAATAACAGAGGAAATGGTGAGAATTACAGACCAAAACACTTTTCTCACCATTGGGTAAGTTGAGAGACCACTTAATTTACCCTCAAGTCACATGGCGGACTTCTGTTTCGTTTGTCCCTACCAGAAACAAGAACTAAAATATCTAATTCATGAGGTTTTACATGAACAAAAAAAAACAAAACACTTCATGTAGGAAGGAAGTGGAACAATTGATTGTCTTGCTCAACCCGGCCATTGATGTCATTCATCGGGCTATGAGCACTGTCAGGTCTTCCCGCTCCAGAAAATTTCAGTTCCTATTTTCTGACCACTGGGATTGCAATTTGTGTATTTTTACGTATTGTGTTCTCAAGCTCTAAAAATATTTCTCAATGGGCAGTCGGGGACTTTAAACAATGGGCTAGTTAAATACCTAGACAGAATGAACCTAGGGTGGAGTTACCTAAGGGACGAGAAGGGAAACTAAATATAAAATAGGCTTTTGGAGCAAAGGGTAGGCTGTCTTGGCCTTCTTAGAAATGTTTTAGCAAAAAAGGAAGATTTGGAATTCAATTGCATCACACCATAGATTATGGCTCCATTAAAAAGCACATTTTAGTAAGTATCAAATGTTTTTAAATCATGTAAAAACCACCAATATAAAATTATTCATCAGCTTAAACTATATCTTATCTATTTTGTACACCTCCATTTGCTTCTCGCTAATTTGTCCACTGACCGGTTGCATACATACGGATGAATCCATTTCTGGACATGCAACTTACACTGTATCTCTCAATACATATTGACATATATCAAACTCCTATGTCCAGAAATTAATGTATTGGTATGTATGTATCTAGTCAGTGTTAAATTATGGGAAAGGCATATGGAGGTGTACAAAACTGATTTAGTATAGACTAAGCCAATTCATTCTTTTATTTTGGTGAATTTTTACATGATTGTAAACCATTTCATCAAATTATTTTTATTGCAATTATAACCTATGGCAGGAGTGGGCAAACTCCGGCCCTCTAGCTGTAGTGGAGCTACAAATCTATTGAGATATATGAAACTTGTATGTCCAGAAATTGACTCATTCATGTTAACCCCTTCATGAGGCCTTTTTTTAATTTTTTGTACCCATGTTATATTCCACATTTTAGGCCTGAAAATTACTTAAAACCCCCCAACATTATATATTTTCTGAATGCCAAGACCCTATAGAATAAAATGGTGGTAGTTGCAAATTTTTATGTTGCGCAATATTAGCGCAACTCCTTATTAAACACCAATATTTAGTGAAAAATTTAATTAAATGCCCCAAAACACAACAAAATACCCATTTTTTTAATGAAATATAAAAGATGAGGTTACAACGAGTAAAACGATACCCAACATGCCCAGGTTACAAATTGCGTGCATCCGTAAAACGGCAAAAAACCCCAGTACCCCAAAAAGTCCATAGAAGACGCTTTAAAAGCCCCCACAGGTCATCA
>NW_017306363.1:1026251-1031163 GCF_000935625.1 Nanorana parkeri
GGGACGCAGAAGCGATCTGGCGACAGGTAAGTCGCCAGGATCGCTTCTGTTGTAAAGCCGACAGTCGGCTCTACAAGTTTAAACAGACTCCCGGCGGCAAAAGTCACCGGGAGTCTGTTTAAACAGCCCCGATGCTGGCGACGTACACTGTACGTCGTCAGTCACGAAGGGGTTAATGTATCTGGTCAGTGGACGAATCTGCTCAGAATAAACATTGTCACTTTGCCAAAGGATGAGAGGCCAGTATTGACATAATTGTGTCATTTATTAGCTTGGAGCTTAGGCAAGGAAGAGGATGCTGATGCTGGATGAAGCCTGAAGATGGCTCCATCCTTCTGGAGGGAAAAGCAGATAAAGGTATTGTTTGGGGGGGGGGGGGGAGGATTCAGCCAAGTAGCCCTCGGAAACGCGCGTTGCTATGACATTGTCAGCTACACAGCATCATTTGTTGTTATGGTGATGCGTGACTGACAGTGTTCTAGCAACCAAGAATGCTGTGCTGCTGATAGCATCCTAGCAACCAGTGCAAGGGGAAGGAGGAAAAGTGGGATGGGTGCATGGCCATGTCACTCCAAAATGCCATTGGTCTTCTTTACCTCAATTTTTCTTTTCTCTAGTCTGGTGGTACTTGGAAATTAATTTGTCCCTGCCATAGTACAGTGTCACAAACAAGAATTACTTGAATTTGTTGCAGGTGTCGATACAAGCAAGGAAACTTTTGCAAGGCTTACATGGATTTGACAATACACTTCCTATAACAATGAGAATTCCAGAAATCTGTTATAAAGGTTTTCCTGAATCACCCAACCCCCATCACTCCATTGTGTATTCACCTATGCAGGAGCTGTGTAGGAGCTCACTGGATTTCTGGCATTTTTCTGCACTTG
Source organism: Nanorana parkeri (assembly GCF_000935625.1). Taxonomy (NCBI): domain Eukaryota; kingdom Metazoa; phylum Chordata; class Amphibia; order Anura; family Dicroglossidae; genus Nanorana; species Nanorana parkeri. The sequence goes on from NW_017306363.1 coordinate 1,027,139, forward strand.
CTTGATTTTTAAAGAGATAAGACATGCAGACATTTGCATGTACTGCAGAGATGAACTGAAAACACAAAGTTTGCCAAGGAGAAGAAATTAGCTCAAGTTCGGAACGGATCAGGTTTGAAACTGAGCACCTCCGAACCCAGAAAGAGCTCCTTCCGAACACAGAAGGAAGCTCCTTCCATGCTGCCCAGTCAGCTGTTGGTGGGATATTCCATGCCTGAGGCTTGACGTAAGCAAAGGGGAGGGGTGCATTGACATCATTGACCTTCTATGGCTATATTGGGTAAATAACATTTTCTAATATGGCCATAAGGCCATATAAGGTCAATTATGTCTGCACCGGCATCCCACCCCTTTGTTTATGGAAAGCCCCAACCCCCAGCTAATTGGGCATGTAGCTTCTGTATTTGGAGGAGCTCAGATTTGGACTGAACTCTCATCCCTACCCAGGAGCCATGAGGAATGAAGAATGATCGGCCATGGCTTCATCCACTAACCTAAAATCAGGAATAAGTCTTCTGTTTTAGGTAGGATCTATTCATGTTCTACACATTTTGTGGGCTATAATAGTGACCATCGTGCTCTTAGTAGAGCTATCCTCTAATTCCAACTAATCCGTCTCACTGTGCTATGTATAGGAGCAGTGTGTGTATTATGTCGTATATTAGATGTTATCGGATTGCCAAGGTAAAATGCCCAATTAACAGAACTTAACTGTGTGTAGATAGAAGTCATTGCCTTTGTGAACACATTGCCGGGGGTTATAGAGTTTACATCTCTGTACACTTAAGTTGTCATGGCAGCACTTCCGGAACATACTGTATTGAAGAGCCGCACGGAGACTCATCATTGTGCTGAGAACACAATTCCTCCCCAGTATAAAGCTCCCTTGGTCTTACTGATACATCTCAGCCTTAAACAATCTATAGCAGTGTTCCATGTTAATGACTAGATAATATTTACCAGATACCGTTGTTGTGAATTACATGTCAGCTATTCATGTCAATGCTTTACATGCTTGGCCTTCAGTAGCACCACACAGACCAGTGTCGGTACTGTTATGGTTCATCAGTGGAAAATAGGGTTTCTAGAGGGCACAGAATATACTCGAAACACAAAATATCTAAAACAAAAGAAAAAAAGATTAGCAAATTTTGGGAGGGGACACACGGGCACAGAGGCGTTGGAGACCCATGTGCCATACAAATACCTATAATAACCTTTGGCAGTCCAATTTCACCAGCAACAAGGTATCTGTTTTCCAGCAAGTCATATAAGAGGTAGAATGGTATGGTAAAGGTATGTGTGAACAAAACAAACTCTGCTTTATTATATAACTCAAGTCATTGGCCTGGATAGCATTAGTAGCTCACTGATTAGTTGATGCTTGAAATTGCTCTTTAAAATGTTGATCAGGTGACTTTCATATTCACATACAAGAAAATACAGCTTGTTTAGCTTGACTTGTGACACCACATCATCATAAGTGATGGCAGGTCCCAGCAGCCCCATCCATTTGCTATGAAGTCCATTTGTCTAGTTGCCTGTCCTTGGGCCCCTTCTATTCTCTATCTACACTTCTTCCCTGGGTCAGTTGATAGCCTCCCATGGCTTCCAATACTATCTTTATGCCGATGACACCCAAATCTATCTCTCCACTCCTCAGCTCACCCCCTCTGTCTCTTCACATCTAATCTATTCAGTGACATCTCAGCACGGATGTCACACCACTACCTCAAATGCAATCTGTCAAAAACTGAGTTTATAATATTTCCTTCTCTCTGTGTTCCCTCCTCCAACTTCCTCATCACAATCATTAACACTACGATCAACCTCTCCCATCAAGCCAGGGTACTTGGTGTAATCCTTGACTCTGAGCTCTCCTTTCAGCCCCACATCCAATCACTATCCAAATCTTGCCAACTCAACCGCCGTAACATTTCCAAAATAGGCCCCTTTTTAACAAACGAAACCACAAAACTTCGAATTCATTCCCTTGTAATCTCTCACCACGACTACTGTAACTCCTTCCTTGTTGGGCTACCACTAAGCAGGCTATCCCCTCTTCAGTCTTTCATGAATGCTGCTGCCAGACTCATCCACCTTACCAACCGTTCAGTGTCCACCGCCCCTCTCTGCCAATCCCCCCACTGGCTCCCAATTGCCCAACAAACAAAATTCTAAATACTAACAACAACATACAAAGCCTTCTACAACTCCTCCCCAACCTACATCACTGACTTTATCTCTAAATATCACCCAAACCATCCTCTCCACTCCTCTCAAGACCTCCTGCGCTCTAGCTCTCAAATTACTTCCTCCCACGCTCGCCTCCAGGACTTCTCCAGAGTGTCCCCCATCCTCTGGAACCCCTTACCACAATCTGTCCACCTATCTCCTACGCTGCCCACCTTTAGGCGATCCTTAAAAGCCCATCTCTTAAGGGAAGCCTATCTCATCTCAACATAACTGCCTTTTACTTCCTCCAATAACTCAATCTAAACAATTATTATCTTTTGGAACACTTGCCCCTCCTACTAGATTGTAAGCTCTCACGAGCAACCCTATTGTACTGAAACTGTATTGTATTGTAAATTGTATTGTAACTGTACTGTCTCCTCCATTTTGTAAAGCGCTGTGCAAATTGTTGCCACTATATAAATCCTGGAAAATAATAGTTGCGGGATCGTAACACAACTTTGCATCTAGACCTGCCAGTGCAGAGGACGCACGTGCTGGTGTGCTTCTGTTCCACGTTTTTTTTTTTGCTCTCGGTTGTCTGATTTTATCATTAGTTGCTATGGTATCAAAACTGTCATATCGCTTCCCGAGTCTGCTGAATTCATTTCATCCTTCTTGTTGATCCCACAAGGTTCCACATTGTTTACCATTAAAATAGTCTGACCTGACACTTAGCCGGCGCAGCAGAAATAATGAATTGTGTTTATGTTTTGCTTTTCCTCTTATTGAGGTCTTTGGCTGGGAGGAGAGATGCAGCAATGTATCTTTGCAGGGCATCCTTGTTATGCTGAATTGCTAGGAAACGACATGTGTCGCTCCGTGGGAGGGTGTGAGCGTCGGCTTGGGAGAATTAACCAGCTGGTGATCCAGGTGAGAACCAGACACAACTCTTGGATTATCTGTCATATGCGGCTCAAGGATAGAGAATTGTACAGGAAAGTTTGGTCATATTTCATGAGGGTTCCTTAAATTGCAAGAAGATGGTTAATCTGCATTTTTACCACCCGGTCCTAGCAGCTGCCATGGTTTGTAAACATGCAATTTTTATACAGCATGTCACGTTTGGCAGCTGGAGCCCCCTATGTAATAGTGGTGACATGTTCTCTTTAAGGAGACAATAGGGGTCTGTTAGACCCCTAATGTCACCTTTGTACTCAAATGAAATGAATTAAGCACAGATCGTGCTTGACCAGCATCATCCCACAGAGGCCAGGGAACGACAGCTCAAAAACCGCAAGTGGCGAAATCCTCATCGCTTCTGGGTTCATTCACCAAAGGGGAGATCAGAAAATGGATGTTCGCTAAACTCCACCTGCTCAAGCATCCAACACCTGCTGTACCGGACCAGTAGGAGGAGCATCCAACACCTGCTGTACCGGGCCCGTAAGAGAGGTAGCAAAGCCTGGGATATAGGCAGCCCTTGCAAGTGAGTCTGCTTACGGGGTCCTGCTGCCCCCGCTGTAAGGGGTTAACGTTTATGTAATGCTTCACTATGAACTTATTTTATTTGCTCCCCTTTGGTCTGTTAAATATATAGCATTAAAAGCATTTTGTTATATCTGCTTGATAGGTGCAAAAAAAAACTTGTTGATCCTGCCAGGAATTTTGTGCAATGCAACCTTCTTGTGCCCTTTGCCAGGGGCGTCCCGAGGCTGGGTATCACCCGGAGCTGGTACCGGGTGACACCCTGCCATGGCGTCCATGACCGAGTGCCCGACTTTTCATAGGGGGTGACACCAAAATGACTGTCGCCCAATGGTGTCACTCGGGTGTGGGCCACACCCCCC
>NW_017306363.1:1031381-1038315 GCF_000935625.1 Nanorana parkeri
CGTCCCCCACCCCCCCCTCCTAGTGATGCCACTGCCCTTTGTCACACTGTCAGTTAGCATTGTTCCCTGTTATCTCTGTGAACTACAGAATCCCTCTATGTTATAAGGAATAGGAGAGGAGATTTTCTGTGCTCCTAAAACACTTCCTGCCCTAGAGTGACAACGTTGCTCCTGCATAGATATAGTACAGCGAGTGAGCGTTGCCACCCTATGACAGGAAGTGTGTTGCTGGCAGGATCACCAGGTGGAAATAAAGGGAAAAAACCTAAAAAAAAAAAAAGAAATTAAATACAGCCACCACATCTAAGGACTGATGAGCTGCAAAATTCTACATTTGGGTTCAATAATGAGTTACAGTTTCCCCTGTGAAGCCAGTACACAGACACAGCCAGTGGTAAGAAGATTCGGCCCACTAGATGTAAACTGTGACAGCTGGCGCAGGAAGGATGGCTTTGTTTAGGTGTGCGTGTGTAGATGGAGGGGAGATCTAAGTGCACTTTCTCTGAATGTATACTTACCCTTTAAATTACCAGCATTGAATCAATGAGATGTGGGTATATTCACTAGTGTTCTAGCCCTATAACCGTAATCCATCGCTGACTGCCACTCCTGCTGAATTACCGACATGGCTATTGCTCAATCTTCTGTGCATTCTTATGACATGTTATATGTCCCCAAAAAGGCAGAAGTAAAGAAAGAACACACAGCCACCAAGACGACTTTACAGTAACATTGCATCATTTACTCTCAGCACTGCCTATTGCATTACAGATTGCATATTTGTACACAATGTACACACCGCAGTAGCTTGCTGGAACAAATATCCCATAAGTGTGGAAAATAACGCCCATTAACATTTACATGCAGCAAGCCCTCCATTGAAAAAAAGATTTTGGCTGCTCTGAGTTTTTATGAATGAGTTCATGTGTGTGCAGTGGGGGAAGAGACCGGAACCATAAGACACACATTGGACATTGTTTATGGATTTCAGTGGCCATTTGGGGATTGCCAAGTCTATATTCTATGCAAATTAAGTTGCCACCTTTTCTAGGAAAGTATACGATTATTATGATCTTTTTTTCTATCAATAATAACAAGTCCATGGCATATCTGTAAAAAATAAGTCAAGGCCACTGGACTTGCTGTATTTTTCTTGAAGACGTTTCACTGGTCATCCAACCAACTTTCTCAATTCAGAACGTCTTTAAGAAAAATACAGCAAGTCCAGTTGCCTTGACTTATTTTTTACAGATATGCCTGGATGAATGAGAACCTTCACAGACAAGTCCATGGTGGTTAAATCATGGCTTGGTCATAACCATTTTAACCCAAGCCATTTTGGTTCAGGAGCCATTTGGAATAAGGGCATATGTGCAGAACGTTTGGAGTTTAAAACGGACCTTTACCCTGTTTCAGTAAAAATCACATCAGCATACAGCTCTGCATACTGATATGAAATCATCTTACATTCATTAGTTAAACAAACATATTTTATTTTACTTACAATTATTGTTGTAATAACTGAACAATCTGATTGGATGCAGGCATTGTTCAGGTATTTTGAGAGCCAGCGGGGCCGACTAGCAAGAGACTGAAGCTTGGCCCAGCGGGAGATTCCTCCATCCACACAGTGTAGCGTAGATGGAGGAATCTGTTGCAGTTTTTCCATCTGACTATAGAAAATCTGCAGATAATCTATAGGTGTATGGCCAGCTTTAGTCTGGGTCAGAGAGGGAATTTTGGTAGGATCCAAATGGAGCATCTTGCAGCAGTAGTCTGGCTTTAGCAGCAAGTTGAATGGAGGCATTTGGCAGGTGGTCCTAACCCTTGTTAAGTCCGTACTAAATGACAGGGCAGAAGTACTGAAAGGAGCTGATTGGGGGATAGTGGAAAAGCTTCAGCGGAATCTTCACCTTAGTAAGCACCACATCCTGAGCCTAGTATAATGCCTGTCCAGGACTATACCTCCTGGTAACCTCTGAGGTGGTTTGTTCTGATGTTTAAAGTTAAATTGCATTCTTAGGGCCATGTCAGATTGCTGATTTGTTGCTAAGAGGCATTGCTGCAAATAAATCGCTGTCTGACATGTTCCTTACCTGTGCAGATTTCTTCATTTCAGTGCCTTCCAGGTCCTTCCTCTTCCCGCTTGAGTGTCAGGAAGTGTCCGGCAACTGACCTAGTGGCGTGACAGTGCAATAGCGGGTGGTTCAACACCACCCTCTATTTAAAAGGGGCACAACTGACCTTCCTGATAGGCTTTTTGCAATGCACACTTTGTTAGGCACAGGCTTGGCTTTGTTTATCAACAAAGTCATGTGATCACTATGCCAACACTTGATCACATGACTTTATTGATAAATGAAAGTTTAGGGTTAGCATTAGTGTTAGGGTTCCTCTGTTAGTTAATATTTAACATCATGTTCCTAACTAATGAAGGGCCAAGGACAGGTCCAGATTAGTTTACAAGAGCTTCTCTAATCCTCAAGTGTCATTTAAAGCCCAGTGCAAAAATGTACCTTCATTTCTCCTTCCCCATCAGTTTAAATGCATTCCACTGAAATGGTCTCATTCTCTTTTATTTCAATGAACCAAAACTCTGATTTTTGTTCATCTCACAGTGTCATAGTGGTTAGCGTTTCTGCCTTGTAGCACTGGGGGTCAGGTCCCTTGTTCAAATCCTGGCCAGGTCACTATCTACAAGGAGTTTGCATGTTCTCCCTGTGCTTGCGTGGGTTTCCTCCGGGTACTCTGGTTTCCTCCCACACTCCAAAAACATGCTGGTAGGTTAATTGGCTCCTGTCTAAATTGTCCCCGTATGCATACATGTGAGATAGGGACCTTAGATTGTAAGCTCCTTGAGGGCAGGGACTGATGTGAACTGTGTTAAGCTCAAAAACTGTTGAGCCAGCACACAATAATCTTCCAAAGAAACTCAAACTTTATTTCACATGCATCTGTACAAAGCACAACCGCTGACGCGTTTCTGCCTTACTTGGCCTTAGTCATAAGAAAGTTTGAATTTCTTTGGAAGATTATCGTGTGCTGGTTCCTCAGTTTTTGAGCCTATTACTCCAGAAGAGAGTCATCCTTGCACCGAATGTGGATTGCGGGGACGCATGATAGGGCTGAGCTGTGCGCTCTGTGTTTTCAGCACTGTGTTAAGCACTGCATAAATTGTCAGCACTATATAAATACCTGTAAGAAATAAATAAATCTGTAATGCAGAGCAAGCCAATAAAAATTAATTCTAAGCAGTAGCTGGTGACGTGACTGGCAGGCTGCCCTATAACTTGCACTGTTGTACGTTACTGCCTGCGTCCTGGCAAATACTTGCTCTGTGCCTAATTCGGCAATACGCTGCTTGCTGTATTCCTAGAAAATGTTCTTTGCCTGCATCCAGCTTCTCCACGAGTAAACTTCAATAAAAGCAATTTGTTTCTTACCATCAGTCTTTTGTGCCGTCACCTGGCAGCTACTTATTAAATATATATAATTCACAGGATTAATGCTTCCCAAAACTAGCAGCGCATGAGACATGGGTGACTAATATACCTCCCCAGACAGAGTGTGATGGAAAATGTCATTGTTGCTATTTACAACACAGACTCGGGCAAAGAAGACAATTGTGTATTGTTTGTGTCATTTCAGGTTACTCCTCCGCGTTTTCATGAGAATGGGGAACCAACTAGACGAAGAAACCAGACAGGATCTCAGGATACAGATGTCCCACAGATTCAGGTGAGATGATAGTCAAGATAATAAAGATATAAAAATAATATCTGTTCTTCTAAAAGAAGGTTTCATGTACAGTTGGCTGTAGACTCAAGAGGGCAAACACAGAGGCATTACCTGACTAATCTCTGGGAACAGAGCGAGGGAAAGATACATGGGCTTTCAAGCTTAGCTTAGCAGAGATAACTCAATGTAGAGGAGAATGCCCAGAAGCATGGGCGTAACAAGAAATCACAGGGCCCCATAGCAAAATTTTGTATGGGGCCCCGTGATTGCTAGTTATGCTACTTGCAGAGCCCCAGCGGAGAGTGACCCTGCAGAGCCCACCATAGACTATCTATAGTGGGCTCTGCAGGGTCTGAGATCTTTTACCTGTCAGCGCCTCTGTGGTCACCGGGCCCCGACTCCTGTTCCGTCCCCCGGCCCCGACTCCTGTTCCGTCCCCCGCCTCCTCTGCTATCGACGGGCCACACCTTCTCTTACATCACTGGCCCCACCTGCTCTTAGGTCGCTGGCCAGTGATGTAAGAGGAGGCGGGCCCCGCCTCCTCCATTCCGAACACCGCCCTCATCTGCCGCAGCGGCTGGCTGTCACTGACACAGCTCCGCTCCACACTTGCAGAAACTAACCCTAAGGAAACATAAAAAACAACAAGTTGAAATACTATCGGGCAGGGTGGGCGGGACTGACTCCTTTTCTCTCCCACCAAAAATGGTTCCTTACCTCACACTATACAGTAAGATGGCCCCCTTAACTCCCCTCCCCCCAAGCTTAACCCGCCTATCACTACGCTAGCTGGCCCTCCCGCCCCCTTTTCAGACACAACAGAAAAAACACCCTTCCATCCAATACTCACCTAACGCCTTCTTGTTCAGGTCTGACCTGCATCAGTCATGTCCCTTCCTCCACCTGTCGCTCCACAGGGAACTTGACAAGGTTTTCAACTGAGCTGTCAGCTAGAGCAGAATGAAGGTTCCACAAGACTGAGTTACATAGTTACATAGTATTTGAGGTTGAATAAAGACATTAGTCCATCAAGTCCAACCTATTAGGATCTCATTCTAGGAGTACCTGTACCCCTGTATATTACGGTCCCTTAAGAAATCGTCCAAAAGTTTCTTGAACAATTCCACATTAGTTGGCCCTTCTGAAGTTTAGGGTTCTAGTCCTTCCAGTACACTTCCCTTTTCTGTGTTCAATATTAAAAGTAATCACATTGTGATCACTATTACCCAATGACTCCCCAATTACAATATCCTCAATATTGAGTCAGTTGATCCAGAAGATGCTCAATTCATATCTATGGGTAGGGTACCATTAAGTCGCCTATAAACCTTAGCTGGCTGTGCATGATGACCATTGCAGCAACTAATTTCATTTATAAAATAGCAGGGGTGGTAAGTAAGTAAAATGCATACTCCCTGGAAGCATTAGGCTAACAGTAGTACCGCTCTCCAGGCACAGTTTGCAAGAGACCCATATTAGGGAAATCATGAAGATAAGTGTAAATAACACATTACAGTTAAACCGGCCTTACACTCAATACAGCGAGTTTCAGCAGGTTCTTGATGGGCCAGTTGAACTTTGCTCAGTGGGTGGCCCTGTCGGCAGCCTCCCACTCAACACCCTTTGGTCAGAAAATTGAAAGAGCCAAGCAGAACATTTTTGGCCTAACAATGATGGCAACCAATCAGCTGAAGTCACTATTTGGGTATTTTGACATCGGTACACCCATCGCTGTCAGAATACAATAGCCCAGCAGGAGATTCATCCACGCTGTTTAGTGTGGATGGAGGAATCTGTTAGAAAGTTCTAAGAATGTATTGGCAGCTTTAAACTGGCCATATATCAGTAGAATTTAGTTAGAAAAAAACTTTTCATTCAATTTTGTAATAGTTAATGGGGTCAAATCAAGGGTCATTTTCGACCATAGTGACACAAAATCAAAGGAGCGGGATGGAAAATATTTCTACAACAAATGAAATTCTAGCGGCGATTGTGGTTTTTGTTCAAGAAACTCCATTCATTCCAAAATCAAATGTTGAAATTAAACAGAATTTCAAACAACATTCTACAAGACTCCGATGGATTCATCAAATGTTCTAACCAAATTTTATGTACACATTTCTATGAATATCTACTAGTATAAGGCCAACTTAAGTCTTCCCCTGACTAATACAGATCGAATTCATAGACCTTTTCTTTATTCCTAAATGACATAACCAACTCTAATGCAATTTAGCTGATAAATAAACTCACAAAAATAATAAGACAAAGATGGTGGGGTAAAAGGGGGACAACAATTCCATGGGGACGCTGCTTTATCTCACCGTGGCCCTTCCATTTTCCACTTTGCAGATGGATTGAAGGATTAAAAGAGAATTATGAGGTAAGTGTTTTCCCCATAGTTCTCTTAAGAGTCACGGGAGGACATAAACTAGCGTCCTCCCGTCACCCAAAGCTCAGTATATCGCGAGCTGCAGCTCGCGGTATACTGAGACCACCGCAGCCAGGATGGATGCTGACATTACTGTCGAGATCCACCCAGCTGCGTGAGTGACAGCTGGCTCTGCCTATCTAGAGGCAGAGCCAGCTGTATCCGCCCCATCCGTTCCTCCAGTCAGCACTGGAAGATCGGAGCGGGAATTGGGGGAATCCCTGCAGGGAGCCGTGACTTACAGTCACGGCTCCCTGCAGGGAGATGATTGAGAAGTGAGCGAGTGACGGTATGTGTTCACTCACTTCCCAATCTATTGAGCCGGCGTGTGACAGTTTCATTGTCACACGTCGGCCCGAGCTATCAGGTTGAGTGATTTTCACTCACCTCATAGTTCTCCTTTACATTTTAAAGTATTACTAAAGGCATGACTTTTTTTTTACCTTAATGCATTCCCTGCATTGAGGTAAAAAATGCCCAGTACCTTTCTGTGCCCCCCGTCCCCCCCACGCTTACTTGTCATCACCGCCGGTCCCCGAAGCGATCCTCTGTCCTGAAGTTCCTGGTTTCGGGGGGAGGATACTGAGGGCAGAGGAGTCATAGGCTCCCTCTGCCGTCAGTCAAACTGCTGGGCGGAGAGGATGGGCATGGCCTGCCGCAGGGCTGTGTTTGTTTATGGACGCACACAGCTACTGCAGGCACGGCCGGGAACGAGCAGGCACGGGTGCCTCCACAGTAGCTGCTTAGCTGATGGAGGCACCCGTG
>NW_017306363.1:1039498-1065694 GCF_000935625.1 Nanorana parkeri
GCTCTGTGGACCCACTAGAGAACAAGAAACTGAAGAATTTAAAAAAAAAACCACAAAGTTCTCAATAAATGTGGCCTCCCAGTGATAAACATTTAAAAAAACGTAATGTTTAATAGCACTTTAAATTGTGCTTGCCTGTTTATATTTCTCAATGGAAAGTGAAGGCAAAACAGTGCGGGCCTTTATGTGGGCATGCCCTGCCCAAACCACTCCCATAGCAGCCCACGATATGCAGCTTAGTAAGCCATGTCCTCTTCTATAGAGCTGCGACAATCCTGGGGATTTTTTTTTACTAGGCCAGGTTCCTCTGAGTACAACATAGGAGGTTTATCCCTTCTCAAACCAGTTTGTCAGCTCCAAATCCTAAAAATAAAACAGAATCACAATATCTGGATAAACTGGTCCTTTAAAAAAAATCAGATATTAGCACTAGGAAGAAATAACAGACGCAAGCCATGCAAACTATTTATAACCCCATGTAAGCTGGTCCATTGGGACTAGACCTAGTAATTCTGGTATGAATTTGCATTTATTACAATATAACTAAAATCAATGAAAGAGCACCTGCCATGTGGGCTCCTTCTGAAAATGTTAACAGCCTGGCTTCAGCATCTTCTGAGTCATTAACTGATCGGTCAGTAAACTGGAAAGTAATGACATTTTTGACATGACATTCAGGCAACTAGAATAGAATAAGTATGTTGCCAATAATGTCATATCTGCATACATGCTCTGGATAAGGAAATCTGAAAGTGTAATTCGAGATAAATGGGTCAGCTTGGCAGTGAGGCAACTGACAATGGCAGGATTACTGTAGCCATCCAAAAAATTTCACATAATTCAATAGAACAATGTTTTAGCATGCAGATTGGTGTGAACTATCTATAAAGATCTGGCAGGCTGCCAAGATTCTGCAGCCATAGAAAATAAGGGGAGAGCATCTGTAGTTTCAGTGCCTCAGTTGTAAAATTCAACGATGGGTTTTTTCTCAATGCATACAGCTACGGAGATAAATAAGGGCTTGTTTTTAAGCACTTTTACTGTTTGTTTGAAATATGTAAATTCTTTACTGTTTATAGTCTGGGCACATGTTCACTAAAAGGCTTATGCACATGGGCAAATGCAACTCGCTTTCAGCTTCAGAGGCTTCTAAGTTTCATCTGACCTGATGTTGACCTACTTCTGACCTCCTGGTAACCTCCTTCTAGGGACCAAGCTGCTTCAAGCTGCTTTTGCATTTCCATGGATTTGTATAGTAGTAATTCTGGGGGAAATAAAAGCCCAGTGACATAGGCCCTTCTAAAGAAAAAAAAACACGCAAAAACGTTATTGCAGTCAAAAGAGAAGCTGGGTGATGGCTATGGGTCACCACACATTGGAATGGCTTTGCACTTCTCGTGTAAGCATGTATGAGCTCCACAGGCCAAAATAATAATAATAATAATAATAATAATATGTATAATATGCCAAACAGGTGTTTTCCTGTTGCAGCCTCCCCAGGACTCGGCACACTGTTCTGCATGGCTGCAGAGGAATAATGAGGTGAAACGAGGCAGTCAGCAGAGTCAGACAGAACACAAAATGCAGACAGTGAAGTCAGGTCAGAGGTGTAAATAGCTGGAGTCAGTACTTGTTAAGGGCACTCCCAGTAAGACACACAGAACAAAGTTCAGTCTTATTTGTGCCAAATGTGTGTCAGCCAAATGAGCAACCACTTGTTTTACCTCCTTATGCTTCACATTAAAGAGGACCAGTCACAATATGCAGTCTTGAATTACCATAATTATTTGCCTCCCTTTTTTTCTCAACATTTTTACCCCAGAGAAGCCCTTGGAATAATCTTCAGGCCCCTGACAACTCTTTCTAAAATAATTACAGTTACAGTCATGGTGCATTAACTTGATCACAATGTGGTAGAAAGGTTTAAATAAATGAACAAATATTATGGAATGCCTAGTGTATTTGACACCCAGACCAGGTTTCGAGCATGTCTTGTGCAGAATAGTGTATATTCTTTTGCTCTATATGACAATAATAATCATAAAATGAAAAATATAAATAATAAAAGCCAGAAAAGAAACACAGACTGTAAAAAATGTGGGGTACCCTTACATTGGTGATAAGTGGATAAATGCCCCTTTACATTGATGATCAGTGGAGAATTGGCACCATGCATTGGTGATCAGTGGTGAAATGCCCCTTACATTAGTGATGATCAGTGGAGAAATGTCACCTTACATTAGTGATGATCAGTGGAGAAATGTCCCCTTACATTGGTGATCAGTGGAGAAATGTCACCTTACATTGGAGATCAGTGGAGAAATGTCCCCTTACATTGGTGATCAGTGGAGAAATGTCCCCTTACATTGGTGATCAGTGGAGAAATGTCCCCTTACATTGGTGATCAGTGGAGAAATGTCACCTTACATTAGTGATGATCAGTGGAGAAATGTCCCCTTACATTGGTGATCAGTGGAGAAATGTCCCCTTACATTGGTGATCAGTGGAGAAATGTCCCCTTACATTGGTGATCAGTGGAGAACTGTCACCTTACATTGGTGATCAGTGGAGAAATGGCACCTTACATTGGTGATCAGTGGACAAATGGCACCATACATTGGTGATCAGTGGAGATATGTCCCCTTACATTGGTGATCAGTGGAGAAATGTCACCTTACATTGGTGATCAGTGGAGAAATGTCCCCTTACATTGGTGATCAGTGGAAAAATGGCACCATACATTGGTGATCAGTGGAGATATGTCCCCTTACATTGGTGATCAGTGGAGAAATGTCACCTTACATTGGTGATCAGTGGAGAAATGTCCCCTTACATTTGTGATCAGTGGAGAAATGTCACCTTACATTGGAGATCAATGGAGATATGTCCCCTTACATTGGTGATCAGTGGAGAAATGTCCCCTTACATTGGTGATCAGTGGAGAAATGTCAGCTTACATTGGAGATCAGTGGAGAAATGTCCCCTTACATTGGTGATCAGTGGAAAAATGGCACCATACATTGGTGATCAGTGGAGATATGCCCCCTTACATTGGTGATCAGTGGAGAAATGCCCCCTTACATCCGTGGTCAGTGGATAAATGCTTCCATACATTAGTGATCAGTGTAGAAATGCCCCTTAAATTGGTGATCAGTTTAGAAATGCTCCTTTACATTGGTGATCAGTGGATACATGCTGCCTTACTTTGGCGATCAGTGAAGAAATGCCCCTTTACATTGGTGATCAGTGGAGAAATGCCCCTTTACATTGGTTATCAGTGGATAAATGTCCCCTTACATTGGTGATCAGTGGAGAAATGCCCCCATACATTGGTTATCAGTGGAGAAATGCCCCCATACATTGGCGATCAGTGGATAAAAGCCCTTTTACATTGGTGATCAGTGGATAAAAGCCCCTTTACATTGGTGATCAATGGAGAAATGCCCCCATACATTGATGATCGGTGGAGAAATGCCCCTTTAGGTTGGTGATCAGTGGAGAAATGCCCCCTTACATTAGTGATCAGTGGAGAAATGCCCCCATACATTGGTGAACAGTGGATAAATGCCCCTTTACATTGGTGGTCAGTGTAGAAGTGACCCCTTACATTGGATGTCAGTAATAAATTGCCCTTTACATTAGTGGTAATTGTAGGCAGGAGATCAATTCACCACCTCTTAAAGAACCCCTAGCACCCTTTGAAGGAACTGTAGGATTCCACGGAAACCTGGTTGAGAAAGCTATTTCCTTAATTAGTCAGAAAAGCCTCTTTGCACAATTCTCTTATAGTTTCACTTTGTTAATAGGGCTCGAATGTCTCTCTCCAGCCGTTCCACTGTCCTGTGAGACTGACTCTGTGGTCAATAAGGGTCTTCTCATTGAACAGGGAGATGGCAGTTAGTGGAGCATGTCCAGGAGAGAACTAGAAACACTTAGTCTGGGAGGCAAGCACAACCTACTGGCCCTTTCCCAACAGGGACACCTTTGTGTTTCAACAATTTGCAATTGGTGATTTTAGTTTCAATGGGTGTTATAAATACGAGAAAAGGAGATTGACACTCCTGGAAGTGTCGGTTTTTCAGCAGACTTCAGAGGAAGCAGTGCTCAACAGTCCAGGCAGACGAAGGGGTACATATTTTCTCTCTTCTTTTGCAGGGAGAGCTTTGCGGCTAATTTTATTTACCTGAAAGGTTCCTTTTATTGATCTGAACGGGTTCAATATCTCTATATATAGAGAGTATGATAGGAGGCATGACAGGGTAAGGCACAGCCGTCCTATGACCCAACCACCCACTGCTGACTACAACCCTTAACCCCTCCATGACCCATGCCCACCTTAAATAATGGACCACACCAGGTTGGATATAAAATGGCTGTAGCAGCCGTTTATTATAAAATATCTTTAAATATATAATTTCCGTTCAAACATTAATTATCACCATAAACAACAATTTCTCTGTAACCTATTCTTTGGCGTGAGGTCTGCGCAGGCACCACTTACTCAACCACCGAAGATCTCTGCATATAGAGAGTATGATAGGAGGCAGTATGGACAATAGAGGAGTGCAGAGGGTATGATGGTGAGCACTATGTGCAGGATAGGAGTGTAGAGTGTATGACAGTGGGCAGTAAGGCCAAGAGATGAGTGTAGAATATGACCGTAGGCAGCATGTGCAGGAGAGGAATGCACTTGATATGACAGCAGGATATATGTGGAGGATAGGGATGCAAACGGTATAATAACAGGCAGTATGTGTGGGAGAAGAGTACAGAGGATATGACAGAGGAAAGTATATGCAAGAGTAGAATGTGAAGGGTATTATAACCGGCTGTATGTGCAGGAGAGGAGTACAGAGGGTATGACAGTGGAAAGTATATGCAGGAGTAGAATGTGAAGGGTATAATAACATGCAGTATGTGCAGGAGAAGAGTGCTACAGGATATGACAATGCACCACAACAGTGTAAATGCCTCCTAAAAGGTGATATTTTGATGTTTGGTAGATGCTGGAGAGTCAAAGCAGTGTCTCTTCTGTCTCTCAGACACTTTGTTAGTAAGATCTGCATTTCCCCATTTTCCTTGCTTAATTGTGTTTTTATTTCATACTAGCAAAGTGTTTTCATTCTATAATGGGCAAAATTGGGGGATATTATGAACGACAAAAATAGGCAGTATGTGCAAGAGAGGAGTGCAGGGGGTAAATGGCAGCCAATTTGTGCAAGATAGGAGTATGGAGGGTGTGATGTCCATAGGTAGAGACGTATCAGAAGCCCTACAAGGGGCAATATGTGCTGTAGAGGAGGGAGAAGGATATCACACTGAGCAATCTGTACAGGAGAGGAGTTCTGGAGGGTCCAATATGGGGCAGTATGAATAGAAGGGTAATTCAAATTGTCCAGCATGGGGCAGTATGTGCTGGAGAGGAAGGAGAAGGATATCACACTGAGCAATCTGTACAGGAGAGGAGTTCTGGAGGGTCCAACATGGGTCATGAATGGAAGGGTAGTTCAAATGGTCCAGCATGGAGAAGAGGAGTGCAGAGGATATGACAGTGGAGGAATTGGAACACCCAAAACTTCCAGGTTGACAGAAAGAATTGGGAACTATGACAGGAACCTTTCTGTGTTGAAATATCTAAGACATATAAGATAGATAACTGACAACCCTGTCACATTAGATTATGACAGTCTTATGTCTATCTGTATCTGCTCAATCTGTACTGGCCAGCAGATCTTAGTGGAGAATGCACTAAGACCAGTAAAGCCCCCATAGATGGCTGGAATTTCAGACAACTGCTGATAAATCGGGGGGAATTTGAGCGGTAGGTGACCCTGCAAGCACTACCCAGCTCAACAAAAGTCTACTGAAAACTTGACTGAAACGAGCGGAAAATTATTGGCTGAACAGCGACAGCAGCCTATCAGATGCAGCTACTGTACTGCACTCAATCAGTCGCTGGTGTCGCAGGTGCCCAAACACAATAGCCGGCAGTGGAGACACTTCCATCCATGTTGTTAGCTTGGATGGTGGAATCAAAATATTTTTTTCTCATTTATCCCACGGGCTGAACAAGAGAAAATCGAGGTGTGTATGGTGAACCTCATAGAGTCATTGTTCTTGCATATGCATAAGTCGGAAGAATTGTGTAAGTTAGACTTCCTGTTTATGGCCATAGCTGGACCAAAAGACATCTGCAGACCATCCATTGAATTCTACACATCGAAACATTCTCTAATGTTTATAGACAACTTCCTAAAGCTACGCTAAGGTCATTTTATTACCAAGGACATTTCCTCTAAGGTGTACTAGGAGATCTTTATATTTCTGTTTCATCCCTGGCTGCGGGTGGGATGATTGGCGCACAGTAATAAGCCGCTCATTCATTGCTGAAGCCTGATGTAAAAGACATAGATGCCTGTAAAGTGACACATCCTGTAATGTACCACAAGCTGGATGCGACAATAGTGAGCTGGAACAAGGTTCAAGGCTTATCATGAATGAGTCACCGTGCATTCAGATTTGTGGATTAATTTCCTATTTTACACATTATATTTCACTGACTAAAGACATAGTTATGTGGCATACAACGCTGACCACAGTTTCACTCTACTAGGAGGTACACAAAGTATTTCATATTATCAGTTGTCAGTTGTCAATACGTATTGAAGGTACACTTCGACTAAACATAGTGTTACATTTAAAGAGAATGTGTCATGCATTTTCATAGAGCACGTATTAAACAAATAGAGAGTTATTTTTGCAATGATAAGCTTAAAGTGAACCTGCTGTTACTGTTGCACTTCAATGTGGCCCTTCCCAGTAGCAGATACATACCTTTTCACTTCTCTGCTGCTCCGTTTAGCAGCCAGGAGCAAAGGAGTTGTAGCTTAAAGGAGAATTAAGAGGCGAGTGAGTTTCACTCAGCCTCATAATCTGAGCCGACCTGTGACAATGAAACTGTAACAGGTCGGCTCAGTAGATCGGGAAGTGAGCGAACACATAGCGTCGCTCGCTGACTTCTTGATCTATCCCTGCAGAGAGCCGTGACTGTCACTCACGGCTCCCTGCAGGGATTCCCCCCTCCCCGCTCCGATCCTCCAGGGCTGACTGGCGGAACGGGCGGGGAAGGGGGCGTGCACAGCTGCCTCTGCCTCTGGATAGGCAGAGCCAGCTGTCAATCCCGCAGCTGGGTGGATCTCGACAGCAATGTCGGGATCCGTTCCGGCTGCGGCGTCTCAGTATACCGCGAGCTGAAGCTCACGGTATACTGAGCTTTGGGTCACGGGAGAACGCTAGTTTATGTCCTCCCGTGACCCTTAGGAGAACTATGGGGAAAAGCCCTGACCCCATAGTTCTCCGTTAAACAAGTCTACAGACTCACTCCATGTAAAAGTGTTGGTTGAATCTTCTATGATGCATGGAGTGAGTCACATGCTCCTCCATACCTGGAAGTAATGGGCATTTACTTTGGTTTGCAGCACTAAATGTAGCAGCTAGGGGCATATGTGCTGTTACAAAACCTGGATATGACCCAATAACCAAGCAGATTTGGCCACCAGAGGTTGTACTCTGACAGACAGTGGGGCCAGAATGGCACCTGCTATAGAGCACTACTAATACCAGCGGTACTTTATACAGCATGTCCATCAGTTGGGCTACAAATAATAATCATTTTAGTGAATTATTTACCTTCACCTCTTCTGGTTGGTCTTCAACTATTTTCTGGTGGGACAGGCTGCAGAAAAACACCACAGTGTGTGTGGACTGTGAGCCACTGTGCTCAGGCGGCTGTTTGCTCGGTCCTCACGGCCGAGGCCCCAGCACTGTCTCATGATGTGCCTGCATGCTTTTTCGTTCCCCGGCTCCCCCCTCAGTATCCGGCGGCCGGTGGGCCCCATCACCTCTGCGCCGCAAGTGTTGGATCGGTATACGGCAGCCGGCGGGCCCCCCCATCTCTGCGCTGGGAGTGTCGGATGATCAGATCGGTATCCGGTGGCCAAGCGCTGTAAAACGCCCAGCAAGTGAAATCCCATTATTTCCTATGGGCATGGTTCCCACCTAGGGGTATTTCAGCGTGCCGGAACGCGCTGAAAAACGCCCTACGCCCAAAGAAGTACAGGAGCTTCTTTGGGGCGTATTTCTGCGCGTATCCATTAAGATACAGCCGGATAGCTCTCATAAACATGCGTTTGACGCGCGTTTTGTGGACTGCAAATCACGGTAAAAACGTGCGGCCCAAAACGCGCATCATACACACATATTACGTGTGAAATACTCCCTTCTCTTCTGGGAGGGCTGTACCCCAACTCTGACACTCACTCTGTAGCCTGTGAAGACTGATCTTTAACAATGATACATGATTAGTGAAAAAAACCTCTAACACTACAGTGATGATTTCTAAATCTTCCACCTAGCTATATGTTGGGTGCATGCCATTGGCACAGCCGTTCCGCCACTAGATGGACCCAAAGAGTATAGAAAATTCCTCGGCTCCATCTAGTGGTGGGAACGCCGCAGGAACGTCATTCGCCCTGCCATCCGCTGGAAGATTTATAAATTGTCCCCTTTGGGTAATGTGTCCAAGGCGCCTCTTGTGATTTGCGCGGATATTCTGGAGATGATTTGTGTATGAAGAAGCTTGCTGGATATTTGTTCATGTTGTCTGGAGATTCCCTTTAATCCAGCAAGAATAATGCTGAGGCAAGCAGCAGCTAACAACGGTGCCACGATCACACCGTACTTCTCGTCACTCATTAATTCGCTTCTACGGTTCCAAGGTGAAAGATAAAAACATGTTTACCACTCCCGCCACGGGCGGCAATAAAACCAAGAATGGAAAATGAAGCCCGGGAACAAAGCGCTCATTGATTGGGGCCGATCCCTTTGTCAATATGTCCAGCAGGTGCTGGCCAAATGTGATTCATTCTCCGTATCTGCCGGAGTAGAGATAATTACAGGAGCGCGCGTGGCCACAATCTGCGCACCTATTTACAAAACAAGGATTTTCACATGCGCGTTGTCATCATCTCCACCCCGCAGGTCATTAAGGCGCGTAATGATAGTTTACCAGACCTGGAATTGTGAAATGGGGCTAGGTGTTCTATTTTACTTTTACATCATAGCTGGTTTTGTAAATAAAGTTTGCCAGTTCAAGGTATTCATTATTTTGTTTCAGGATGATAGGCGGTATGAAGTGGTTCCCAGTCAGAATCGGTATCTATGTCGTGTATTGCAGCTTACCAGTCCTTAGATGTGGTGTCTGCATTAGTTGTCTTTTATACCTTTATTTTCACCTGGCAATCCTGCCAGTAACACACTTCCTGTCTTAGGGTGACAACACTCCATCCCCCTATTGTATTTATTAGAGATACACCAATACCATTTTTTCGGTATCAAGTACGAGTACCAATATTTTTTTTCCGGTACTCGCCGATACCGAATACCGAAACCCGAAGTCCCATTAAAGGAAGCCAGGCAGTGTGCAATGACTGGCCACCTGGCTTCCCAATTAGCAGAGAATCCGTTCCATGCTTCTCGTCACTAGGTGATGAGAAAGCATGGAGCCGGCTTTCTGGCCAATCAGGAAGCCGGGCGCTGCGTCATTACACGGGAAGCTGGCTCCATGCTCCCTCGTCATGAAGCCTGCTTCCCGGTGCCCGGCTTCCTGATTGGACAGCTTACCGACCAATCAGGAAGCCAGGCAGTGAGTCATTACACGCTGTCCGGCTTCCTGATACCGGAAGTATCGGGCTAATGACAAGGGAGCATGGAGCCGGCTTCCCGGCCAATCAGGAAGCCAGGCAGCGTGTAATGACTCGCTGCCCGGCTTCCTGATACCAGAAGTATCGGGCTAGGCATCGGAGCATTACTTGGCATCGGCACCGATACTAGTATTGGTATCGGTGCATCCCTAGTATTTATAGATGGGTGGTGTTCCCACCTTTAGAAATGGTTTAGGACCACAGGGCACCTACGCCTCTCCTTATCTACATACCAGAGGGTGGAGATGTTCTGTAGTCCAATAGCTGGGAACAATACTAGCTAATAAGAGTGCACAAGACACATGACATCACTGGATTTCCGGCAGGATTGACACTTGAAGAACAGGTATAACAAAATTGCATATTTTAATTGCATATTCAACAGACCAAGAGGGGGCAGATAAGAAAAGTTCATTGTTAAGTTAGGTATACACGGTACTATTATTTTGCTATCAACCTGCGGGCTGAATGAACAAAATAGTACAGATTCCTCCCTCCACACTAAACAGCGAGGGCGGACGAATCCCCTGCTGCTTCCATTGTATTCTGACAGCAGCGGCTGGACGAATAATGGCAAAAGCATATGTTTTTTTGTTGGCCACTAGATGGAACTGAGGAGCATAGGAAATACGTACCGTATCTATTTTCTATGCTCCTCGGCTCCATCCGGTGACCATAATATAGTATTAAATGGCAATACATTCGACCTAACAAGAAAATATATTAAGAATGTTCTTTTTTGACATTATTTGTCCAAAATGAACATTCACAGATATTCACAGTGCCCTTCACCCTAACTAGGGTGCTCTAAAAAAACCTCTCCATGTTACCAAGAGAAACATAATTCTTGTTAGCTGGAGAGTATTTTTTTTTTTAGCAAATAGTCTTTATTTGAGTTTTATCCATAATACAAACAATAAGTCATTATAGCCCGTCCCCGTAGGGTGCAGACGGCATTTTGTGAAATAGATCAATACATAACATACAGTATTGTGATATCGTTAAAGATATCAATGGTCATCATTACCACTTGAAACAAAAACATTTAAGCGAGATGCAAAACTGAGGTACAACAGTGTTTCATTTCCAAACGAACTAGGTAGCGAGTAAACGTTGCAATCACCTGTTAGCGACATTGGTTCACCCGTACCCGTTGGGTTCTCGTTGTGTACATATGAGATCCTAGGGAATGCTAGTGTACAAGGGAAATAGAAATATAGGCCAGGCAAAAAATAAGTCAATGTGTGACGATGTGTTGTGCGTGTGTGAAAAATGAGTAAACTCTCTGTCCAGGGGATGTAAATACCTCCAGAGGTCATGTAAACCCGTGTGTTCAATCCAGGTGGTCAGGTGGCTATCTTGGGGATTGATGGACACTGAAGAAGATGTTACCTCCCGGGAGCAGTCCTCTTGAGGAACTGGCACTGCGTTAAAGTCACCCCCGATCAAAAGAGGGTTGCCAGAATGTCTGGAGGAGAGTCGTTCGGCCAAGTTGTCCAAGAAAGGTTTGTTGCCTGAATTGGGTCCATAAATATTCCACAGTTCCAATGCTTGCGTTCCCAGCTGGAGTGTCAGGAAAGACCATCTGCCAGAATCTTCCTATGGTCGATGACAGTGTGAGGTAAGGATTTGCTGACAAGTGTGATTACTCCCGCCGATCTGCCGGACGCTGGTGCTCCTCTAACTGTGCCTACCCAGGATTGGTGCATGCGGGAGATATCCGCCTCTTTGAGGTGTGTTTCTTGGAGAAGCGCAATGTCCACCTTATGCTCGACTACCGCATTAGGCGCCGGAACCGGAAGTCTCGAGAGTATTTTATCCCTGGGGAGATGTAATGCTTCCAGTAGACATGAGTGCAGCCATTAACTAACAGGCCATCCATCTGGCTGTAGTGTTCTAGGGATCAATGTCTGATGCACTGAGGTCATGGGATGAGTGTTATGTGCGCTACATGTTGGCCACTAGATGGAGCTGAAGAGCATAGGAGATAAGTATTTATCTCCTATGCTCATCAGCTTCATCTAGTGGCCATAACGTGGAATTACGTCACAATATATTCAACCTGAAATTAAAATATCTTAAGAACGTTAATTTTTGCTTTATTTCCCCAAAACGAACATTTGCACATATTTCTTTATGAATAGACCTCACCTCTGCAAACAGATTGTCTTTCTTAGCAGCCCTGCAGATCAGCTCTCCCACCCACCCCATGGTGCACTTTACCTATAAAGGAACACAATACAACTTTACCTCACTACCATTCAGATGCCCAGCAGCTGCTTTGCATCTACCACTCTCCCTGTCACTAATACAATCCCACTTTAACCTTTTCCATACCTCTCTCTTTGCATACTGCCACCCCTTTCATTCCTACTACTCATTCATTCTATTGTCTCCTACTTACTCTGCACAGCCAAGGGGTAAGGTCACACTCTCCGCTAAACATAAACATATCTGAAAATATACATATCCAAATTCTGATTTCTTCGCTCCTCTCTTAACATGAATTCTCTACCTCTACTTCTCACTATTTGGGCCTCTCTTCTAAAACTGTTTTTTCTTTACCCCCCTCTCCACCACACAATATATATATTTCGCCCTCTCTCCTGCCCTCTCCCTATTACTGCACTCATCATCTCCTGCTCATTCTGAATCCACATGCTAGGTTTACCTCCAGGACACTGAGGCATGTTCACCCGTACAAAACGCACTCTAATCTTACTTCACTCACCCTTCTGCTTCTCCTGACTTCAGGGGATATCTCTCCCAATCCTGGCCCTCTCTTTTCTAATACTCACCCTCCTAACCAGCACTGCCTTTCCTCTGGCAGCAGCCTTCATCCACACAACCTGATTTCTATTCCCCTGCTTCCTAGAACCAGTCCCTCCTTCTCGTGTGCCTTCTGGAATGCCTGCTCTGTCTGTAACAAACTCACCGCTGTCCATGATCTTCTCATCTCCAATTCCTTTAACATGCTTGCTGTCACTGAAACCTGGCTTCTGGAATCCGACTCTGCCTCCCCTGCTGCCCTCTCCTATGCTGGCCTCCACTGGACGCACTCACCCAGACCCAATGGACGGAAAGGAGGTGGAGTGGGTATCCTCCTATCCCCGCAATGAATAGTATTGTAATTGTAATGTCTTCCTTATATTGTAAAGCGTTGCGCAAACTCTTGGCGCTATATAAATACTATGTACTAATAAAATACAAAGCCACAAGAATAGCTATAAGACAAGCTGCCTCATCTGAGACCACCTAGGTCTCCTCTGGCAGATTTGATCATGCCTGCTGTATAATCAGGGTCCTACCTTCCTATACACCTAAGAGTAAATAAAGTGAAACATATGATGTGAATAAAAGAGGTGCAATCATCAACGTCTGTAACATTTAATATTCCTTGGCCTGGTCTTGTCTTGTGTTTCCGAAGACCTAGTGCTCTAATCAAACCTCAAACTGCTCTAGTCATAAAGGGATAAACCTGCCAATACCATAAGAAGCCATCATTGATGGTGCACATACCACTCATCCCAATGACCTCAGTACTTCAGACATTGATCCCTAGGACTCTACAGACAGATGGATGGACTGTTAATGGCTGCACTCATGTCTACTCGAACAATTACATCTCCCCAAGGATAATATCCTCTCCGGCAAACAAGGCTTCCTCCTCTCTCTGCAGCATTGAGAGATTATTTTGGAGCACCCTAATTAGGGCGTATTGATTGCTGGTTAGGTTCATGTCGTCCCCACCTATTAAATGCATGTTTAATTATTAAGTGGGTCTGTGTACTAGGAAAGCGGAGCCACTCCTCATAACTCATGTTATGGAAACAAAGTCATATACTGGAGGTGAACACCCTGAAAGTCCACCGCACCAGACTGCAGATGATGGTTACAAAAGCATGACAAGTAGTCAGAAATAAAGAGTACCTGTCACTCATGAGGCATGATGGTATTGGCATGGTACACAATGCAATCTTACCTGCTGCGTGCTTATTCTGAGTCAGTGACTCAGAACACATTGATAGCCAGGCAGCTAGCATTGCTAAGCTGCAGTTTTGGCTTTCAAATCCCTTCTTTTTTTTGGGGGGGGACGCTGTTCTGGTATCTGACTAAATAAATTCCTTCATTTGTATTTTGCATCAGTAGTGTCAGAGAATCACTAGCAGGAAATGTGGACAATGGAGAACAGAATGGGGGCATTTTTTATGAACAGTGGCTTGCTGCAATATTGAAAGCGTTTTTGAACCCAAGAAGCCCAATGCAGCTTACCAGTCCTTAGATATGGTGGCTGCATTTGTTTCTTTTTTTAGAATGTTTTTTTCCCTTTATTTTCACCTGGTTATCCTACCAGTGCCTAACGCACTTCCCTTCCTAGGGGGACAACGCTCCATCACCATACTGTATTTATGGAGGAGCAGCGTTGTCACCCTTACCTGTCCATAGATATGGTGGCATATATCTATGGACTCTATTCAGGTTTCCCTTATTTCCACCTCGTTAACCTGCCACTAAAACACTTCCTGTCCTAGGGTGACATCATGCACTCACTGTTCCTCGTCAATGGAGGAGCACCTTTGTAACCCTACTACTACAAAACTCACCCCCTTCGCCTCATCTTTATAACATAGTGGGGAGATTCATAGCGGGGAGAACTAGAGACAATGCTACCTGATAACAGTGCAGCACGGGATGTCAATATTTCTGGACAGGAACAAGAGGATCAACAGGTTTTTTTTTAACAGTTATAACCAAACACTTTCAATGTCATATTTAATAGACCAAAAGGGAGCAAGTAAGTAAAGTTCATTGTTAGGATTTACATAAACCTCAAAAGAAACCTATAGAGACATATGTTGGCTACCATTGCTGACCTCTTGCTGCCAAAGGAACAACTTAAGATGACATTTAAGTTAAACTTTTTTTTTTGCCCCTTTCCAGTCCTGCTGTAGGGACTTACCTTAAATTATGCCTCTTTATTCAATCATCTTCTTCTTTACTGTCCTTTTCAGCTGTCCCTCCAGCGCTGGTACGGGTCTCCAATCCAGTGCTGACTCCTCTGTCCTCCTCTCCTCTCATGTCCCACGTGGTCTGTGCGGGTGCACAATGCTCCATAGACTTACCTTGTGTCTCTCCTCGTCTCCCGGCCGAACATCTGTAGTGCGCATGCGCCCGCCCCAAGATCCTTTGCGGCCGCCTGAGACTCTTCAGATGTTCAGACTGGAGTGCGCAGCAAAGACACAGGTAAGTTTAAACCCTTTTTAAAAGGTTTTTTAAAATGTTTTTGCATATATCTACTGCTTGCTAGCTGCAGATATAATAAAAAACCACTGAGGGTTTAATAACCTTTTAAGTAATTGGATCGTCCAAATGACTATCTATCTATCTATCTATCTATCTATGTATCCAGGGGCGTCCTCCCAAGGCCAGGTGTCACCCAGAACGGTTCCGGCTGACACCTCGTCGTGACGTGATCGCAAATGCTCGTCCATCTTGGTGATACCTGCCGGCGGCCATCTTGGTGATGGATGCCAGCAGAGAGAGGAGGGGATGTTCACCCGGTGGGATAAGGTATGCCGCCTGGTCCCCTCTTCTCTTTTGCAACTGTTGGGCTCTCGGTCCATGACCGAGTGCCCAACTTTTCAGAGGGGGTGACACCAAAATAACTGTCAGTCATGTTGGTGTCACCCCTCCAATGGTGTCACCTGCACCCCCCTTGTGGCGCCACTCTATCTATCTCTCTCTCTCTTTCTGTCTATATTTTTCTTATATTTATTACCTCTCTCAGAGATCACAGTACTCCCCCTGACAATGCATTCATCTACTTTTCTCCCTAGAGGAGCCACCTTTGCACAGGCCATTAAGCGAGGGTGTCCCCTGCACACCATACAGCAATAGAGACCTTGAAGTAACGTTGGTGCTTGTAGTGATGCCCACGGATGGCGCTGTGCGTACAACAGTAGATAGCAAAGAAGATTACCAGCACTTGTGAGATGAAGTAAATACAAATGTTTTTTTATTTCAGAGGGGGTGACACCAAAATAACTGTCAGTCATGTTGGTGTCACCCCTCCAATGGTGTCACCTGCACCCCCCTTGTGGCGCCACTCTATCTATCTCTCTCTCTCTTTCTGTCTATATTTTTCTTATATTTATTACCTCTCTCAGAGATCACAGTACTCCCCCTGACAATGCATTCATCTACTTTTCTCCCTAGAGGAGCCACCTTTGCACAGGCCATTAAGCGAGGGTGTCCCCTGCACACCATACAGCAATAGAGACCTTGAAGTAACGTTGGTGCTTGTAGTGATGCCCACGGATGGCGCTGTGCGTACAACAGTAGATAGCAAAGAAGATTACCAGCACTTGTGAGATGAAGTAAATACAAATGTTTTTTTAGTGAAGAAGCATGTCACAACAACCAACATTTCGGAAGCACAAAGGGTCCCTTCATCAGGGCAGACATGGTGACACCTTCTTCAATAAAAAGAACATTTGGATTTACTTTATCTCACGAGTGCTGGTGATCTTCATTGCTATCTTGCACAGGCATCATACAGGATCAGCATCTACATCATGGACTGAGGTTCTGTCTCAAAGACGACTTGATCATATAAATCGTGGTGCCTATGCAATTCTTGGCTGTGTTCATGAATGTCTGACACAGATCAGCCCCCGCCACAGCCTCTCACTTCATAATTTGAAATGTATCAGTTTGGTGATTGAGGGAGAAGAGAATGAGGAAATTATGGACATCATCTCAGCCTACGCAAAATCACTGGACGGGAGTTCAAGGATGGCTTCCTTATGAGAGAACGTGGAGTTTATTATTTTTTTTAACTCTACTGTTGCTGTATATTGTGACATGTCAGGAATTTATGCATGGACCTGTGAAGTTACTGAAATGCATTTTACTGCATGAAAATCAATTTCAAGTAGAAATCCCATTCATTACTATGTGAGTTGTAGGTCACACCTATGCCCTGCAGCTTAGTGCTTCCACAAAGGAAAATCTTCTTTCTGTTTTCTTTGTTTGAAGGGTCAGTTTCCCCTCCAACACCTCCTATGCATTTGAATTGTAATGCAAGTGGCTTGGGATGAGAGGTGGAAAATCTGACACCTAGCAGTCTCTGCCGAGCACCCCGTCACAGGGCACCTTGATCCTAAATAAGCAGAGCTCAGGGTCTATAGGTGAGCTGAGCGAACAATAAAGATAGGGCTTCATGTAAGTGTAAAGTATCTACAGAAAGGACAATGTGCGTGTCTCCGTACAAATCACTGAGAACTTCCAGTAAAAGCCTCCTAACAGCAATTATCCACATTCTCTATCGCATTATCCTCATTTGAAATTGCATTAGGCTCCTTCTATATCATATTATGATTATTCTATGGTACATTACCTTCGTGTTATATCATATTATCATCATTTGATGTTACATTATCCTCATTCTATATCTCATTCATTGAAAGTCATCCTTTGCTGGTTAACAGTGCTAAGATTAGCTGTTACCTCTGGACAGAGGACTGCATCTAAAGCTGAGCTTCTTCTTATCACCATATGTTTTTGTTATCTCAGTACCTGCATCCCTTTTTTTTATTAGAATATGCACCAAAAATATTGCATTCCGGGACTTAAATCCCAGGTGCCCTTTTAAACTGGCACATGGAGAGCAAATATTCATCCCAGCATGGACAGCACCAGGAATCAAGGGCTCCTGCAGTTCCTTGCCGGCATGTAGGCTGGAACTACCTGCTTTTAGCTGGCATCCAGCAGTGAGCCCAGGAACTGAAGTGACCAGCTCCTGGGTTTGGGATATTACTACACAGTGCGCCATATGATATATTTTTTAGGGATGCACCGATACCACTTTTTTAAGACCGAGTACGAGTACCGATACTTTTGATCAAGTACTCGCAGATACCAATTACCGATACTTTTTCTTAAAGGGACAGGTCACATTTTTTCTAAAGCAATACAAACTAATGCTTTAAGGTCACTTTCTTAATATTATGATTCATGAGATGACGAGGGAGCCTGACGGCGGCTTCCCGGCCAATCAGAATGCCGGGCGCTGCGTCATTACACACTACCCAGCTTCCTGATTGGCCGGGAAGCCGCCGTCAGGCTCCCTCGTCATCTCATGAATCATAATATTAAGAAAGTGACCTTAAAGCATTAGTTTGTATTGCTTTAGAAAAAATGTGACCTGTCCCTTTAAGAAAAAGTATCGGTAATTGGTATCTGCGAGTACTTGATCAAAAGTATCGGTACTCGTACTCGGTCTTAAAAAAGTGGTATCGGTGCATCCCTAATATTTTTAGAGCCTTTTCACACAAGCTCGATGGAAGGGATCACCAGCACTCACAGGATGCAAATTTCTTGTTCATTTTTATTGAACATGCATCACATACGTCAGAGGCATAACTAGAAATCACAGGGCCCCATAGCAAAATTTTGTATTGCATTTCTGTTCCGTCTATCAACTTGTCTTTTTACATTTGTGTAAACTGAAGATAAAAATGTATTTAATAGATCTGCCTTCTCCTTATCACATGTAGCAATATATTTTTCTCATTCTGTTTCAGCTGCCCTGATCACTCTCTTGCATCCTTTGTTTCTTTCTTTATAGCTCTGAAATGCTCTGAAATGCTGAGGGCGACCTAAAATCCATTTAAAAAAAAAAAAATCATTTATCTGCTTTTTTACACCGGAATTGAGTCACATATGTTTTAATTTTGTTCTTGTATATTTGCTAAGCCTTGAGATACACTAGCAAATACTCTTTTTTAATACATTCTTAAAACACTCCCACTCGTCTTCTGTATTCTTTGATCCCTGTGAGTATCATGGAGTAAGGTACTGCAGCCTGTTGAAGTTCACCTTGTAGCCCACCGACATGCATCTCTGTCCTGTAACTTACGGCAAATGTAAGTGCTCTATGATCGCTATTACCCAAATTGTCTCTAATATGCACATTTGTAATAAGCTCTGTGTTATTCCTAAGTAATAGATCCAAGAATGCTTTTTTTTTTTCGTGTTAGGGCTTCCACCATGTGACCCATGAAATTGTCCTGCAATAGGTTCAAGAATTGACAAGCCTTACTTGAAAGTGTACTATTTGCCAAATGAAAATCAGCATAATGGAAATCCCCATAATAATAGCATTGTCCTGTTTCCAAGCCGTTTTTATCTGTCCTCATCCTCTATTGTAGGGGGCCTATAACATACTCCTACAATTTCATGCATTTGTATGAAGCTCTATCACCACTTAGGTATATCGTCTTTCACTTTAAGATACACTATATTGCCAAAAGTATTGGGACGCCTGCCTTTCCACGCACATGAACTTAAATGGCATCCCAGTCTTAGTCCGTAGGGTTCAGTATTGGGTTGGCTCCGCCCTTTGCAGCTATAACAGCTTCAACTCTACTGGGAAGGCGTCCACAAGGTTTAGGAGTGTGTCTATGGGAATGTTTGACCATTCTTCCAGAACTGCATTTGTGAGGTCAGGTACTGATGTTGGACGAGAAGGCCGGGCTCGCAGTCTCCGCTCTAATTCATCCCAAAGGTGTTCTATCGGGTTGAGGTCAGGACTCTGTGCAGGCCGGTCAAAATCCTCCACCACAAACTCGCTCATCCATGTTTTTATGGACCTTGCTTTGTGCTCTGGTGCGCAGACATGTTGGAACATGTTGGAACATGTTGGAAGGGGCCATCCCCATACTGTTCCCACAAAGTTGGGAGCATGAAATTGTCCAAAATGTCTTGTTATGCTGATGCCTTAAGAGTTCCCTTCACTGGAACTAAGGGGCCAAGATTCGTCACTCCAGAGAACACGTCTCCACTTCTCTAGAGTCCAGTGGCGGCGTGCTTTACACCACGGCATCCGACGCTTTGCAATGCACTTGGTTATGTAAGGCTTGGATGAACCCATTCCATGAAGCTCTCTACGCACTGCTGTTGTGCCAATCTGAAAGCCACACGAAGTTTGGAGGTCTGTAGCTATTGACTCTGCAGACAGTTGGCGACTTCTAGGCACTGTGCGCTTCAGCATGCGCTGACCCCACTCTGTCATTTTACGTGGCCTACCACTTCATGCCTGAGTTGCTGTTGTTCCCAGTTGCATCCACTTTATTATAATACCACTGACAGTTGACCGCGGAATATTTAGTAGCAAGGAAATTTCACAGGAACTCCTAAGTCCAATGATTTGGAGGGGTGTCCCAATACTTTTGGCAATATAGTGTAGCTTTTGACAAACATGCATATGCCACTACCTATTTTACCAATCCTGTCCCTCCGAAACAGAGTGTACCCCTCAATGTTAGTAAGCCCAATCATTTGAGCTGTCAAACCAGGTTTCAAATTCACACGCCAAGTTGAAATGCTCCTCAAGTAGCAGAAGTATTAGCTCTTCCATTTTGCTTGCCAGACTTCCTCCATTTGTGTACATACATTTTCATTTTGTATCAGCGTTTAATATTTTATTACTGCTCATTCGTAAATTACAACCTGCTCCAGTAATGCTTCCTGCATTGGACCTAAATAATGTAATCTCCTTGCTGTCTAGTTTGAGCCTGGCTTTGCCCTCTGTTCCACCCACCTCTATCATCAGATCAGCAGCACAGAGATGGAAAAAGGATAGAGAAAGTCAAATGATTTTATGGAAAAAAAAAGACATGGCAATTGGTAGTGATACACAGTGCGTTGGATCTAGTTTAAGTAGGAAGTCAGAAGTAAACTGTCTTATTATTTATCATTTAGGAATGTTCTCAATAAATAAATCCATTTGTAGCAGTACACGCAATTGTTTACTCACCCATATTTGGGTCTAATATAACCTCCATATTTATTATGCAACCTATAATAATTTTCAGATAGGGAAAACAGAGGCTTTATCTCAGGCAACACATTTTTTCTGATCAAAGTCTGTTTCTTCAGTAAAAATGGAATAGGGCAGAATGGGTGGCTGCCCTGGGGGGTGAGGAACACAGGGATATTATATACCTGATCCCCCCACCACATGCTGTGGCTCATCCCACTGGCCCTACATCAGTACAAGACTCAGTAGTGGAATTGGGGGGGCACAATGTGCAGTATAATTGAACACTGCCAGAGGTGTCAAATGCTGAAGACTGGAGTCTGTGTTGCTTGAAGGCAGCAGGGTTCTGACACCCACTAGTGAGGTACATATTTTTTGACTTGTTTTGTAGTTCTTTGGATCTTTTTAGTGCATTTTCTGCCTTAAAAAACATTAAAAAAAATATGCCCCCCCAAAAATCCCATTCATTTCTATGGTCCTGTTCACATCTGAGGGTTTTGTCGCAATAAACATGATGCCTGTGGTTGGAAAAAGTACATGAGCTTCTTTTTGGGATATTACAGCTCGTTTTGGCCTCATAGACTCAATAGGAAAGGCTTGAAAACATCAGTTTGCTGTGTTTTATGTGCTTTTGCTCATTAACATCAATGAGCTATAATCTGCTCACAATAAAACGCATAAAAATGTGTAAAATGCGCAAAAAAGTGCGTAGAAACGTGCAAAAACGATGTGGCCTAGGTGGGAATCCAGCCTACAATAACCCTGTTGGCAGTAAGTATAACATGTTGCATACTTACCATTTTAGTGGAGACTTTTGCAGGGACACTGCTAGTAAAAACTTCTTATACCGCCAAAGAGTTCACTTGACTGATGAGAAGCATAGACCTAAAGCCACACCTTCTGTACTATATAACCATTCCCAAAGATGACACGTTAAGTTGGAAAGGGCAAGTCCACAGCTCTAAATTTTCAACACAATAACTTAGCCAGTGCCAGTCACAGTTGCACTGTAAGCACTCCTGAACATTCACCTGATGTAGTCCAAAAAGCCAGCCTGAGGGCATAGACCATTAAAGGAACTTTAAGCACTAGCAAGGTCAAACTGCCAACAAAGCTGTGACAACCATCTCCATAAAGGGTGGGCGGGACGGCAACGCTTCTGCAGACAGAAAGTCTACAAGTCAATGGTTGTCATCTCTGCATAGCCGTTAGTGGAGTTCAGACCCAACCCTTTCACCCTCTGCCTTAGTACCCAGTCACAACTAAGCTACTTCAAGGTTATCTGTATTGATGTTAACACCCGAGCAACACAAGTCAGGCATACAACCTTCTGGCTGAACAGATTCCTCCATCAATGGCTATGACCATTGATGGAGGAACCTCCTGCTGTTTCCTGTATATTCTGACAGCGGCCGCTGACTCCTGTCAGAAAACCCGTACACAGCTGGCAGCTCATTGGCTGCTAGTTCTGTTGAGCCAACAATTTTCTGACATGCTCCTTCGATCAGCTGATAGAAGGATGCCACTCGGAAAGGTGCCGACAGCGGCACACACGCTTCGATTTGCGTCTGCTTCATCAAGAATTTGCCGAAATTTGAAGCAAAAGAAATTCAAACCCCCCTTTACATGAGCAGTGCTTCCATCAGTCACGACTCCCTTTCCTTATAGGCTCAAGGGGCCTTCATGACTCATGAGAAGTATAAATGATGCACAATATAAAGTGTGGTTCTCTGACCAGAGAGCCAGAACCCAGGTCACTAATGGTATAATTCAAAGGTGGTGCCGCAGGAAAGGAGAGAACGATCAAAGACAGGGAAAGAAGAAGGACAAGAGAATAATTAAAATGGGGGACACACAAAATAGCTTTCTGCACTTTTCATTATGTTTCAAGCCCATGGCACCCAACATTCTGAAATGATAAAGAGGGACACCATTTAGCACAAAGTGTGTAGGCAAATGACAAAACCTTGCCATGCTCTCAGTTACACAGCCTGTAAAGAATTAATTTGCAAAAAATGATTGGTTTAAACTCACAGGTGTTTGTTTTCTACAGTGGCGGAACAATCACCATAGCGAACCAGGCAGCCTCTATGGGGCCTGGAGCACAGGGGGGCCCGACCAGGACGAGGAACAAAGGGGTTCCCCTGATGCTGTGCGGGCGCCGCCTGGGTCGCTATGGCATCTCGGGCAGCTGGCTGTCACTGGCGGCTTTGAGGAGGAATGTGCTGCTGTTCAGATCACTGACAACCTGTTAGTGATCTGTGCAGCAGCGCGTTCCTCCTCACAGCCGATGCTGGGTCAGTGACAGCCAGCAGCTGCGGAGGAGGTTGGGCCCAGCAGCAGCGGAGGAGGCGGGGCCCGGCGACAGAGGAGGAGGCAGGGCCCGCCAGCGAGGAGGAGGCTGACAGTGGATCGGGGTAGACAGGTAAGAGGTGTGCAGAGATGGGACCAGCCCACCTGAAACCCTGCAGAGCCCACCATAGAGCATCTATGGTGGGCTCTGCAGGGTCACTCTCAGGTGGGCTATTTGGGTTCTCAGGTGGGCTCTGCAAAGGGCATAACTAGAAATCACAGGGCCCCATACAAAATTTTGCTTTGGGGCCCTGTGATCTCTAGTTACGCCCCTGATTTTCACCACTACGTATCCCCTTTATACTGTTTTTTTTTAAATTAACAGATGCAATAATATAGAGGTTGGATGACCTGTTTAGTGCAGTAAAACACTTTTTCTAGTTACATTTTTTTTTTTTAAAGAGGTTTACATATCAGACCAAAAAGCAGATGGACTGAGGGGAAAAATGGGACAGAAGGAATTAGGTCCAATAGCCGGACAGCCCCTCAAAGTGAGGAACATTTGGGAGCTGTCCCTCATTTCAATGTAGGTGTTCAGGGGTCCTTTAAGACTCTACAAACACCCTGCCCTTTAAGCAATACAAATATAATCATATATACTCCAGATGAGGCCGAACAAGTGATTTGTAAAAAAAAATCTTGCCACTTTACAGATTACTTGTTCGGCCTCATCTGAAGTATGCGGTCCAGTTTTGGTCACCAGTCCACAGAAAAGATATCCTTGAGCTGGAGAGAATCCAGAGAAGGGCAACTAAACTAATTAAAGGAGAACTATGAGGTGAGTGCTTTTCACTCACCTCATAGTTCTAGCCGACCTGCGACAATGAGACTGTCACGCTCAGTAGATCGGGAGGTGAGCGAACACATACCGGCGTTCGCTCATCTCTCGATCCTGTCACGGCTCTCTGCCGTGACAGGGGAGGGGCTGGATTCCCCCCTCCCCGCTCCGATCCGCCAGCGCTGACTGGCGGAACGGACGGGGGAGGGGGTGGGTACAGCTGGCTCTGCCTCTAGATAGGCAGAGCCAGCTGTCAGTCACGCAGCTGGGCGGATCCAGACATAATCCAGAGCCAGCTGGGCTGGCTCTGGCTCTAGATAGGCAGAGCCAGCTGTCAGTCACCTCACCTCATAGTTCACTCACCTCAGAGCCAGCTGGGCTGGCTCTGCCTCTAGATAGGCAGAGCCAGCTGTCAGTCACGCAGCTGGGCGGATCCAGACATAATTGTTAACAGCTCGCGGTATACTGAACCTAGGGTGACGGGAGGACGCTAGTTTGTGTCCTCCTGTTACCCTAAGGAGAACTATGGGGAAAAGCCTTAAGGTCTAGAGGACCTAAGCTATGAGACGAGGTTACTAAACTTAAACTTGTTCACGCTGGAAGTGAAGAGATTAAGAGGGGGACATGATTTCGATGTACAAAAAGTTTAGGGGTGATGGCAACATCAGCAATAAACCTTTTACAGTAAACTCTGCAAGAAAGACTAGAGGCCACCACCTAAAACTGGTGGAGAAAAGATTTAACCACAAGGGGCGTAGGGGTTAATTTAAGTGAGATCGGTTAAAGTCTGGAACTCGCTGCCACAAGAAGTGGTATCAGCTGAGAGTATTGAATCATTCAAGCAGCATTTAGACACCTTCCTCAGAGACCGCAACATACAGGGGTACAGGTACTCTTAAAAACAAGGACAGAAAAGGGACTCGTGTACACATATACACACACATGCACAATCACATACATACACACAAAGGTTGGACTTGATGGACCTGCCCAGATAGCAAGGATAACTTGCCACAAACTTGCGGCAGGGTTAAATTGTAATTCTTGTTAACTTGCTGCACACATTCCTGGCAAGTTGTAGACTTGCAGCAC
The DNA here is from genome assembly GCF_000935625.1 of Nanorana parkeri. NCBI lineage: Eukaryota > Metazoa > Chordata > Amphibia > Anura > Dicroglossidae > Nanorana > Nanorana parkeri. The sequence continues at coordinate 1,064,304 of NW_017306363.1, forward strand.
AAGTTCTAGTTGACACTTTTTGAATTTGTAGCAAATTTGCTTGGCAAGTCTACAGCAAGAGTCCTGCAGGTCTTAGCAAGAGCTCTGCAAGCTCGCTGGTCTGGAGACTTGCAATGCAGACTTGCTGTAATTGTGCAACAAAATTGTGAAGCTTGGCAAGTCTGCAATAGTTTAGCAAGTCATTTTCAAACTTGCAGCTCAATTGCTTGCTATCTGGGTGTGTCTTTATTCAACCTCAAATACTATGTAACTACTAAGTACTCGTGTTACTGTAATTTATTTATTTATTTATTTTCAAAAAGATCATTCAGCTTTCGATCACGCTCCTCAGCCTTCCATTTCATGTTTATATCTAGCGTCAGAAAACAGAAGATATTTTATAATGGTAGTTGTTTCCCAGACGAGAGTGACTGAGGTTCTTCGGTCTGTCTCTCCTTCCATCTCTGCTCAGATTAATTCATCCTGAAAATACAAAGTGAGCAAAGATCGATTCGGCCTTTACTCCGCTAATCGATCGTGACTGGGGACAGAATGTGAAAATCTTTGGATTAGAATTTTGCACTCGCTCTAGGAAAAGGCCTGCAGTAAGTGCTCCATTAGTTCAGGAATAGTAAAATGCTTTGTTGTGTTTTAAGCTCTATTAAATGTAATTAATAATGCATGCTGTAAAAGATCCTAATTAAACCCAGAAGCCTTGGAGTGCCTGTCTGTATGTACCCGCAGACATCAAAGGCTTTGAGTCATGTCAACAATTAGCTACATGCAGTCTTAGGTTTCATTGCCTTGAGGGAGAAATGGTTGCAGCTACGCACAGTTAAAAGGGATATCCCTTAGTGTTTCCAATGTGTTTCACTTTTGATATATTTGACAATTTTATGAAAGCGTTATTCACTTGTGAAATGAATTCTTAGAAATTCAAGAACCTTACTCTAAAAGGTAATACAAGTGCTCATAAAGAACGTAAATCATAGTAAAACGTAAAGTGCACGTTGGGGCAAAATAAAAAGTAAAATATTCAGTACATCTTTGCAATTCAGGCACGTTTACCCACGTTCTATTTCTCTAAAAATGTTGCAAGTACAGAGAAATAACTACAGAACCCACTCATGTTACAGAGGTGAAGAGAGGGAGATGCAGGGCCGGCCTTAGGGGTGTGCAAGCTGTGCGGCCGCACAGGGCGCCATGGCAACAAGGGCGCCCTGCGGCCGACACAGCTCGTCCTGGGGGCGGCTTCTCTCCCCCTCACCGCTGGCCATCTGATATGACAGCGCTCCCTCGTCCGCCCCCCCCACTTCAGGGGGGCGCAGGAGGGAGCACTGCCTGCTGTCAGGATGGCCGAGCGGTGAGTAGGAGAGAAGCCGCGCCCGCAGCTGTCAGGATGGCCGAGCGGG
>NW_017306363.1:1065882-1087144 GCF_000935625.1 Nanorana parkeri
CCTGTCAGGATGGCGGAGCGGTGAGGGGAGAGAAGCCGCGCCCGCAGCTGTCAGGATGGCCGAGCGGGGAGGAGATCGAAGCCGCTGTCATCCTGTCAGTTTCAAGATGACAGCGGCTCTGTGCGTGGCAGAGCGGGGGATCGGTAAATATCATTGATGTTTACCGATCCTCCGTGTGAGGATCGGTAAATATTTGAATGCATCAAGCTATCCGTAAAATAACCATTTTTATTTCGACCTGTGCACAAACCCTATTTTGCAGTTTTCTAGAGTGGTCATGTGACCGCAGCAGCCCCTTTGCATCTCTACAAAGAAGAACAGGGGGTATGGTCCTATCTGCAGCATCAAGACAGTCTCAGTGATATATTTGTCCTCTCAACCCATGCTGTAGGGAGCTGCTGTTATTAACTCTGGCAGGGCGGGGCAGGGGGCAAGTCAGTCCTATCATCTCCTGCTATTGGAAGCCTCCCAGCAGTTCTGGGCAGGGGGTGTTTCAGCCCTATCATCCCTTACTAGTATTACTGTGAGCTGCTGTCAACCACTCTTGGCAGGGGTGGGCAGGGGGCACGTCAGCCCTATCATCCTAACAGGGGGTGTTTAAGCCCCATCATCCCCTACTACTGTGATCTACTGTCAATCACTCTTAGCAAGGCTGGGCAGGGGCCATATCAGTCCTATCATTTTCTGCTGTTGAGAACCCCTGTCAATCACTCCCGGTAGTGTTGTGCATGGGGTGTATCAGCCCAATCACTCCTGCCAGTTTTGGGCAGGGGCGTGCCACCCTGTGAAGGCACAGACTGATTTTGCAACCACAAGCTGCCGTTCCTGTTACTTGACCCACTGTTTATGTCTGTCAATACTACTGTAGGTCACTCTGAACCTGTGCTTTGCATTTGACAGAATAGAACAGGGAAGGGGACACAATACACAAGGCTGGCAGAATCCCCGGGTTTTTATACATACCATACAGCACGAGGAGTAGAAAAACACACATTTAGTGGCTAAACGTGCATTTAAGAATTATTTGGAGAAAACATACTTTAAAGGTTTACATACGCTTTAACTTTTGTCCAAAAATGTATGATTATTGAGCAATGAGCATGGGATTGTACACCCCATTGACACCCATCATACCATAACAATAAACTTAAATAATAAAGTAAAACACAACAACGATTGTGGAATAACTAGGCCGTGGCACCTTTATTGGGTTTTAATTAATTTAACCAATAAATAGACTTTAACCTTTATTACCAAACAGAACCACTGTTAACCATTAACAGACCACCATGCTTAGTCATCAAGACTCAAGCAGCAATAACTTACACCAACCAAATTACTGTTTACCAACCACTGTCCACCCACAAAGTGGGCGACGTTACCCCATAAAGATTGACCGCGACAAGGGAAAGTGCAGTAAAGGGGAGGGTGGGCGGGAAGCAGGTGAAAAGATCCAAAATTAATTGTGAAGATAATCCAGAGGTGAGTCCAGCTGGCAGTTCTGAGGTAAAATGCTGACACTGTCCAGTGACAGAAGTGACTATAAAGGGGGAAAGGTTACACTCATTGGTCAGCTGTTTTCCCGCCAAAAGTCTGTCACCAATCCTGTGCTCAGCTGACTGAAGGTCTGTCCAGCAACTGAGGTAAATCTTCCTAGCAACAGCAGGGAGCTTGTAACCTGAAAGACAAAGCAGAAAGAACCAGCAAAGCAGTCCCAGAGAGGCATGTACATGACAGTCACTCCACACCTCTATTCAAATATAATTAGTTTAAAAAACAAAACAAAAACATATGGGTGATAGGGGCGACAATCCCATGGGGCCACTTCTCCTATTTTGCTTCCGTGGCCCTAACATTCAACAAAATTTGTAGTTTTATTTTGTTCTTCTTTATATTTGAAAGCAAAAAAAAAAGTATCATTTCAGCCCAAACCTTTTTTTTAGGTTGGGATAAAGTAAGGAAAGGTTTAGAACCGCTGCCAGGTTTTAACTGCTGTTTGTATTCCCACTGGGGGATTCTCTCTCTTATTGTCCTGCTGACCGTTGTCATCAAGTCTATTGCTTAACACAGCCCCCTTCCTTCCATGCACATCATAGCTCTCTCCTCTTCTGGGGGTGTCTAATTACTTACTGTGCTGGCACAGCTCCTTCGCCCCTCGCCTCCCTACATAATATTTGATTTAGCTGTCAGGGGAGGAGTGAAGGGGAATACTGTAGTGTCATTTGTTAACATCACATTGTCATTTGTTAACATCACATCCAAGATGCCCGAACAAAGCAACAGTCTCAGGGCTTTTAAATGTCTATACAAGGAAGGCTTTTACAAGTAAATAGCAGACATAAGATACATTAAATGCACCTACAATCTTATGGGATGAGTGTTGAAATGAATGGTCTGGCAACAGGGTCTCTTTAAAACTGAGGGCAGGGTATCGCAACATGAACTGTAGCCAGGCCTTTGTGACTCTCTTCCGAAGGCAGAAATGTGTCAGTAGGCCTATTACCACATAATGAGAGCTTACATAGTGTATATTGTTCAACACCGGTTAGGATGTGTCAGCAAAATTCAGAAGTACTGAACTTAAAGCAACTTAAAACAAGCTGAGGAGAGTAAATGGGCATGATGCGTGACCCATATATTTGATTGCAAAAACAATTATTCAGCTAAGTAGTACTCTTATACTCACACTAAAGTTTTTATGACTCCATGATTATTCATAACATGATTTTTTATAAGTATTCAATGGAAAATGTAATCATGTTGATTATTGTATGATAATTCATACTCCTGTGCAAACAGAAGTTCTGTACATTTTCAAATGCATATTGTGACCATTAAAAAAGTCTGTCTGAAAAGGAATGTATTGTCTTACTGTTGCTGGTAGGGTTAGTGTTAGGATTACAGGTTGACTTAATGTTGGGGTTATGTGGAGGGATACTGTTTAGGTTACAGGTAGGTTTAGTGCGATGGTTACAGGGAGGGTTAGTGTTATATAGAGAGTTAGTATTGGGGTTACAGAGAGGGTTAGTATTGGGATTACAGGGATGGTTAGTGTTAGGGTTACAGGTTGGGTTAGTGTTGGGATTACAGGGAGGGATAGTGTTAGGGTTACAGGTTGGGTTTGTGTTGGGTTACAGGGAGGGGTAATGTTAGGGTACAGGTTGGGTTAGTGTTGGGGTTACAGGGCGGGGTAAAGTTAGAGTTAAAGGTTGGGTTAGTGTTGAGGTCACAGTGAGGGTTAGTGTTAGAGTTAGGGAGGGATAGTGTTAGGGTTACAGGTTGGGTTTGTGTTGGGTTACAGGGAGGGGTAATGTTAGGGTACAGGTTGGGTTAGTGTTGGGGTTACAGGGCGGGGTAAAGTTAGAGTTAAAGGTTGGGTTAGTGTTGAGGTCACAGTGAGGGTTAGTGTTAGAGTTAGGGAGGGATAGTGTTAGGGTTACAGGTTGGGTTTGTGTTGGGTTACAGGGAGGGGTAATGTTAGGGTACAGGTTGGGTTAATGTTGGGGTTACAGGGAGGGGTAATGTTATGGTTACAGGTTGGGTTTGTGTTGGGGTTACAGGGAGGGGTAATGTTAGGGTACAGGTTGGGTTAATGTTGGGGTTACAGGGAGGGGTAATGTTATGGTTACAGGTTGGGTTTGTGTTGGGGTTACAGGGAGGGGTAATGTTAGGGTACAGGTTGGGTTAATGTTGGGGTTACAGGGAGGGGTAATGTTAGGGTACAGGTTGGGTTAGTGTTGGGGTTACAGGGCGGGGTAAAGTTAGAGTTAAAGGTTGGGTTAGTGTTGGGGTCACAGTGAGGGTTAGTGTTAGAGTTACGGAGGGTAGTGTTAGGGTTACAGGTTGGGTTAGTGTTGAGGTTACAGGGAGGGGTAGTGTTAGGGTTACAGATTGGGTTAGTGTTGGGATTACAGGGAGGGTTAGTGTTAGAGTTACAGGAAGGGATAGTGTTAGAGTTACAGGTTAGGTTTGTGTGGCGGCTACAGCGAGGGATAATGTTAGGGTTACAGGGAGGGTTCGTTTTGGGATTACAGAGAGGGTTACTGTTTGGATACAGGGAAACAATTACAAGAAGGGTTTGTATTAGGGCTACATAAATGTTTATAGCGTGGGCTGATGTTAAGTTTACAGGGAGGGTTAGTATGAGAGGGACCTTAGGATAGGTTGTTGCTCTCTGCCCCAGACGTTCTGCAGCAAAAACTACCCATGTCAATCTCTGAGCACTGAAAACTAACACACCAGCCTCTATTAATAACTTCCCCCCAGTGGGATACAGTGAGTTTGCAGATGCAAGGTAGAGGTGGACTTTTCAAACCAGAAAGAACATCAAAATGTGAAGTTGGTATCACTGGACACCTTTTAGCACATAGTATATAGGCCAAGGACACACCCTTGCCATGCCCCCCTTCCAGTTTAGTTAATTAATTAATAATTAATACCAAGAAATTATTAGCTAAACATAAAGTATTTTTTTTTTTTTTACAATTATCTTTCCTTTATTCTGCTTATTCAAAAAACCATATGCAACAATTTAGAGTAATGAAGGTCTAGCATAGAATGACACTTGTAGTAGTTAAAGAAGAAATATCGCCATCATTTTTAAATCCTTGTGGAATCCCCCAGGGGACCTAGTGCATGGAGGACCCATTACGATCTGTGCCTTGGTTGATGTGCTAGAGTGGTCAACAGTGCGCCCCCCTCCCCTACCACTGTCTGACCACGCTGTTCACAAGTAATGTGGACAAATGAATAATAAGGTCTGACTGACAGACAGGCTGCGTCATAACCCCCCCCCCCCCTCCTTAGTGCACTGTCCATCATCACACCATCACTGACACACAGAGGAGAGGAGGATATCAACATTTGCAGCTTTGCTATCTAATCTACCATCTAATCCTCTGGCCCTGTACGTCTTCTGCTCTACCCCTCTGCCATCTTCCCTGCACAAGGGAGGAAAGACTGGGTCCAGACTCACTCACCGGTAACCAGCTATTATAGGGGGGAGACACCAGTACTAGTGGTGGCTTGTTTTGGCACAGGCACTGCTATAGGTTAAGCCACAACTAGCAGCTATATTATCTGACCACTAGCCCAGTATTGAGCATTACATACATGCACTTGGTGCCCTGAGGGATTCTAAAACTATTTTCAAGTCATATTCTTCATTTTTGATCATTATGTATTATCTTATTCTTATTTTTAATTGTGATATATTGCTTTGGACCAAAAGAAGTAGGGATGCACCGATACCACTTTTTTGGGTCTGAGTACGAGTACCGATACTTTTTTTTTTTTTGACCCACCAATCACGAGTGAGGACAGAGGAATTGAAGGCGGAGTCTGCTTTCGGCCGTTCGCCCGTGGAGAAGGAGATCGCGGCCATCTTGCATGAATGCAGACGCGGTCCTGTGTGCTGTGTGCGGCGGTGGAAGATGGCGGACACAGGTACTCGTTTTAGACAACAGAGCATTTGCACGAGTACGAGTACTCATGCAAATACTCGGTATCGCGGCCGATACCGATGCTTGTATCTGTATAGGTGCATCCCTAAAAAGAAGGATTGAAGAGAGGCAAAGGGATTTGGTTACAAAAGAGGGACAGTCCCTCCAAATGAAGTACAGGTGGGATCATAGTCTTCCATCTTGCCCGTGTCATTCCTTTCCTACATCCCTCTGTTGTGTGTATTTCTTTTATGCATTTGACTCCAGTTACCTAACAGTTCCCAAACTAATAAACCGAAAGCCTATGAAGTCAGCTGAACTCAAAGGGCACTGAGCTCAAGAATGTCACGGCTCCTTTGTGACAGCGAGCAGCATTTGGGAATTTGTAACATTATATTAAAGTTAACTGCCGTGCCAAAGAAACATTCCTTTGTGAAAGTTTAGTAAGTGTTAAAATCCAGGCAACCATAAAACATTTCTTGCCATGATCCGTTGCTGGAAGGGCAGAGGAATGACTAAGGCATAACTGCTTGATGAAAGCCTCCGGCCTGCTTTATAAGTGTGAGGCAGCGCCGCGTTTCGCAATCCGTGTTTTCGTAAAACAAATTGCATTAGTGTGTGAAGAGAGGGAAACATTGTGCTGAAGTGGGAACACAATAACTGAGAATCAGTCAATTGTTTAAACCTCGGGCTAATTACGGGTAAATTGTGAGTTTTCACAGTTTTTGTAAAAATTTTGTTTAACAAAGCAAACGTCCTCATAGGAAACACCTTCATGACCGGGGTGGTTGGTGCAGTAAATCTAGACAGAAAACTGTAGGTGGGTTTTAATACTTTTTTGTTTTTTTTAGAACACATGTTTTGTAGCATCAGACAAAAGTTTTCTTAACTCTTGGCGCTAATGGCTGCCAGCTGAACGATCCACTTGCTGTTGCACACTCAAAGTTTTCAACAGTTTATCACAGTTTTTCACACAGACTTGAGGGGCTGCTCATCAAAGGCTCTGGGGCTTCCACCACGAACATAGAAAACAAAAGGGAACAGAGCGCCGCCTTCGTGTGTAAAATCATTTATTTAGATAAATAAAACAAGGGATAAAAGTACTCACAAGCAGACGTTTTCATCAGGCTTTAACAACAAACAAGAGACCACACTGTCTGTTGACCAAACATGGTATCGCCACAACTATTTGTTTCAAGAGGCACACCAGCAGACACAGCTGCCTGAACATCAACCACCCCCATCAACCAGTGCCTTTTTGCCTAGGCCCACCATTCATGTGACTGCGAGGTACCAGCCATACTAATTTAATTTTCAGCTATCACTGGGTAGCATTACATCCCGGCTTCTAGCAAGCTCACCAGTGATAGCTGAAAATTAAATTAGTATGGCTGGTACCTCGCAGTCACATGAATGGTGGGCCTAGGCAAAAAGGCACTGTAGAATGCTTACCGCCAATGCTATAGCATTCAAAACTGACCTCTCTAATGCTTTTTGAGGGCTGTCTGAGTCTCAGTCTAATAATAAGCCATCCACAACTCTGCCCCCCGCTATATCTCAAACCTTGTCTCAAAGTATCACCCTAACTGCCCCCTCCGCTCTTCCAAAAACCTCCTGCTTTGTAGCTCCCTAGTCAACTCCTCCCATGCTCACCTCCAGGACTTCTCTAGAGTCTCTCCCATCCTCTGGAACACTTTACCCCAACCCGTCCGTCTATCTCCTACTCTGATTGCCTTAGGCAATCCCTAAAGTCTCTTCTCTTCAGGGAAGCCTATCGCACCTCAAACCACTGAACCATCACATTCTCAAACAATTCTTCCCCACACAGCTACCTCCTCATGTATCACTTGCCCCTCTCTTTTAGATTGTAAGCCTTAATGGGCAGGGCCCTCTTCACCATCTTGTCTTGAATTGTATTGTAATGTCTAACTGATATTGTAAAGTGCTTGCAAACTGTTGGCGCTATATAAACCCTGTATAATAATAATAAGAAGAAGCTGTACATAGACACCGGGGGTGGTTGATGTTCAGGCAGCTGTGTCTGCTGGTGTGCCTCTTGAAACAAATGTTTGATTAAAGTGTGTAAAGGAATGTAAAATACCTGGAGCACTGATGAAAGGAACGCTGCACCATGTTACATACGCCGCAGCGAACAATAGTTGTGACCAGATCATGCCTGCCAGTGGAAGTGGCTTAAAAGGAATAGGCTAAATAGAATCTAAGCCTACACTGTACACACATGCCAAAGTCTTTGTACCAACAAAATATGTCTCTGTGCCAGAAGTAAAATGCCTCAAAGACACACATAAACCTTGGCACGAAGGATTCTTTTAAAACAACACTCTTCCATTACTTATGCTTTACTGCACACAGAATATACACAGAGAGTTAACAGTTCGTCTGATCCTATCTTGAAGAAGAACCTTTTTTAGCTAACTGGGAACTGCTTTGCAACCAGTAACTGTTGAGACCAGGGCTGGATTTACCATGAGATAAAGTAGGCACGTTCCTACAGGCGCCCTCCATAGAGGGGTGCTGTGCAGGTTCTTACTCTGCCTAATTCCCAGTGTTGTGTCAAGACACAATAGCATGGAGGGTGCATTCTGCACAAAATGCACCCTCCTACTCCAAGACCAGCAGGAACTGCCGGCTTCAGCAAATGCAGAGGAAGGATCCCGGCCTGCATAAGGCTGCCCTATAAAAAGCCTGTTTGATGCAGGCAGGCATTTAGGGCAGCATTACGCAATGCCAGGGTCCTTCTCTGCATATGTGAAAGCAGGTGGGTTCCGCACCAGGTAAGGGCACTGGCTCAGGCTAAACAGATTTCCATTCGTGCCTATAGGCACCCAAAATGGAAACCCGGCCCTGGTTGAGACAATAAAAGCTAAGAGGTAAGGGGTATGTGATATACAACAAATTGTATACTGTGCAGCAGTCAGGAATATGTACTGTATAAAGTGCAGCAGTCAGGACAATGTAATGTGCAATACAGTGTAAAAAGTGCAACATTGAGGCTTATGCAATGTACAACACAGCTTTTAAAGTGCAGCTTTCAGGACTGCATAACATAACAGAGGGATTAGAATGCAGTGGTCAAGGCCATCTAGCAAGGTCTGTCCAGAGATGTCTTCTTTCATATACTGAATGACCAGGTTTTTCTATCAATGGATTTGTTCTTCCCTGATGGCACATTGGGCATATTCCAAGATGACTATGCCAGGATTCATCGGGCTCAGATTGTGAAAGAGTGGTTCAGGGAACATGATACATTTTCACACATGGATTGGCCACCACAGACCTTAACCCCATTGAGAATCTTTGGATGTGTTGGAGAAGACTTTACGCAGTGGTCCGACTCTCCCATCATCACTACAAGATCTTGGTGACAAATGTATGGAACTCTGGATGGAAATAAATTATGTGACATTGTATAATCTTATCATAATGATGGCACTGCGAATGCATGCTGTAAAGGCGGTCCATTGCATTGTCACGGTATGACAGGAAGTGTGTTACTGATAACGTCACCAGGTGAAAGCCTGAAAACAGGAAAAGGAATGCAGCCACCACATCTAAGAACTGGTAAGCTGCAATATATGACACTTTGGTTCCTGGGCTTAAATACACTTCAAGCTAAGCAGAAGGGAGCACAGACCTTCCCTGCTGGTAGCTTACCAGTGAAAAACAACTGCGATCAGATAATGCTGTGCAGCCTCTCAATATTTCCCTGATAGCAGACAGCCAACTGTGCCTGTGGGAACCTAATAAACATGTATCAGTCAACCAGTCTCATGACTTTTATTGCCATTGTATCTCATTTTATCCCCATATCAAATGAAAAATTGCTCCCTACAGTGCACCATGGGAAAAGAGGCGATTAGATTACCTTAGAACAGCTGTGGTTATTCTATTGTTCCAGTAGACAGTAAACAAGACTCTAAATAGAGACAACACCAATGCGACACCTCACACCTTGATGTCAGAGCACAGTAGTTGGGTTTGGAGCCTTTGAACCGCTCTATCACTCCTGGGCACTGTAAAGTCTTGTGTGGAAAAGTGTTTTTCCACAGCTTATAAAAGGTATTCATGGCTTGCAAATAAACCCATTATTCACCTGTCTGTGTCGGCACCTGGCCACGTCAAGGACTTGTCTAGGCTCAACCAATTCTTAGGAGGCCAATGCTCGTAAATCCCAACTTTTCCTCCTTTGGACTGAGATCTTTCCATCCCACTTTTAGATCTTTTTTGATTCATCCCCCACAGTTCTCACTCCTCTGTGTCTGGTACCCAGATTCTTCATGATATCATCTTGACAATAATTTCTGCAAGGAACGTGAGACTCCCTCATTAATGCTGTGACAAGTGGACTGATCTGGGAATGGAAGTCCAGATACCTCACCATAGACACCCCAAGACTTTAGGGTCTGTTCACAATTGTCCATTTTTCTGCAGTAAAATGCACAAAAATAAGGCTGGACAGAAATGCAAATTGTTTAAGCAGCAAAGACAGTTACAGAGATCAACTGCAATGAAAATATTTTCTTGTATCTGTTACAAAGTTTCTCACACGAGATTGTGGCGGTAGCAGCACTTCCTGTAGCAGGCTGAAAACTCTAAAGTTGGTTATACACGGGTAGATTTTCTCACGAATGTTCATACGAAAAATACCATCTGAACATTCGATAATGCCATCGGAGGCTGGGCAATTGTTTGAAATTTCATTTGATTTTTGTTTTTATTTAACATTTGATTTTGGAAGGAATTAAGTTTCCCGAACGAAAACCACATTCACTGTTAGAATTTCGTCAGATCGTGAAAAATTTCCCCAAATCTTCCAATATCCTCCTTTGAAATTTAGTATCACTGTGGTCGAAATCATCAATTTGACCCCATCAGTGATTAGAAAGTCGAATGAATGATGCGAAATCAAATTCCTATGTTCAAAATTCGAACCGTGTACACCCTACTTAAGCCATCGCCTCTCAATTAGTTGCAGCGTTGTCAGCCTGTCATCTGTACTTCTTTAGTTGGGTTACTTATAAGGTTAACAGTCCGTTCCGTTTTTGAGCTGTATCAAAAACGCATCACAATGCTTTCTCATGCATCGGATCGTGATGGAACCCGCTGGAAAAGCACCTTGTCCCCATGCCGATGAAGAAAAGGGCCTCTTCCGCCACAACCCTGACCCGGTGGTTGTGGGGGTCTGCGGGCAGGGGGGCTTAATTGCATCGGGCACCCACCCAGATGCTGCCCTCCCTTGGTAATTAGTGAGGAGTACTTGTACCCCTACTCATTCACTAAAGGGTTTAAAATGTAAATAAAGAGCCCACAAAAATCCAAGTACCCCTTACTCAATGCAGTACACTAAACAAGGGAAAGGAGAGATGGTTTCTCCTGGTGAGTCCTTTCATCAGCCCCTTCACACCTGCAGTTCTCATGTGAAATTTAGCCACAAATGTCCAGAAGGGGACTGAAGAGGAAAACAAAACAAATAAAACGTCATCACACTTTGTACAGGTTAAGGTTGGGTGCTGTTTCGTCTAACCTGCTGCACTTGGAACTGGGCCTTAAGTGCAATTATAATAAATAAAGGCAAGGAAGGGGGTGTTGTGTTCGGAGCCATAAAGGAGTAGTGGGGGATTGTAGGAAAGATGTATATCACAGGGACGGGGTGGGACCTTTTACTGGCACTATCACTTTGCCCTGTACGGCACACTGACTGTTGATCAGACTTCATATGACCAGACACCTGGGCTTCTGGTCATGTGACCACCAAAAGAGACAGCTTGTCATTATTCATTTCACCTCTAAAAATTCTAAAGCCTTCCCTTGTTTGGTTGACTTACATCCACATCAAATGCATTTCCCAGAAAAGAAATATTTGCTTACAATCTCTTTTGATTAGAGATGTTTTGTGAAATTGATTGTTCCGCATTTTGCACGGCGCATGCTGGCAGCTTTTAATGAGAAAAAAACTGAAAGACTCCATTCTGAATTTGGCTTCCATGAAATGTGGAAAGCTTCAGTTTCACTTTATCACCAAAGACAAAAGTCACATGAACATCACATAACTCGCTTGCATTAGACACAGTTGTGGAATGGTGTGTTGAATCATCAATGTCTAATACTGACAATAATAATGACGCAATGGTATACACAAGTGTGGTTCTGGGTTGGCTAACAAATGGAGCAGCAGACCATTTAGAGATGCTTTGTGAAATTGATTGTTTCACATTTTGCACATCGCATGCCATCCACTTTTAATAGAGAAATTAATAGAGAAATTACTGAAAGACTCCATTCTGAATTTGGCTTCCATGAAATGTGGAAGGCTTCGGTATCACTTTATCACCAAAGACAAAAGTCACATGAACATCACAAAACTCGCTTGTGGTAGACACAAAAAGCGTAATGGTGTGACTTCATTATTTATTCATTATTGATATTTATATTGACAATTTACGCAGCTCTTTACATAGTTGCACATTGTCCTGGCAGGAATACCAGGAACAATGATTAGCAGGAACAGAGATTCATGTGCTTGTCATAAGTAAAGTTTAATCAATACGTATTGGGTAGGATGTCAAGATAACATTCTGCAACGTCACAATAGGTTACATGAGTATTTAAAGCAAAACAACATTAGCATAATCCATGAGACACATCCCAGTGACATCCCACACGGTGTAGGCACGGAAATACAATTTATCCAATAACATTTCATTATTTGTCACAGCAATGAAATAGTTAACTGTCCAAAACTACAAAGTCACTGCCAAATTTGAGGTCATTTAGGGGGTCATTCACTTAGCTGCCGAAGGCAGCCGAGTGAACAACCGAGCCGAAGTAAAGTGAGCCGAACGCTGTTCGGCTATTCACTTCAGCCTTGTACGGCTGATTTCAGCCGTACTTTGGCTAAAATCAGCCATACATCGGCTGCCTTCTGTCAGCCAAACATGCTCTACATGTTCAGCTGAGCCAAAGTGCAGAAGGAGTTCGACTCAGCCGATCCAACATCTGGATCGGCTGAGCCGAAGCTCCGTCAGCTCACTCTCTGCCGTTCGCCCCTATTCTCATAGGGGCCGAGCGGCAGTAAGTGAAAAGCGCCATTCGGCTTGGTTATTCTGCTCGGTACCTCCGAGGTAGCGAGCAGACTAGAAAAAAAGTTAAATGGAAAAAAAAAGTTGAAAAATTATTTTAAAAATGTAAAAAAATAGGAAATATTTTAAAGAAAAAAAAATTAAATAATAAAAAAAAGGGCAAAATAAAAACAATTGGGTGAAGCTAGCGGGGACATCACCGCTAGCTCCACCCAACTGTTTCCTATTGGCCGACACCTGCCAGAATGTTCTAGCAGTTCCCGGCCAATGAATAACTGGGGGTAGACGGCCGTGACGTCATGGCCGCTCCGCCCAGTTGTTATTGTTTAATGACAGGTCACTGTACCCAGGTCATTTGGGGACACTGATCTGTCATTACAACTGGGCAGAGCGAGCCGTGAGATCATGGCTGGCTCCTCCCAGCTGTCATTTATTTCGGCTTTCACTTCGGCTCATTCGAGCTAAAGCATATGCCTTTGGCTGGGCAGAGCCGCTCGGCTGCCATATGGGCTATTGTAAATAGCACGTACAGCAGCCCTTTGGTTCCACTGAACCAAAGGGCTCAGGCGGCCAAAGCGAGCCGCAGGGTCAGCCAAAGCTACGGCTGGATCCTTTGGCTCCATAGTGAATAACCTTTTATTACTCGTTTTAGCAAAAATTTAATTTAGACTGGAATGTTCATTTTAAGGAATTATGTCTGATACAGTGGTCTTTGTTGCAGAACTAAACACGTCTAGTTTCTAAAACTATGCCATTTTAAGATACTACCAATAGGTACAAAGGAAGTCTCAGTTAAACCTGTGCACCAAAAAGAGGAAGTGTTGAAGTTCAAGCTGATTGCCAGAGTTTTTTTTAGAGTGTCACAAGTAGAAATTATTTGCTGGCTTTTATAACAAAATTGAGTTTTTGAACACAAATACAAATGGATTCTAATGAGGACCATCAAAGGCCTAATAATAGCAAGCCGTGCTTGAGAAATGGGTCATTAAAGAGACCCTGTCACTTTGCCCAAAGCTCATTCCTCATTCAATTTATATTCACTTTCCCTCCCACTGCACTGCTTCAACGGAGCCTCCGCCAAATGCCGGTGCGCATGGAGGCGCATGTGACCTCCTCCCATGCAATGCTCCCCATGTGAGGAGGCGGATGAGGCCATCAACCAGTTGCCAAAATATCATATAATCTTAAATTAAATTTAAAGGCTGATTTAAATCTTTTTCAATCTACAGATTACATTAATATGCCATCTGGTGATCCAGAAGGTCCTTGTTCAATCACCTACTGTTATTGGGTGACATTGCCCTGTTGCCGTTACCCAATTATGCTCCTGGACTCAGGGCTGGATTTAATCTGCTGCCCCAATGCCAGGTTCCTCAATGCCCCCCCCCCCTGTATGCAGGCTGCATACAAGTGATCTCGGCGACATCGCCAAGATCACTTGTACAAAACATGCGGCGACTTCCCTGCTGTACATTTAGCTCTGCTTGCCCAAAGCTGGGCCAAATGTAGAAAACAACTACCGTCGGGAGATAGGAATTTCACACCCCTGCTGCCCCAAGGCTAGGCTTCAGTTGGCCTTGTAGGAAATCTGTCCCTGTCTGCACTGTCACACGAAGTCTGCAAGTGGCAGTTTCAAGACACAGGCATGGTCCACTGTTGTCACTATCAGGAAGCTCATCATGAGAAATGCCATTTGATTCACATAACAAGAGCACATAGACAAGAAGTGGCTACAAAGGGGCTTTAGGAAATCAGAAGCACTGAGTGGTAAACAAAGGATACAAAAATGGCAGTTGTTTATGGTACACAGTGCTTTACCAAACTAAAGGTCATTCAGTTAGGTTTTACATCTACTTTAGGTTTTCAATAGAGTATGGAGAGATTAGAAAGTTTTAATTGCTTGGTCCACTGAGGAGGGATTTCCCCTTGTTTGCTGTTATGGTGACACAACATAGTTCTAACCCTTCCCTAGTCTTTAAAAAACAAAGAAGACATTGTTTTGCAAAAAAATATTGTCATTGAATCTTCGATGTATGAGATTAATTCAGTCATTTCTTCAATTCCATTTGACAATGAGAGGCCAGAGGCAGTTTTTACAGCTTACAGATTTAGAAGCAATACTGGAATGGTGACAATATCGTCTTTCTGTTGCAATGGAGCAGTGGATGTTGACAGGACGGGGTGGTGGCACACAGTCATTTGAATTAGAAATAAAGCAGAGGGAAGCCATTTGTCCGCAGCACCTTCAGGTTTCAGGTCTGGACTGACTCATAGATCACGAAAACCGTTCCTGTGATACACGAAGGCCACCATGGCTGGCCTCTCCTGCTTAATCCACTATTTGCCTGTCTGGTATGCGTGGCTTCAATACATTACACACCTGAAATAATCATGGCGGAAATTTAGACTTTTCTGATCTACTTGTTTCAGGTCATTGTCTCAAAAAGTAGAAAAACCAGAGGACCAGCATAATGGCATTTTCTGCAGGAGGTCAACAATGTAAGCTCCATTTTTCTTATGATGAGAGATACATGAGGTACTCTAGCAGAGCTTCTTCTGTTATCTTCATTTCAAATGCAAATTAGCAAACATTCAGCGTTATGTAAAATCCTCTCAAAGAAACCCAGAATTGTATTTAGAAAGCTTCTTGAAATAAAATATATGGAACCTAATAGGATTCTCTCTGTTGCCCCTTTGTGTGCTAGTGTGTGTCTCCACATACACACAGCAAATGTGTATGGATGTCACTAGCACACCCAAATGCTATGCCTGAAGAAGGGACCCTGTGCTGCTCCGAAAGCGCTTGTTTTATGACAAGAATCTTAAATAAATGAACATTTTGTGATCCTGAAAGGATTTTTGTTGTGCTGGTGACATCTATACACCTTTGCTGATATTGGTGGCGCCATCCGCAGTCACTGCTGAGCTCATTCTTAGTGTCCACACCTTATGCTCTGATGAAGAACATGTAAGCAAATGAGAAGGACCAAGTCTGAGGTTGCCAACTCAGTTGGTAGAGGGGGCCTTAATTACGGCCCTTGACATCAATGTACATAATATTCAGTATATGTAATATGTAATGCTACAGAAGGCCTTCAGAGACTGTAAAAATCTTTACAGGAGATGGGCAGAGACTATGGATGTAGTACCAGAGTGGTTGGAGCATGGAAATATCTTATAGGAGACTCAGGACAGATTAGTTGAGACTCTTAGAGAACACGGCCAGTACAGCCCCTGCACAAGGCACTGGTGGTTGTACTGACTGCTGGGGCCTGAGCGTGGCAGGTGTACCAAAGGGCTGCAGGTTGGGCACTAAGGATCTTGATGGAGCCAGTACTTGTGTTCTTTGATATCGACTCTCAGTTTTTCCTTGTCCTTAGAATGTGTTTTTTGTGGGTTTACTGAAACTAACAGGGTTATTCACTAAGTGGTGAAGAGTTTGGAGAAGGCAGGAGAAGTGAACAATCTGGGACAACATGGCTGATTTGGAAAAATTCTCCAATTCAGCTCACTTTCCGGTTCAGCTATGTTGTCCTAGATCAGTGATGGCGAACCTTTTTGAACCCGAGTGCCCAAACTGCGACGCAAAATCAATTTATTTATCTCAAAGTGCCAGCGCTGAAAATAAGTTTGGTATTGCAGTTTGGGCGCTCGGGTTTAAGAAACGTTCAACATCACTGCCTAACGGCCTTGTACGGCTCTCACGGGGGACCTGAACGTCCCGTATCGCCTCTGTAGTCGAGCCGGTAACAATCAGGCAGCGGCGGTGACCTCTAAACAGGCAGATTAGACGACCGCTTGCGGGGGCCTCCCGGGGTCCTAGCGAGGAGGAAGCAGCCATCTAACATACCTGTTTATTGGCTGCCGCTGCCTAATTGTGACTGGCCCGGATCGCATACCAAGGCGATCCGGGTCAGTCGGATCTATTTCAATTGGTGGTCCCTGAACGCAGTGGTGTATTCTGGTTTGGGGCTGCCCTAGGCAAGGCAAAACACGGGCGCCCCCACCCCCACTAAATTTACCCCACCCCTTCCTGTTTAATACTTTTTGCGTGACCTGTCAGTCGCTGGATACAGTGCAAACACTGTATCCAGCTTTTGACATGTTCCGCTATTAGCATAGCAGGAAAGCTGTGGTCTCAGGGGGGCTTAGCAGGATTTGTGGTGAGCTCTGCGGGGTCTATGGTGGGCAGAGCCCACCACACATCCTGCACAGGCCCGAGACCCTGCAAAGCCCCCCACAGATCCTGCACAGCCCCCTGGAGGCCCTGCAGTCTGCAGGGTCTCAGGGGGGCTGTGCAGGATTTGTAATGGGCTCTGCCCACCATGGGGCTGCAGAGCCCACACAGATCCTGCAAAGCCCCCATGAGACCCTGAAGTCTGCCAGATGTCAGAGGGGCTGTGCAGGATCTGTGGTGGGCTTTGCAGGAGGCAGAGCACCCTACGGATCCTGCAAAGCTCCCCACATATCCTGCAGAGACCCCCTGAGACCCTGCAGTCTGCCGGATCTCAGATGCCTCGGCGCCCAATCTTCTCAGCTTCGCCGCTCGACTGGCCCCTTGGTGACGCCTCCTCCATCGCGGTCTTTGCCTTTGCCTCAGTCTTCACAGGCCTCTTCCATCTGTCTCCGCCCCCTGTCTCATGCCGCTCCATCCCCGTCTCCGCCCCCTGTCTCATGCCGCTCCGTCCCCGTCTCCTCACGTCCTCTCATCTCCGCCTCGATCTCACTCTGTTTCTGGCCGTCTCATGGCGCTCAGTACCCCGGCTCCTCCCGTCCTCTCAAACTCTCAAATCTCCGCCCCCATCTCCCTCTGTCTCCACCCCCTGCCGCTCCGTCCCCCTTATTCTGCTTTGGAGGGTTTTTTATTATTCTGTCAGCAGTGTCTAGAGTTTGTAACATGATAACCTGATTCCTGCTGTGATAGGTTCGGTCTGATCCTGACATAACTGCTTCTCAGTCTTATGAACACACTACCAAGTGAAGTGTGAAGGACAAACGAATGTTGGAACTGGATTCTGCATAGTGGATAGATACAGACGGTGCTAACATTGCATCATAATCACATAAAAACACAATTTCTAAATAATATTCAATTTTACATTGAAACTGACTTTACACGTCGGGATGAATATTTAGCCCCCATCACCTTCTGTGAGGTGGCTACTGGAAATGTAGTGATTGTCAGGGCTGTAGACAGTCTGGCTTGATTATAGTGGCATTTATCTGGTTAATTCCAGGTGTCTGACATTGACTGTACCCAGTGGGACAGCCAATAGGGAGGCACTGTGAGTGTATGTACAGTTCGCCAGTCAATCACTGGGTTTCTCCCAACCAGTGTTACATGCTGGGATAGGGTACATATTTGGGGTGCACCGATACCAATACGAGTATCTGTATCGGTGCCGATGCCGAGTATTTGCCCAAATGCTCCGATGCCTGGCCCGATACTTAAGCTTGCGGTATCAGGAAGCCGGGCAGCAAGTCATTACACGCTGTCCGGCTTCCTGATTGGCCGGAAAGCCGACTCCATGCTCCCTCGTGTCATTACAAGCCCCCCGGCTTTCTGATTGGCCAAAAGCCGGCTTCATGCTCCCTCGTCCCCTGGTGAGCTTCTTGACCAATCAGGACGCTGTGCAAAGCGTCATTTCATGGTGCCCGGCTTCCTGATTGGCCGGAAAGCCGGCTCCATGCTTTCTCGTCACCTGGTGACAAGGGAGCATGGAGACGGCTTCCCTGCTAATAGAGAAGCCGGGTGGCAAGTTTTTGCTTCCAGGCCAATCAGGAAGCCAGGTAGCGAGTCATTACACGTTGTCTGGCTTCCTTAACGGGATTCCGGCATCGGTATTCGGTATCTGCGAGTACCGGAAAAAAATATCCATACTCGTACTCGATACCGAAAAAACGGTATCCGTGCATCCCTAGTACATATACTCCAGGGATTTGCCATGTGCTCAATTTGGGACCAGCCATGGATTAGTCCATATTGGGGTGCTGTCCAGCCTGCCCCCAGGCTAGGCCTGAGGCCTGGGGGTGGGGATGCTGGAGTGCTGGAAGTGTTTTGTTAGGCCTCAAGTATTGGAGAAGGCCTGTGCTGTTGTCAGAGGAGGAGAACCAGGGAAGATGATGGCTACTGGAGGTGCCCGGAACATAGAGGACCTCAGGAGCAAGTCTAGTGTCTCTCCTGTTTAGGATCTGCACTCATTCCCCGCTCATCTGCTACTTAAATTCTTATTCAATGAGCTACAGATGGATCTACACTGAGATGCTAAAAAAGGTCTGGTGAGTCTGGAGTATATGTCTGTTACACCCTGGATGTCTAGGATCCCTAGACCCTCTCTCCCCAGTGTCAAGATGTTTAATAAAAGTTCTTATACTTTTGGCTTGGATGTCAGTTCTGTGGGCACTAGAAGAGGGCGGTTAATGCTAATTGGGCATCTGAAGATCAAAACCCCTTGATAGCCTGGTGATGACCCGGGTTATTCTGGCGGCTCTTTTGGGGGTGAGCGCTACAAATACAATCCTGATGTGTCACAATGAACAGCAGGAGTATCATAAAAAAAAAAAAAGCCTGACTACCCACATATTGTAACAAATGTCCATTTGTTGTCAAAGGATTGCAACAATTGTTCATTTGTTGCCCATTTATTATCATAATTGTCCTTTTCTTGTCCAGGTATAGTCACAATTGCTTGTTTGTTGCCCACGTATTGGCAAGATTGCACATTTGTTGACCATGTATTATCATGATTACCTGTTTTTTGCCAACATATAGTCATGACTGCCTGTTTGTGGCTTGCATATTGTCAAGATTGCCCCATTTGTTGCACATGTATAATCTTGATTGCCTGTTTCTTGTCCACATATAGTCACAATTACTTGTTTGTTGCCCACGTATTGTCAAGATTGCCCATTTGTTGCCAACGTTTTATCATGACTTGTCTGTTTCTTGCCCACATATAGTCACAATTGCTTGTTTGTCGCCCAGGTAGTGTCAAGATTGCCCATTTGTTTCCCATGTATTATCATGACTGTCAGTTTCTTGCCCACATATAGTCAGAGTTGCTTGTTTTTTGCCCATGTTGTGTCAAGATTGCCCATGTATTATCATGACTTGTCTGTTTCTTGCCCACATATAGTCACGATTGCTTGTTTGTTGCCCAGGTATTGTCAAGATTGCCCATTTGTTTCCCATGTATTATCATGACTTGTCTGTTTCTTGCCCACATTTAGTCACGATTGCTTGTTTGTCGCCCAGGTAGTGTCAAGATTGCCCATTTGTTTCCCATGTATTATCATGACTTGTCTGTTTCTTGCCCACATATAGTCACGATTGCTTGTTTGTTGCCCAGGTATTGTCAAGATTGCCCATTTGTTTCCCATGTATTATCATGACTTGTCTGTTTCTTGCCCACATATAGTCACGATTGCTTGTTTGTTGCCCAGGTAGTGTCACAATTTCCCATTTTTTCCCCATGTATTATCATGACTTGCTGTTTCTTGCCCATATTGCTTGTTTGTTGCCCATGTATTGTCAAGATTGCCCATTTGTGGTCCATGCATTACCATTTTTCCCTATGCATTGTCAAGTTAGCATTGTATGTTTAGAGGACCATATTAGGCCATTCACTAATTGGTGGATGAGGGTGGCCTAGGGGTGTCACGGGTGTAGCAAAGCATCATGGGAAGGATTTTTTTAAAGGAAATTTCACCCAAGCAGCACCGCATGGCACAATTAGAGGCTAACTTCTACTAATTTTAAGCAATCAGTAAATTCACAACTAAGTGTTGCCAAATTCATATCACTCATCCCTAGTTGAGACTTTGTACATTAGAGACCACCCCTTCCTATGCCAAACAATACCAGCATGGGGACCATTAATCAACCACCTTCAGGTTATCTAATGGGGTTAGATAGTCTAACAGGGGTTGGGCATCAAATATGGATCCCCGTCCCGTACAGGCTGTTCATTACTTTCTCTTTGTCATCAAAGCTCCCGCTTGTGATGATCTTGTGTGAATCATTAGGAGTGCTACCTTGCTGTGAACTGATAAGAGGAATGTGAGTAACTCTTTGTTCACAACACATTTCCAATAACACAATGTTTACTCTGTGTGTGTGTATATTCTTCGAGACATGAAAAATGTTTATCCGGAGGGAACACAGAATAAAAGGTGATCAAGTCTAGGACAAAGAAGGTGAGGTGTATGAATCACAAGGATGTACTCATTTACCTCGAAAAGCTGATGCCAGCCATGGAATGTTCCGTGTTTAGCCAGTAATTCCTCTAGGAAATTATATCTAAAACAAAATATAATATATTGCAGCTTACCAGGGCCTAGTGGTGGCTGCATTAGTTTTTAGTTTTCTTTTTCTGGATTTTTTCCCTTTATTTTTACCTGGTGATCCTGCCATTAACACACTTCCTGTCCCTTCATGTCTACTCTCACTTCTCTACTGTATCCATGGAGGGAGCCATGGTTGTCACATAAGGTGGACTTCAGACATATCCACCAGGTTCATCTCCATTACCTGGTGGGTGGATGGTTTACATATTAGATAAGGCTTGTACTTTATTGCAGAAGATACATGCTATGTCTCCTCTGCAATAAAACAAACTTATCTAAAATCTTCTTCAGAATTTAAACTGAACTCCACATGGGTAACTCAGTGTTCATTGTGCCAGGAGGAATGCACCCCCCCCCCCCCCCCCCGCAACGACA
>NW_017306363.1:1088056-1116039 GCF_000935625.1 Nanorana parkeri
CCCCCCCCCCCCCCCCCCTGGCCAATCAAGATGC
The DNA here is from genome assembly GCF_000935625.1 of Nanorana parkeri. Taxonomy (NCBI): domain Eukaryota; kingdom Metazoa; phylum Chordata; class Amphibia; order Anura; family Dicroglossidae; genus Nanorana; species Nanorana parkeri. Next base: position 1,088,091 of record NW_017306363.1, read on the forward strand.
ATTCTATACACTGTGTAAAGGACAAGAGGACCCCAAAGGACATGCCACATCGCTGCAGTGTAGGAGACAGTTGGGAGCGCTGTGACAGACATCCAGTCCTGATGGGTATATACGTTTTTTTTAACCTAGACAAAAACAAGCATTTAACGGGGGTAGCTTTAAAGTTGGTCCTGGGCTAAAAAAGAAGATTTGTTATGTTATAGGGAACATTTAGAAAAGTTAATTGCTCCTAGGTAACAATGAAACCTGTTGCTCCAGACAAGCAGCCATTTTAGGCTCAGGGACCTGTTCACACCCTGAACCCTTCCAGGCAGCTGGTGGTGATGCACATGGTCAGCGCTGGGGGAGGTGGGCAGAGGAGACATCATGTATAGATGTCACCAGCACACCAAATTCCTTTAGAATCACAAAGTGTTCATTTATTGAAGATTGTGCAATTGTGACAACATGAGAGCAGCAAAGGGGCGATCGTGACAATATAAGAGATAAAACGTATCTCTTATATCTTAAAAGATACAAGCAGGCAATTGTGACATGACAAGGGCATTGTATATGGCTCCTATTGGTCAAAAAAACCCCAACAACTAAAATTCGATAATAACTCTATTAATGAATGGCACGACACTGGTCTTGGATTTTTAGTGGCCACAGCAGCCATTTAATTATTTAGTAGCGAAGCCAAATTAACAACTGTAACAAATTAACTGACCGAGGGAGTTAAGGTCCTTGAGGTGATATCCATCACCAAAAATACCCAGTATCTGCCCACACGGCCCCCAGCCGCACAACACCACCTCGGGGACTTGTAATCTAACATCAGATACTAAGTAACTAATGATGGACCCGTTAAGACAGGGATACCATACCAAAGACGGTTCCCCACTGCCACTTAAACCTCAAGCAAATATGTTGCACCTGAAGGACCCTGATACCCTGCCCGGCTGCAGTGACAAGACAACATGAAATAACAGATAGAAAAAGGACAAGGTAGACAAGAAGGTAGAAAATGAGCACAAAGGCAACAAAACAAATATGCCAAACAGGGCGGGAGGCTGTTTCCTCGCTGCTGACCCCACTGAGACTGGACTTTGCTTCCCAGGGAGCCACCTATCCTCCTCCTCTCAGCACCTTGACCAATCAGGTAAGCGACACCACACAAAACCCCCTTGAGATAATAATGTAACCCTCTCTAAACCCTGTTAGCCTCTCCAAGACTCTGTCATGTTGGCCCTACACAGACGCCTCCGTCTGGTGTTCCAGGCTTGTTGACGCTGTAATACGCCCAGGTGGGAACCATGCCCATAGGAAATAATGGGATTTCAGTGTTTGAGCGTTTTACAGAGCATAGGAACACGCTGTAAAACACTCAGGTGTGAGCCAGGCCTGACTGTATAAGAGCAACAAAGGGGCAGTCATTACAATATAAGAGCAACAAACAAGCATTCATGAGTATATGAGAGCAACAAATGGGTAATTGTGACAATATGAGAGCAACAAAGGGACGATCGTGACAATAAAAGAGATAAAACTTATATCTTATATCTTAAAAGATACAAACAGGCAATTGCAAAGCAACAAACAAGAATTCATGAGAATATGAGAGCAACAAATGGGCAATTGTGACAATATGAGAGCAACACAAGTGACAATATAAGAGATAAAAGTTATCTCTTATATCTTAAAAACATATACAAACAGGCAATCATGACGGTATGAGAGCAACAAATGGGCAATTGTGACAATATAAGAAATAAAACGTATCTCTTTTATCTTCTATCTTAAAAGAGATCAGGAAATCATGACAGTATGAGGGTAACAAATGGGGAATTGTGACAGTATCAGCAGCCAACGTTTATTTGGGAGCCAACTCTCACATCTTGATTACTCAGCCGGCCTCCCATATCCAAGATGGCAGTCCACCGTCCTGCGCATACACAGTGGCACTTCAGCCTCAGTGGCGCCTTCCTGATCACTCAAAGCCAAAGCCAGCTTTGATTTTGGAGCCGGCTCTCACTGCCTGATTATTCAGCTGCCTCCCAAATCCAAGATGGTGGGACAGGAGACGAAAATCCTTTCGGGTTGTAGGAAAACAGCGCTGGACTCCATTGGCTGGTAAGTGCATGTACAATACTTGTAGCCGTTGACTTTTAGTGCTCTCAGTGCCGAGTAAAGTTCCTCTTCGGATTTTTCATCAAGAAAACAAAAAACAAATTGGCATCATAAAATAAAAAAAATCATAGGTTATCGCTGTGTAAGCAATGATGTTAAAAGAAACGCGTAGGTCACATAACACAGCAGCTGCGCCTGGAGGCCTTTAAATATTTTCATGTGTTTGAACAGGACTTGGACTGACTTGATGTTTACTGGAAAAAACGACTTGAAGCCGGTAACTCATGTGTAAGCCGATTTCACAGGAAAATAAAACGCAGGGAAGGTGCAGCAAGACTGAGTCAGATTGCGAAATGTACAGAGACGACTTATTTGTATTGTGTTCCCATTTCACTTTATTTAGGAAAACATTAGCCTGTGTGCTTCCCAATAAGGGCAAAACATATACAAATCATGTTTTCATGAAACCATCTTTAAAGCCCAATTGAAATTGGAATTTATATCAGCCAAATACATTCCAGGTGCATGAAAACAAAAGCTCCACACTCTGAGTAGAAAGGCCTGTCCTCTGTCAGTAGGCAGGGAAGGGCCGTTGCTCTTGGTGTAGAAGCAATGCTCTCTCTGTAGAGCCCTGACAGATCCCTTGCAAAGTCTGAACTAGAACTCTCCAATCAATAGGGAGCATGAGCTTTATTGATTGCAGAACTAAAACTCTGTCTCAGCTGGGGGAGAGTCAGACCTCTGCAGAGAAGCCATTGCTCCCGCACAGAATGAGTGTCCCTCTCTGCATGCTCATGAAGGCAGGGTCAGGCTTTTCTACTCAGGCTGTGGTCGTTTTCTAAAAAAGACAAACTGTGAGATTTTGCATCCCTGATTGACACTGAAAGTTCAATTCAATCTTAAAAATGTTTTCATAAAATATATTGTGTAACAAATAAAAAACAGTAATATTGTCTATTGTCTAGAATGGAACAAACGTTGGCTATAAATGTGCAAATTCTCTGCTTAACGCTCGACTAAGTACGAATAAGTATAACTTATTCATACTTACATTGGTCCAGCTTGGCCCGGTGTATGAATGCTTATGTAATACCTGATCTGCCACTGAGGATCCTGTAAGGCTCTCTAGTAGTAGGTAGAGAATACAGTGCTGGCCGCGATCTTCCGGGTGTTATATAACGGCTGAGTGGCTTCCCCTCTGCTCTGAAAACATAGAGGGTCGTCTGCTCAGCACAGCAGCCATTCAGGAACTCTTTGTATTTTTCTCAATGGATGCATGGTGTCCTCTGATTGCATGAGGGGCAGATCTTGGCATCACAACCCCTCATCCAATCAGAAAATGCCTAGTATTTGCTGATAAGAATACCCGGTGTTTGCTGAATGGCCGCTGTGCCAAGCGAGTGACCCCCTGTGCTTTCAGAAAGGGGGGAAGGTGCTCGGCACAGCACCATTAGAGGACTCCATCTGCTACAGGAGACTGGGTTTATTCAGGGTTTATATAGTGCCAACAGTTTGTGCAGCACTTTACAATAAAAGGAAGACATTACAGTTATAATACAGGTCAAGACAAGATGGTAAGGAGGGTCCCGCCCCTGAAAGCTACCAACTAAGAGGGATAGATAGATAGATAGATAGATAGATAGATAGATAGATAGATAGATAGATAGATAGATAGATAGATAGATAGATAGATAGAGAGATAGATAGATAATGGACAGATGATATATAGTAGATAAATGAATATATAGATATTATTATTATTATTATACAGAATTTATATAGTGCTAATAGATAGATAGATAGATAGATAGATAGATAGATAGATAGATAGATAGATAGATAGATAGATAGATAGATAGATAGATAGATAGATAGATAGATCGACAGACACATCAATCCCGTGGATGGTATTCTGGAAAACAAACTATCTTTCAGGTCAGATGTTTGCGGTCTTTACTACCAGTAATATTCCTGGGATTTGTCACTGTAACATTCGAAGGTCCCTGCGACCCCTGCGATGATTCAAATGTACTAATGTAAAAGGCGAAGCGCTCTTACACAATGTGCGCGTTGCTGGTCATGACTAAACAATACGTAAAATTGATTCTTTCCTCATCAGAGAGAAGAGAACAGGAACTGTGAATGGTGAGAGGACATGCATCCATTGTATGGAGAGGAAACCACTCACAGCAGCGCACAGCCAGGGGAATTGTCCTGTCAATATCTGCTGGCGGAATGGGATCAGAATTTAGGATATTCATGGTCTGTATTATTATAGTGTAGACATATTGCACAGCACTTTATAGAACACATGGGGTCATGCACCTTGGTCCTTGTCCTGGATGGGGCACACAATGTGCTTACTGCAGTCATAAAGGCAAATATAAGCCAACTTAGTCAGCAATCTGATGAAGGGTATGTTAATTCCAGCAATGTTCTTCCCTTATTTGTTCCCGTTTGGTCTGTTAAATATACCATCAGAAGCGCTTTGCATATCTCTTCAATAGGTGCCAAAAATACGTGTTGATCCTGCAATACATCTAGTGCTGTCCAGTGTCCTGTGCATTCTACATTAGGGTTACCAGATTTTTTCAAATTAGATCCACGCCCACTTGTAACCACACCTATAAAACCACACACCCCATTTGTAGCCACACCCTCAAAATCACACCCCAATTTTTAGCATGCCCTGAAACAATTGGTCACAGACTTCTAGAAGAGGAAGCAGACATTGGAGATGTAAAGACAAAGTTCCCTGGGCACTATAAGAAGTGAAATCATGTGTGTGATCAAAGTGGGAGCAGCTGTAGATACACGGTTAAGTAAACCCTGAGCCTACTCTACTATGGGTCAAGAATGTGTAACGCATAGAGTGCATCGATCAAAAGTGTGTAACGCACGAACTTCAGGGGTCAACAGTGTGTAACAGGAGAACAGGAATCCGGAGTATGTAACATACAGAGTGCAGGGGTCAGGAGTAGGTAACACATGGAATAAAGAGGTCAGGTGTAAGAAACACATGAAGTACAGTGGTCATGAGTAGGTAACGCATGGAGTACAGAGGACATCAGTAGGTAATGCATGGAATACAGGTGTCATCAGTAGGTAATGCATGGAATACAGGGGTGATGAGTACGTAATGCATGGAGCACAGACATCATCAGTAGGTAGCGCATGGAGCACAGGAGACATCAGTAGGTAACGCATGGAGTTCAGGAGTAATTAATAGGTAATGCTTGGAGTACAGGGGTCATCAGTAAGTAATGCATGGAGTACAGGGGTCATCAGTAAGTAATGCATGGAGTACAGGGGTCATCAGTAAGTAATGCATGGCATACAGGAGTAATCAATAGGTAACACATAGAGTACAGGAGTAATCAGTAGGTAACGCATGGAGCTCAGGGGTCATCAATAGGTAAGACATGGAATACATGAGTCATGAGTGGGGGACAGTAGCAAGTAATGCAGAGTTCAGAGCTCAGTATTAAGTAATGCAAGGTTCAGTAGTAATGCAGGGTTCAGGGGTCAGTAGTAAGTGATGCAGAGTTCAGGGGTCAGTTATAAATGACACAGAGTCCTACAGGCAGCCTTCACAGCATGTACAAAACTGGCTGCACATGACTACAAGCTTGCATTGCAGTGTGTTACCATGCAGGTGTATGTTATGCTATTAGTAAGGCATGTTGTATATGTTACCGCGTACAGCAGTAGCGCCCATGTCACCCCAACGCAGGAGTGTAAATGAGCCCTTAAGCAATTGGTTTATCAGACGATCGGATGGTTACTTATCCGGCCACCATTTGATATAAAGTGCGTGGGAAAACAAGGTGGATTGACTGTCACTCTGCAGCACAGACGGGCCCGGAGACCCCCCTGGGGAGGAATTCCGCTTGTACTTTGATCAGGCTGAGATGCACATTGGAGATATCTTAGGTCAGATCACACCAGCCACACACAGAGATTAATAATCTGTGATAATACATGAAAACGGCAGAGCTAGGACAAGATACTGTGCGTCCCCTCCACCTGACAGCTGCTCCACCCGCTGTACCCGCTGCAGTATAGAACGGCTGCATTGGCGTCATTGGTGTCATTTCAGGTAATATCCTGGTGACTGCTGCATGAATGAAGTAACAGATGTCACTGTTAGATAGGATTACCAGGGCGGCCAACATACTAAATCACTGAATCCGTCCATGCATGGCAGCACAGAACTGATTAAGGGCCCGTTCACACTATAAACGCACGTTATTGTGTGTTTAGCGCACTATATCGCCCAACACATCTTAAGTGCGCTACCATGTTTTATGTGCATTGAGTTGCCATTGATTTAAATGGCACCCTAATGCGCCCTTGGCGGACGTGTGTTGCAGTGCAATGCAAAGTGCAGTACCGCAATAATGTGCGTTGTGGTGAAAACAGAAGTGCATGAGCGGTATTTTGTAAAGCGTAAACTGTTGGTGCTATATAAAGCCTGTATAATAATAATAATAATAATAATAATATAGTGTGCATCCACGGGGAGGTGAGTCAGGGGGCCATTCAAATGAATGGCAACATAACACACCTAGCGCACGGCACCGCTGTGCGTTAGCATGCAATACAGGCACGGTATCATGCTTTTAGTGCAATGCTGTCATTTGCAGAGTCCATTTACTCTGTTGCGTTTTAACACAGGTGTTGCAACATGCTAAAACATATATGTGTCCAACTCCCCCATAATACAGTGGTGGGCAAACTCCGGCCTTCCAGCTGTTGTGGAACTACAAGTCCCATGAGGCATTGCAAGATTCTCACAGCCACAGGCATGACTCCCAGGCACAGATGCATGATGGGATTTGCATAATAGTGCCTGTTCCCATCCATGAGCTGCAGAGGAGCTTGTGTTGAAAATGTGACATGTCTGTTTTTTTTGCGTTGAGAGGTTAACGGCAACACATCAAAATTAGTCTAACATGCGTTTTGATGTGTTTTAACACAGGTATTAACAAGGGAAAGGCCAGATCCCTTGTTAGATTTTTATTTCTGCCTTTATATTGCAATTTTTCTCTCACTTCCTGTCTGCTGAGACAATTGTTAACAGAACAGGAAGTGGGGGTAAATCTCCTGATAGCAATGAAACCCAGCAATGTCTCTAATCCTTCTTCCCAAGGCAGAAACAAAAACATATTTCCCAGGACATACAGTTTGAAGTGATAATAAACGCCCTCTTGGCTCTTATGCAGGCTGGAGCCCATGTGTACAGGGTCTAAAGGGGCTTTTATGTGGCCATGGTTGATTGCCAGTACTGGTGTACCAGTGATCCCTATACTTACACTTTCTGATGACCAATGTCCATAAATGCTGCTTCCTGGCCTTCCATGTGTGTGAATGTCCAATAACCCCCCCCTGCATTCAGTGGTTCCTTCCACCGGTTGATACATCACAGCAAAACATATGGGCCACCAGTGGAAGGAACCAAAGCATGCGATGGGGGGAAATGGGTATTCAACTCACCCGGCCAGTTGAATACCTGCAATGGCTGGGGAGTAGGATTGCATGCAGCATTGCAAGATGTGGGCTGACAAAATGGTTCATTTGTTGCCTCTTCTTTCTGCAGGTATGGCTGTTTGTTGCTTCGATCCTGTCATGACAGGGTCACTTTAAAGGAAACGTATCCTTGTCTCCTAGTTGTGTTCCTGTATTTTCACCCTGTGAGCATTCACTGGAGACTACAAGTGGCTGTTTCGATGCCGATCTCTGCAGCTGCGGACCGAGAACATGTCACAGTACCTGTGATTGGCGCTGTGCGCTGTTAGCTTCCTGGCGGGCTCGGCACATGGAGCTGAAAGAAGTGGCATGAAATCCCCATATGTGATCATAGCACTTAAAATAAAGTAAAACAAAAACACTTTTAAAATAGAATAAAATAAATGTAAAAATACATTATTATTTTTTTAACGTTCCCGCGAGCGTGCGCGCGTTCACACAAACATGTGTCGGGTGCGCATACGTACGAAAACTCCGATCACACTTCACATTTTGGGTATCTCTAAACTGATGACCTGTAGAGGCTTTTAAAGCGTTGTCTATGGACTTTTTGGGTTACTGAATTTTGTCGCTGTTTCACGGACGCACACCATTTTTAACCTGGGCATGTTGGGTATCGATTTACTCGTTGTAACCTCATCTTTTATATTTGACTAAAGAAATTGGTATTTTTGAGGTTTGATAAAGAATTGCGCCAATATCGTGGAACATAAACATTTGCAACTGCCAGCATATGATTCTACAGGGTGTTGGCGTACAGAAAATATATAATGTTTTGGGGGTTTGAAGTGATTTTCAGGCCTAAAATGTGGATTATATCATGTGTGCAAAAAAACGGAAAGAAAAAAAAAGGCCTTGGCATCGAAATGGTTCAATAAAAAAATGGTCAATTGTTCATAATACCCGGGTAATACATGATCAGGGCTTACATCTACTGTTAGGTCAGCTGTAGCATTCCAGGTTCATGAAGTACATACAAGGAAATAGATACAACATAACAAAGAGGAAAATGCGGTTTCGCTTGTTTTGTGGTGGGCGGGATCTATAATCACCCGTTAAGGTTTCTGTCTGAGTGAGAGTCGGTGGTTGTGTATTGTGAAGGGAAACAATGTAGCGATGTCACAATCATACCTAATCATACCTCCGGGAAGCTACACATCATTCAAATAGGATTTCATGAATCTTATCCCATGAACACAAATGTCATATATTGCAGCTGACCAGTCCCTAGATGTGGTGGCTGCATTTGTTTTCTTTTTTCAGACTTGTTTCCTTTATTTTCCCCTGGTATTCCTGCCAGTTAGGGTTCGTTCACACCATAGGGCAGTGCGTTCCGGTGAGAATCGGCCCACATTGCGGCCGGTCACACTGCAAGCACTATTTTGATCGCACCGGACCGCGCTGCAGGCACTCTGTGCCTTGCGATCCCGTGCGGGGGATCGCATTGCGGCCACAGGGCGTGGCTATGGTGCCATTCACCTCAGTGGCGCGCCACGCCCCCTCCAGCCCGGCAAAAAAGTGAGCCGGCTGCACTGCCTTATGTTGTGAGCGAACAGTAACACACTTCCTGCCCTACAGGAAGACAACGCTCACTAGCCATACTTTATCCATGAAGAAGTAGCGTTGTCACACTAGGAAGGAAGTGGCGTCCCAAAGCCGGGTGTCACCTGGAGCGGGTATCGGGTGACACTCCGCCGATGGCGTTACACGCATGCACAGCCATCTTGGTGATACTTGCCAGCGGCCATCTTGGTAATGAACGCTGGCAGAGAGAGGAGGGGCGTTCACCCGACGGGATAAGGTATGCCGCAGGGTCTTCTCCTCTCTCGTGCAACTGTTGGGCTCTCGGTCCATGACCGAGTGCCCGACTTTTCAGAGGGGGTAACACCAAAATGACTGTCAGTCATTTTGGTGTCACCCCTACAATGGTGTCACCCAGGTGCGGGCCGCACCCCCCTAGTGGCACTACTGGTGGTGAGCCCTATGAGAAGCTGCTAAGGTTCAGGCCATGGGCGGCCCTGTCAGCACACAGTGGTTCATCTCGCCATTTCATACATCACTACAGCACAAATGAACCAGCAGAATGAACCACAGCATGTGATGGTTGGGAAACAGACATTCAGCTCATCCAGTCAGCTGTTGAATTGGTGGAAGTCCAAGTTGTGGACAGCCCTGTTGGCACACAGTGGTTCCACCCGTCGGTTCATACTTCACTACCAGCGCATATGAACCGGCAGAAGGGATCACTGCATGCGACATGTACTCAACTTGTCCATCCAGCTGCTGAATTGGCTGAAGTCTGAGCCGAGGGCAGTCATATCAGCACACAGTGGTCCCTCCCACCGGTTCGTGCCTCACTATAGCACCTATGAGCTGGCAGAAGGAACCACTGCATTTGAAGGGGAAAAATGTACTCAGCTCATCCAGCCAGCTGCTGAATAGGCTGAAGTCCAAGCTGAGGGCAGTCCTGTCAGCACATAGTGGTTCCTTCTGCCTGTTTGTACTTCACTACAGCACATGAGGCGGCAGAAGGAACCACTGCATGCCAATGGGGGGTGAGAGGCAACAGATATTCAGCTCATCCAGCCAGCTTCTAAATTGGCTGAAGTTCAAGCCATGGGCAGCCCTGTCGACTGAAGCTGACTGAAAACTCAACTGAGCCACGTGAAAAAATTTCAACTGAACAGTGATTGTGTCCAATCCGATAAAGTCATTATTCAGCAGCGCCATTGTATTCCGACGGCAGCGGTTGGCGGCTCTCAGACTACAATAGCCATTCACAGTCTTTAGCCTGCAGGGCTGAATGAGAGACATCTATGCATGTATGGCTGGCATTATGTTCTACACGGAGCCAATTTTGAATGGTTCCTAATGAACAAGTCGAAATTCGAGTCACCTGCGACCCTGTCAGTTCCCACCGCTTGACAAAAGTCCATTTTTCAACTGACTTTCATTGATGCAATCGGTCTGAAAATTTTTGGACGAACAGAGACAGCAGCTATTCAAATGGCGGCATTGCGAAGGTATTCAGCAGCAGACGCTGGAGCGGTGTCTGCAAGTATGTCGTGCACGGGCCTGACCTGGATACTGAGGGCCCTGTCACACCATCAGGAGTGAGGTCCAGTGCGTTCGGCCAGTGGAACGCACTGGAACGCAACCCGGCCGGGTCAGTTTTTTTGGAGGCGGGAGGGGGCGTTGAAGTGCATTGAACTCAATGGCACCGCAGCCAGGCCCCCCCGCTGGCGGTGCAGATCGCACTGTACCCGACCGCAGGCACTAATGTGCCACGCGTTCGGGTGCCGACAATTGCACCGCGGGCGGGGGGCCTGGCTGCGGTGCCATTGAGTTCAATGCACTTCAACGCCCCCTCCCGCCCCCAAAAAACTGAGCCGACCGGGTTGCGTTCCAGTGCGTTCCAGAGGCCAAATGCACTGGAACGCACTCTTGATGGTGTGACTGGACACTGAAGGCTGTGACACTATGCACGCGAAGCAGCGCGGAGAGGTGGCGCGCGGCCTTTGCATGCAGTGTGTCATGTCATTTTCTCCCCGGCACGTCAGCTTGTGAGAGCTTGCATAGCTGAGTGTGCCAAGATGAAAAATGTAATCTTCAGTCAATCGGCTTGCGCGTATAGACCCGCGTAGAAACTCCATCCGGTTGATACGCGCAAGTCGATTGGCTGAAGATGCAGTCAATCATCTGAATGCACTCTGCTCACACACTGCATGAGAAGCTCCGTGCCTGACAGCTTTGCTTCGCATGCAGTGTGTCACGGACTTGAAACCCCATTCACACTGAGCTACAACAAAATAAACGCTTTTTCAGCGCTGATTTCAGCTGAGCGACATTGAGCTTCAGTGCACATTTTGTCGCGCTACGTAGCGCTTCTTTTGGCAGTCTATCAAAATCTATTGGGACTAGATTGCTCGAAAATCTGCCGAAAAATAGCTCATGTTCGAGCGACAAGCTTCATCTACAAGCTACCGCACAGGCGACATTGAGCTGCAAGATGTGAACATCTCCATTGAAAATGCATTGGACGAGCTACATTATTATTATTATTACATAGTATTTATATAGCGCCAACAGTTTGTGCAGCGCTTTACAATGTAAGGAAGACATTACAATCACAGTACAATACAAGACAAGGTGGTAAGGAGGGCCCTGCCCCTGAGGGCTTACAATCTAAAAGAATCTGAGATCGTCATATTTGAGCGGTTTATGAGCGGAAATCACACTACAAAGCGCCCAGTGTGAATGGGGTCTAATTGATTGGGCAGTTCAGGTCATATTACATAGATTCGGTAGATCTAAAGTTGATTGTACAGAGATTGTAATGTGTGTAATGAGCTTCAGACATACACTATATTGGCAAAAGTATTGGGACGCCGGCCTTTACACGCACATGAACTTTAATGGCATCCCAGTCTTAGTCCGTAGGGTTCATCAGGTGAGGGTGGAATATTTAGTAGCAAGGAAATGTCACGGATGGACTTATTGCACAGGTGACAACCTATCGCGGTACCACGCTTGTAGTCACTGAGCTCCTGAGAGCGACCCGTTCTTTCACAAATGTTTGTAGAAGCGTCTGCATGCCGAGGTGCCTCATCCTATACACCTGTGGCCATGGAGGTGACTGGAACACCTGAATCCAGTGATTTGGAGGGGTGTCCCAATACTTTTGGCAACAGTATTTTCCCTGTCACATTTCTCTGGAAGCTCTCCACGCCTCGAGGTGGGGAAGACATGTCATCTCGTCTTGTTGAATACAGGTATCATTGTGACAAGACATTGTTTCCCTTCACAATACACAAGCAGCTTTCACTCAAACAGAATATGAGAAACCGCCCACGACCAAACAAGTGCGACCGCATCTTCCTCTTCCTTGCTGGTGATAAAGAGTAAATGTATACAGATGAATGTCCTCAATGTTCTTTATAAACCTGCGACCTAAAGCTCACCCTACAACATACAATCTGATTGTACAATCGACTTAAGATCTACCAACCATTATTTAGTATAAGAGCCTCCCTGATTGGATGCAAATGGATTGGATAGATTAGGTAGGTCATCACAGAGATTGCAACATGTATGACCAGGGCTGTTCCTAAGGTATTCCTCTACCTGAGGTGTAAAGGTGTCATTCCAGGGGGGAGAGGGGGGTGGTATGGTGCTGCCAGGGAATGGTCACTGGGGAGGGGGGTGCCAAACGCAAGCCACAGCATCCAGCTCAGTTCCTGGCAACCAGTGATGTCAGTGAGCTGGGTGGCAGAGCTCTTAACAATTTGGAATTTGTTTTACATTAAATAAAATGTTCACGTTTTTACATCCTTTGTTACAGCTCATTGCTGCTCATCCCCTGCAGCCTTTTACAGCTACTTCCTGTCTGCTGGTACATCAGGAACTGATTGTGCAAGCATGATCCAATCAGGAGTGGACAAAACTTTTGTGCCGACTGAACAGGGCCCCCTGGACTGTAGTAGCTCATTTACACAGAATGTGAGTGCGGTGGGTGCTGGGACCCCGTCCCGCTGTCATATACAACTGGACATTGTTCAATTACAGGGCAGATGGGAAGCAGGAAGCATTTTGGTGCCACAATTGTTCCCCCTTATGGAATGGGGGGCTAAAAATGTTCTTGCACAGGGACCTTTGCAGACCCAAGGCAAGTCAAGTCACTTCCTGTGAGCCTGGGCTGTCAGGGACCCGCCCCCCTGGGGGCACATCCTTGTACAACCTGAGCTTACAGTGCAATGCTGCAGAGGGCGACGCTCGCGACTCCCTTTTCTTATATCGGTTCATTAAATGCAAAAAAAAACTGCTGATCCTGCCAGAAATCCAGCCTTGCCCTGTGTACTCTGCAGTTGTATCTCTAGCATTGTTATCAGCCCTTCCCGTTCTAGTGACAACTGCCCTTTCATAGATACAGTGCAGCAAGTGAGCGTTGTCACCCTAGCACAGGAAGTCTGTTGCTGGCAGGTTTATAAGGTGAAAATAAAGGAAAAGAGCCTGACAAATGAAAACGAATGCAGCTGACACATCTGAGTACTGCGAGGCTGCAATAAATGACATCTTCCTATCCGGTTGCTAGTATTTGTTGGTGGCAGAATATCTCTGTGTTAACCCCTCCAGTACCACCCATGCAAACAAGAGAAGACAGAAATGAAAGTCTCATTGTGAATTGCAGAGAGACAATCCTCATTCTATCCCTGATGTGAGCACAAATAATGCCAGAAGTGTGAAAATCACCCCCCTCCCCCTCCAGTGCATTGGTACATTCCACCCCCATGCGCTGAGCTGGAGAGCTCACACCTGGCACAGGAGACTTTATGAATGACTGTCTCATCTCTCACAGCCCATTCACAAAGCAGCCTGGGGGGCGTGACCAGGCGCACAGCCACCTCCCCGAGCAGGCGTGGCCCTTAGGACAACGCCCCTCTCCTCTCCCTGGGCAGTGAGCCGTACGATCCCAGCAGCTCCGGCAGATACGTTCAGCACTCGGGCTCGCAAGCTGTGACACGGAGGATCTCCTCCCTCTCCGGGCTCCGCTGGGAATAGTACGCTCCGCATCTCTCTGTGGACTATATACCGCTGACTCAGACATTTCTGCCGGGAACTGCAAGCTTATCACTAAGGTAAGGGGCACGGGGAGTCCGAGGACGGCGATCATCTACAGCGAGCGCTGCATGGAGTCTTTGTTATACTCCGGTCATATACATTGTATACATTAACCATACTGAGAGCTGTCCCTATACGTTCTATACATCGCTGTGACATCTGGAGAGGAGCCGGGGGACACACAACTGTGCAGGGGACACACAACTACACAGGGAACACAACTGTACAGGGGACACAACTCTGCATGAGACACACAAATGCACTGTACAGGGGACACGCACAACTGTACAGGGGACACGCACAACTGTACAGGGGACACGCACAACTGTACAGGGGACACACAGCTGTACAGGACCCACACAACTGTACATGAGACACACAACTGCAGTGCACAGGGGACACACAGCTGTACAGGGGACACACTACTGTGCAGGGGAAACACAACTGCACAGGGGACACACAACTGCACACAGATCACTTCATTCCACAGGGGACACAACTGCACAGCTGCACACAGATCACTTCACTGAACAAGGACACACCACTGCTCACAACTGCACAGGGGACACACAACTGCATGGGTATGACTACATTACATAGGAAACACACTACTGCACACATGTCATTCCACTGCACGAGAGTCACCCCACTACGCAGCCCCCCGGGGACCATCTCCTCTATGTGTGTGTGTTTCTCCCCTTACAAAGTGTCTGTGTGGGGATAGTTCAGAGTTTGGCCGGAGATTGGTGATCTTGCTGTGCGTTGTGCCGGGTCGGCTCTCAGTCCTGCACGATGATGATGATGATGATGATGATGGATGGTTATTGGGAAGTAGTTGTGTTCTATTCTCTCCATATCACTTTCATGTATAATAGATTACAAATACATTTGTCAGTCCCTAATGCAGCTGCACCGAGATAATGGACTTATGTAATGGTACTCTGTGTGTACTACATGGACTGGTGAATGATCAGAGTCACTGTGTATAAAAGTATCTATCTATCATCCATGTAGCTATTCAGTATAACTATCTGACTATAATTATATATTCATCCATTTAAGTTCCTTTTTATACACCCATCTGACTATCCATTATCTATCATATACCAATCCTTATAAATTGATCCTATCTAAATGTATTCTATCTATCATCTTCCCATGTCTTTAAATATATTCTCACTCCCCATCTTCATGACTTTCTGATATGCACAAGTAACCAGTGGGTCTGATTCATGCAAACTGCTGAAAAGCAAATGCATACCGACCTGCAGTTGTCACCTTTTGGCAACCAATCAGAATCCATGAATTTGAAAGGGGTAAACCTGCTTGGTTACGTGGTTATGGTGGGCAGCAATGCCAAGGCTGTCCTCACTGTTGCAGTCTTTGTGGATAACTACAAGCTGTGATTTTATTATTGATCTGAAGTGAAAATATATAAACACGACTTACATGCAACAAACAAACAAACAAGATCCAACAGAGGGGAAAGGGCAAGAATAGAGAGAAGCGGGATTTCAGTTTTACTGTCATGTCACAAGGGAATGGAATGAGATGCTCATAAATTAAAGTGTACGAGATGTCGGTTTAACAAATCCGTTACAGTGTGTACAGCATGGGATGGCCAACGTTGGCACTCCAGCTGTGGTGAACCTACAAAATCCCACCATGCCACAAATCCCACCATGCCCTGTCAGTGTCTAGCAATTCCTCAGGGGACTTGTAGTTCCACAACAGCTGGAGTGCTGAGGTTGCCTTCCTCTGGTGTAGAGGATAGTGATCCACCATAATGGAAGTCACCATTTTATTAGGATAATGCAGAAGAAATGAATAGCTTTTATTTTTAATTGATTTTTTTTTAAATCTTCTCACCCGGATCGGACTGACTGGCTCCTGAATGCTGCATGCATTTGTCCATTTTTTTTAATTGACACCCGGCCTTGAAGAGCTGAGTCTCTTAGACTTTTATGTACTTTCTTCTAATAGCTGTCTTAAAAAGTGATTTCAGAAGGGGCAGGTTTATAGTATAATTGGGCTGAATCTGGAAGCTGTCAGCACTTAGCGATGCTTGGACCTGGTTCTACCTGTCTGTAAAATACCTCCCGCCTACATGTTGATTATAGTAATGTTTTTATGTCAGGCCGACTGCATTAGTCAGAGGGTGCTGCATGTTTGCTGGGTAAACAGCAGCAGAGTGATCGGGATGTATGGCATTGTTACCTGTCTGGTTGGCAGAGGATATCGGGCACAGGTGAGGGAACACACCTTCTGCTTAGTATCCTTGTGGTGTGAAGCCGCTGTGTCAATGGAATGGCCTGAATGAGTGTGTGTGAAGCCACTGAACACCGCTGTTCATGAGTGGGAGGTATGCTGCCATATTGGCAAGGTCAATGTTTAGGCCTGATCATATAATAATAATAATATTATTCATCACAATTATGACAAATCACGGCTTGAACTATCTTGCTTTGCATGTATTGAGTCTATCTCATATATAAGTTTCACCTTTTAAGTTGCCTTAGTGAAATAAATGAACTTTGCACGATATTCTAATTATTCGAGTTTCACCTGTGTGTGTGTGTGTGTGTGTTTGTGTGTGTGTGTGTGTGTGTATATATATATCTTTATATTATAATGTTCTAATTATAGTGGACTTGTCCTTTTCAAGATATGGAATATCTTTCATACCTGCAAGAGATTACAATTTGGTCCATGTGAGATGATTAGTTTGGCAGATCACGTGCCCTAAAATACTTAGGTGCTGATGAATAAACTAACATCTGATGTGTTGCATATCAGCTGTATGTATAGTCTGATATGTGTCACTCCAATATTATTACGTCAATGGCGTATTCTTACCATGGAAAACATGCACTGTAATGTTTGTCTTATGACGTGCAGCTGGTTATCTTCTATACTGTATACAAGCCTTTCTCATTGGTGGTCAATGGAAGAAGGACCACCTTACACTAGTAATCATTGGAAGAGTGGCCCCCTTTACACTGATAGTCAGCGGGAAAAGGGCCCCATTGCACTGGTGGTCATTGGGAAAAATGCCCCTTATATTGGCAGTCAGTGGGAAGAATGCTCCTTACATTGGTGGACAGTGAGAAGAATGTCCTTACATTGGTGGTCAGTGAGAAGAATGTCCTTACATTGGTGGTCAGTGAGAAGAATGTCCTTACATTGGTGGTCAGTGAGAAGAATGTCCTTACATTGGTGGTCAGTGAGAAGAATGTCCCTTACATTGGTGGTCAGTGAGAAGAATGCTCCTTTACATTGGTGGCCAGTGGAAGAATGCCTCTTACATTGGTGGTCAATGTAAATAATTAATTTGACTTTGGTGGTCTGTGGAAAAAAATGGTTTTAGAGAACAAATTGCTACTTTCTCAAGGAACCCCTAGCAACCTCTGGAGGAACTCTAGGGCGCCGCCAAAACCTCCTTGAGAAAGGCTGCAGTATACTGTCAACATCTACCTCTCTGTAGAATGTGGGTTTAGCGATTGACTCACCCTGTTAAAGTTTCAGCCGCACGTTTGTTTTTTTGGCCGTTTAAAATGTGACTTTGTGAAATTTTACTGCTCTGCTCATTTTCTGATCTGTCTGGTGGTGGTGGTACAGTGACGTAGAGGTAGGGGGATGCTGGCAAACACAGACCTAATTCTATAAAGACAATCTGCTCAAGGCTGTTTGAATTATCCGTCTCTGAACTCGGCTGTGTTTTGTATACATTAAGTTACATCCACTTTGATAATGAAGCCTTTGTACTTTAGAGACAAAAGAATCTAATTTTGTCACTAGGGGGGAGGCTTTGATGTGGGACTCCCTCCCCCGTTTTTTTTTTTTAGAGACTAGATCTGGCTTTTAAATGTATGTCACCAAAGAAATTAATTTCCGTTTTGAAAAGCAGCAGTGGAGGAGAGGAATTACATTTTTAGTGGCACTCTCTGTTGTGATTCTGTGTTTGTGATGTCTTTCATGGGGCCTGCTGATAATTAAAGGAAACGTGTCCTGGAATAAACGTGGAAGCCACCATTGATCTTTCTTTCTGAAAATACTGGTTGACTTGCTGTGATGGTGGCACTCTTGCTTTAAAAGTTTGTGTGACCTGCAAATAAGAAGGCAGATAAGAACTTTGTCAGTTTCCTCATCTGTATCGTTGCTTAGGTTGCATGGCTGGTGTCATTGGGTCAGAACGACAGCCAGGAAACTGGAGGTTCAGTGGTGGCAGTTTCAATTTTTTGAGCCCACTAGTCATCCACCCTCAGATGCTTTTGAATTACGTGCCCCTCTCCATGCCAACAAACCCATCATGACCAAGCTGCCATGTTTGTGTGCCCACCATCCAATCACCTTGGCCTGATGGAGGTCAATCATATATGTAGCGTGTTCCTGACAGGTCTACAATAATGTTACAATGTAATACATGACTCATTATTTTTTTTACTTAGCAATGCCAGCAAGCGAAAAGTAATATGCAAGTCTCGACTTTTCGGTTAAAAGTCAAGATTGGCCCAGCCTATTCTTGCCCCATGAGCTCTCCTCCCTATTGGTCAATGGGGCCACCTATTACAGAGAGGCTCTAAGAAAATGGGGTGAGAGGACTATAAAGTAGCTAATTGAAATGCAACAAAAATAGAGAAAAAAAGAAAAAGCCCAACAATGACTCACAGAAAGAAATATTACAAAAGTGGTTTTGGTTTGCATTTTGCATGCACTGTACTCCCAGGCGTCTCTCTCGTGTTTTTTATTTTCTCACTGCTCGGTCGTCGTAGCCCGTGCGCTGTGGGTGTGCAGAATGAGTCACAATTGTTTGCGATCTGTTGACTCTCATTCACAACAAGAAGAATCCAATCCCTGGCCAGGCCGCGGATAGTTTGCATGGTGGGGATGATGACTGGCGAAGGGGCTGCAGATAATCCGGGCGCGTGTTCCATCTGTCACATGTTATGAAATGGTTGTGTAGTTTGACCTGAGTGCACAGGTGTGTATGTGTGTGAGCTCAGTTCATGGAGCTCTGTATACACTCCCCCCCCTCCCTTCCTCCTCTTCTCACATTACCTCCATGTGTTTGAGCAATGGCTTCAAAACTGACAGGGAGATTATTCCAGTACAAAGACCTCTGCGGCTTACAAGTGCGGTGACTGGGGTCACAGTTTAAATGTTTATCTTGAAATACTTCTGTGTGTACACACAAATGGCCCATTCAGTGAAGCAGTGCTGATGTAGTGCAGTTACCAGTTGTGTATCTGGTTCCTGTAGTAAGGAGAGCGAAAGGTGAGTTTTGATTAGCCAACCATTGTAGCGTCTTCTTACCTCTGCCACTGGACAGACGCCCATGCAATGTTTGTTCATGTGGTGCCATGACCTATAGTTTCTTGAGCATCTTTATAGTTCCTGAA
The DNA here is from genome assembly GCF_000935625.1 of Nanorana parkeri. Lineage (NCBI taxonomy): Eukaryota > Metazoa > Chordata > Amphibia > Anura > Dicroglossidae > Nanorana > Nanorana parkeri. Next base: position 1,107,746 of record NW_017306363.1, read on the forward strand.
GCCTCCTGAGGTCTCTACTTTTCTGGTGTTCCCTATGCCTTCTTTGACTGTGACCCTGTGCTTACTACTTGTCTCTACTTGCCTGTGACTGCTTCTCCTACTGGCTTGTGTGTCCAACACTTAAGGTTGCCTCACCAGTAGCTTGACCATATTCTAGCAGGTCATTTTGCATCTTCCTGCCGATGGAGAAGCAACCTGGGGACAGGTCACAGCTGGGCCCAAACCCCTGTGAGTTGGTCCCTGGTGAATACCGCCCACCTCTTAGACTCTGCTCCTTGGTGAACCCAAGGCTTTGCGTTCCTTTGCACCAGTGCTCCCGGATCGTGGCAAGTTGGTTCGCAGGTGAAGGAGCTTACAACATGACAATATGGAATTGACTAATCGACAGCCACCTCTTTCCCACTGTTTCAATCGCATGAATAAACCTAAAGTAAAATGCAGAGCTTGACTTTCCTTGAAAAAGTTAGGATTGGCCCAGCCTATTCTTGCCCCATGAGCTGCCCTCTCATTAGGCAAGTTGGTTAGCAGTTTAAGGAGCTTACAACATGACAACGTATAACTGACCAATGGATGGCCATCTCCTTCCCTGTTTCAATAGTTTTTTATGGTTCCAACTTCTAAATGACCAGAATTGTGATCATTTGGTCATTTGAAACCAAGAAACAAGGGGTGGTACATGACATCCTATGGACAGCTTCTGATTAGATTGAAGTCAACTAAGCAGTTAGCCAAAAAGTTACCACAAGTACTTTATGGCCCTTCTAATGCAGTCATTGGAAATATACACTTCCAGTACCCTTGAAATATATCTACACCCCATCAGTAAAATATCATAGAAGCTTTAACATGTCCTTGTCTACCAGTTGTGCTCAGGGGTTGCCATTCTGAAGGATGTCGGGCAGAATGGGGCAGACAGGGCCACCAACTGAACTAATTTCGGCTGGTTTATCAGTCTATAGACACTTTAGATTTCATTCATTTAATGTTTACATCGCCTTTAAAATTGCCTTAGAGTGCCATAATTCGACTGACTGGCCCCTGTGAGCAATGCGCCTATTAAACTACAGCTCATGTCCACATTTTGGGACTGGTCTGTTGTCACCATTGGGAAAAATGCATTCATGGAAATGGCTGCTTGGCTTCTACATCTGTTGGTATTTTGGTAGGTCATAGACCATTTGTATTCTCGCGGTTTCAAAAATAAGAGACACATAATTGCCATTTAAAACAAAATCATACTTGAGACATCACTCAAGTGTTAGGAATATAATCTGTTGCCTGTGAAGAAATAGGCCGAAAAGCACCGGGTCTGTCATTGGAGCACAAAACGGCCAATGTACAACCAATGTTGCATACCATAGGGCTTCATACAGTAGGTGGGCGAAATGACAGAAGGTGTTACCCACGGCAGCCAATCACATCGCAGGTCTTGTTTTCGAAATCTACAAGGAAGCATCTGACTGGTTGCTACAACGACATAGCCGCAGTTTCCTCCGGCTTCTTCCTAGGCCGGCAGCGGTTTATTAGTGAAATGGAAACGTTCGGATTCAGCGGTTGCCTTGCATTTGTCTCCCACAATATAAACAATTCGTATTATTGTCGGAGTAAGCTTGGAAGTGATCAGGTTCTGTCATTTTACAGCAATTTAATGGGGCTAGCCCTGAGGAGGGGGGAGAGAAGGGTTAACGGCGTGCTTGGATTCTGAATGGGCTTGTTGCTAAGCAGCCCCCGTACATGTATCATCTGGCCGCAAACATGATTTCCAGCACGTGAGGCCTGCATGTGTTGTGTCTGTCTTCCGCCTCTCAGTAACAGAGCTCAGGGCTGGGAGGCCGGATACGGCTTTGGGAAACCATGACACTGATTTCCTCAGCGCTCGGTCTGTGTGTTACAGCAAAAACACATTGTGTAATCCAGCGCTCATCGCGATAGCGTGTTTCTAGCAAAACGTCACCACACCACACAGAGGTAAAACCTCCGCAAGGCTGAGAACATTTTGTTTACTTTTTATTACTTCATTATTTGATGAGATGAGCTGAAGGAAAACCGAAATAGAACTTAAAGCAGAACTACACCCTCCTATTCCCTACAGCCAAGGAAGGCGCCATCTTGGCCTTTATTGGTGCAGTTGCCGGGCAGCATGTAATGACTCGCTGCCTGGCTTCCTGATACCGGAAGCTCAGGTATCGGGCTAGGCATCGGAGCATTTGGGCGAGCACAAGTACTCGGTATCGGCACCGATACTAGTATCTGTATCGGTGCATCCCTCAGACAACGATCACTCGCTCGACTCGTTCTCGCTCGCCAGATGTCTGGCAGGATCAACAGATATAACAAAATGCTTTATAACAGTCTGAAAGGGAGCACATGATAGAAGTTCATTGTTGGGGTTTATTTACTCTCTAATAACTATGCCATAAGGGTACGTAATGACTACAATTAAATTGTGCTGACCTGGATCAGATCTGAGCAGAGTACAGCCTTATATGTTCAGAGTTCACGGACTATACCCAGCTGTAATGCCTCCATCACACTATGCGGGTATGTGGTAATGTCATTACAAAAATGTTACAAAATACAACATTGCTCTATGGGGTTGGCTAATTTCTGGTACAATTATTGTGCACATTGAAAATCCTGAGCTGTCCACTATTGTCAGCACTTCCTAAATGTGTGAATTCTGAGTTGGGGCCGAGGTCACACAAAGGGCCCGCATTTTGGAAGTTGTCATTGAAACCCGTTTGTATAAATAAAGAATGTCTGGGTGTAGTTTTTGTTGTAGAGGTGCGATGGTAAACATTAGCACTGTCCTTCGTCACTCAGTTCCCCGACATCAAAGATTTGCTTCCCGCAGGCAATAAACCTAATCGTGTCTCAGAATGGGGGCTGAGTCATAGCAGGCAGCGCCAAGAAACCATTGCTGTATGATGGCCGCTCTTCAAAGAGAGCCTCTCTAGATACATTACAGCCTAAAGGCCTGGTGGGTGGGGGAATAGAGGCCTGGAATATGGCCTGGTGGGGGGAAACCTACAGGGCTGGGATAGGGCTTGGTAGAGAGGGGGACCTGGAGACCTGGAATACGGCCTGGGGAGGGGGTGGTGGTGGGCCTGGAATACGGCCTGGTGAGGAGGGGGGTCTGGAATATGGCCTGTCCACCTGGCCGCATCAAGTGAACCGTGTGTTTTCTTCCCTCTACAGGCACCATGACAGAGTTTGATATCCGAAACATGGATCAGGTGGCCCCCGTATACAACACCCACAGAGGCGTACTCAAGGTAAGAGGCTTCCATTACATATTCGTTGTTGTTGATCAGGACAGTTTATAGCAGGAGTAGGCAAACTTCAACCCTCTGGCTGTGGTGAAATTACAAATCCCATCATGAATCTGGGATCCATGACTGTGGCTCAGTCTTGCAATGCCTCATGGGATTTGTAGTTTCACCTCCCATGGAAGGCTGTAGTTTGCCTACCCTTGGTTTATAGGGACATTTACTGATTGCACCGCATTGTGCACCTTAATATCCAGAAATCGTTTGCTGTTTGTGTTTACATAAATATATAAGTGTGTATCAAGCCAAATTTGTTTTGGATGGAGTGGGGAAAGGTTAAAACCCCCGTCATGCTCTTACCGCTATCTGGAAGATTTACTCTTCCTTCCTGTTTTTTTTTTTGGTGGGGGGTTTCTTTCCACACAGGAAGTGAGGGAAAATCAGCAAAGGGGGCAGGTCTGGCAGGCATTCTAGCCCTCCCTACTTAAAAAAAAAGCATTTGTATTTCTGTCTATGTTGCTGGTGGAGAGCCCCCCTCACTTCCTGTTGGGTAAAATGTCAGCAGGACCAGAAGTAATGTCATTTTTTTTTAGTAGTGTAGGGACTACTCGATGGCCGTGTCTTTTTTTTTTCAACCTGCCTAGCTATGTAAGGGGGGAGGCTAAAACCCCGGTCAGATTTTTATTCCAATGTGTGCCACTGTTGCAGATTTTGCTTCACTTCCTGTGTGGCGAAACCATTGTTAGCAGGACAGGAAGTGAAGGGAAATCTCTTGAACAGAACCGTAATAACCGTACAAGCCAGACAGAAGTTCTACCCCCTTCAAAATGTGTCTCTTCACTTTCTGCCTCGGTGACAAAAATAATCCGGGCAAATAGAGAGGTTGGATCTTTTCAGCTGTGACACAAAAGGCAATAAAAACCCTTCCCTAATCTATGGGGGGAAAAACTAGACCTACCTAATAAGTATAGACAAGGATTTAGGATTCAAACACATGAAACTCCTACTTACATAGAGGTTGGACTTGGTGGACCTGTATCTTTGTTAACAAATAATACAATTTTTACATTGAGAAGATTATTATAATATTCATGTAGTCTTCTCAACATGGAAGTTGTATCATTTGCACTCGCCAAATATGACAAATATAAAACGGACAGACCTGTTTTTATTCTATTAGTATTGATTGATTGATTTAAAAAAATCAATAAGATACCTTCTTCAGTGACCCTAACATAGAGGGATACAGGTACTCTTAAAAAGTAAGACCACCCAGGGACTCGTATACACACATGTACGCACTACACACACTTGGACTCGATGTGTCTTTATTCAACCTCAAATACTATGAGGGGAATTTATCAAAACTGGAGCAGACAAAATCTGGAGCGGCTGTGTATGGCAACCAATCAGCTTCTCCGTTTCATTTTTCAAATCTTAACTGAACACACTGGAGAGAGAAGCTGATTAGTTGCCATGGGCAACTGCTCCAGATTGTGTCTGCTCCAGTTTTGATACACACACCCCCCCCCCCCCCCTCATGTAACTAGTTTAGAGTAAATTTGAGGATTCTCTTTGATTTACAACGAAGAGTTCCCCTGCAGAGCCGTTTCCCATTGACTGAGCTGGATGCCTCATATCCACATCAGAAGCCCGAGGCTGGCCTCCATTGATTACTCTCTGCTTATGTTTGCATATGATTAGGTGTTTTGGTTTGATGGCCAACAATGGGCCCGGTGTGGCTCTTTGTGTGCGAAGTTCTGGAATTTCAGGTTTCCCTATTGATTGTGTGTGTGTGTTGTCGCTGGGTTTCTTGTCCCTTTTATCATTAGCACAGCCCCAAATATTTGCACATAGCCCGGTGTCCCCGCCCCGCTCATTGCTTCTCAAGATACGGGCTGACTCACGCCTATTGTGTCCCAACCTGTCCAGACTGCTGGTTTATGATTAATATACATGGTTGTAGAGCTTTTTGTGTGTTTTTGTTTGGAAGGTGTGTGAACACAATGCGTATTCTGTAGATGCGGACCGGGCCCATTGGCATACGTTGACGTCTCCTCATACTGTACCCTCCGGGGGGTTTGCGGATAAAAGGGATGCTCCAGTCTATGTAAATGGCCCACATTGCGAGCGATTTTTATTGGAACAATGACTTGAAAACATACGTTTGTGTAGCCTTTGTTTATTATATTCCCGCCGTTCATGCTTTTCCTGATTGTATAAACAGATCTGTAGGTAGTATAGATCAGGGGCGTAACCACAGATCATGGGGACCCATAGCAAAATCTTAAATGGGTCCCCCGGCAACCTCCCTACTGTCAATGATATTAAAGTCAGGTAGCAGGAGAACTGCCTGCATAGCCCCCCCACCCCCCCTGTACATCTGATGCCAGCTCTGCTTGATTAATAATGTCAGCGTCAGCAGCAACTTCTTCAATCCTTATTGGGGGGGCCCCCCGTTCCAGGCCCCATAGCAGCCGCATGGGCCGCTATGGCTATTGTTACGCCACTGGTATATATCGTATATAGTCTGTGATTTTTCCAGCACTCTTATCAGAAAGCAGAGTCACTGTGTGTCATTATTCTGCTGCGAGTGCACCCTGAAGGTCCAGTCAAATAGGTTTGCCCTAAACATTCTGACAGGAGCAGCAATCAGGGTGCCTTTGTGTACTTTTTGATTTATCTTGATGATGAGTGCTTTAGGTTTGTCGCTAATGAGCTGCTGGCTTTACTTCCACCAAGAACACAAGCGTGCCTTTGTGAACGTCCATTTATCAAATAGACACAAGACCCTGCAGCCATGTCAGACCAGATATTACTTTCGGCCAAATTTTATGATCTTATAAGAGCAACAGGCAGACCTTGTAAACTACAACAAAGATGGCCATACACTTGTAGTTTCTTCTTGACTTCTTGAGCTGAACAAGAAACAAGAAAACACTTGATTCCCCCCCCCCTCTACACTTAAGATGGGGGAACCTTCCCTGCCGCACTATTGTATTCTGACCACCAATGCCTGTGGCTCTCTGCATGCCCAATGGCTGTATCTGGTTGGCTGCAGTCACTGTTCGACTGACAATTTTTTTTCACCCGGCTCCAATAATTTTGCAATGGACTTTTGTTCCAACAGGGCCACCCATGGCTCAAAATGCAGCTGAATTTTGCAGACTGGGCCGACATTTAAGCCATGGGTTGCCCAACAAAAGCCCATTTCAGCATTGATGGAGCTGGGTAAAAAACAGTGACTGCATCCTATCACATTCCAGCGTTGCACGGGCAGCTTTAGTTCAGCATCCGACTTCCCCATAATGAGCCTCGGGCCGCCAAGCAACTGAGATCTAAATGGCTGTAGGTGACCCCTTTAATGACTCTTTAGCAGACATGCCAAGGTGTGTTGCGTCTTCCCCTCTGAGCCCGGTGATTGCAGACATGAGGTCATTAAAAGCTTTTATTTTTAGCACCCCAAACACCATGAATGAATAGAAGCCTTGTTCTGCTATACAATGTCATGTATAGAAAAGGAATGTATACACAGGTGATATGGAAGGTTCTTCCCCTGTAATCTCTCTGGGAGAAGGCAGGTATAATTATGCGGACAGCTCATTGCGCTGTATTTATAGAAGGTGCTGCTTATTAGGCTGCTGGGTTCTGCTTCATCAAAGTGTCTTCATTTAATTAAAGACGTTGGCAGGAGCGCTACACTGTAACTCTAGCATTCCAGTCCTGCCACTGCTGATTAAACCTCATGCCGAGTGAAGTGTTTGAGTATACGCTATTTAGTATGTTCCAGACTAAAAGTCACTTCATATTTTTATATAGAGAAAATCTTGATTATGAATATTTAAAGCTGCTGACCTCTGGGTACCAAAACTATCGTATAAATCCAGTTTTGTGTGCAGCAAATGTGCAAACCCAGATATGGTCAGACCGAGCTATAAACAGCCTTGCTGGGCAGTATGAATAAACAGTAACCGAAAGGTGAAAATACATCGAGGGGAATTTATTAAAACTGGAGCAGCTGTGCATGGCAACCAATCAGCTTCTCTCTTTTTCACATCTTGACTGAACAAACTGAAGATAGAAGCTGATTGGTTGGCATGCACAGCTGTTCCAGATTCTATCTGCTCCAGTTTTGATAAATTCCCCCCATTGTGTGAGGAAACCACTGATTTGGGGTTCCCTCCTATACTGTTCATATAACAAGACCACTGGGCTTTTGGCTATGTGATCTATGTTGAAACGGAGGATTGCCATTTGGCAATGGCGGACGCTCCAGCTTTTTATTTAATTTAAATACTTCCTGTCAGTAAAATGGTTTTACTTGGAATTCATTTCATAACTTGCTACAGTGTTGCAAAAGGTTAGTTCTCCGAAATTAAACAACTCCTTTTTTTTTGCAGAGGCAACTGGCCTTCGACATTAATTTGTCCACATCGATATACACTGGGTTGTTCTCCGCCTATGACACTTATGAAGAAGAGCAGGCAGTCCCCACTGGTCTGGACTCTCTCCCACATGGTAAATGTTTTTATATTATTATGGGGGGGAAGGGTTAGGCATTGTGTGAGCCAATACGAGCAGGAGCAGGTCACTATGTCGCTCTGATGAAGGGTCCCTGCACGGTCCCAAAACGCTAGCTTCAGCTTCTAATGACATACCGTGACATTTTTCAATAAACATATCTAAGAGATATTGAACAGGTGCTGGTGACCTGTTGAGACTATTTTGAGCTTTGCATGGCGCCATCCATGTGATCACTAGAGCACCACCACCATTGGAAGGTTGCAGACTGTAAGGAATGCGGGTGGATCTTGTAAACAATACGAGTAGGAGGGTGGTTAGGTATTTCCCAGTGAACTGAAAAAAATTGGCAAAGGTATCGTAAATCAAAAATTGACCTTGGGTCCGCCAACCCTCCTCCCTTTGCTGCTGACAGTCCAACTTCACAAATGCTCCCCTAGAGTGAATGGGGTGGGGGGATTCAGTCGGCCACTGCCACATGGACATTTTCACTTTCAAGCCAAT